>NC_045452.1:8611432-8621242 GCF_002776525.5 Piliocolobus tephrosceles
TCTTTCTTTCTTTCTTTCTTTCTTTCTTTCTTTCTTTCTTTCTTTCTTTCTTTCTTTCTTTCTTTCTTTCTTTCTTTCTTTCTCTTTCTCTCACTCAGACTGGAGTGCAATGGCACAGTCATGGCTCACCGCAGCCTTGAACCCCTGAGCTGAAGAGATCCTCCTAAGTAGCTGAGACTATAGGTGCATATCGCCACACCCAACTAATGCACAAATATTTTAGAGGACAAGTTCCTGCAAGCAGGCTTTCTGGATGTGGTATATTTGTAAACAGTTATTAAATTAGTATTGAAATAACACCCATTACGTTTGGGTGAGTGGCAGAATGGGGCTAAAAACTCTGGCAGAACAGTGCAGAAAGTACAAACAGTACTTTCTCGGTCCCATTTTACAAATGGGAAAACTGAGCTTAGGGAGGCCAGCTCTTGGCCAAGGTCATGGTTGAGTAGGTGCCATGGCCAGGCCTAGAAGTCGAGACTAACTCCCATCGGGGCTCTTTTCGCTCCCCAAAACTCCATCCAATACTCACCTCAGCTGGGACCCAAGAGACTTGTCTGAGTCTCTCCCTTCAGGCCAGTCTGCCTTTGACCACAGCCGGGTTATTGACTGTACTTTCAATGTGTGGCCTTGTGGGTGGAATTACTGGCCCTTAATTGAATTGAAAACAAAAGGAGATTGAATTTTATGGGGAGCAGGAGGCCATTGGAGGGAGGAAATCAAATGCAGAGCAAGCATGAAAGGATCCTGGAGGAAGATGAGCTGCAGGTGGGAGTGTGGGGCTGCTGGGGCTGTTTATGGGTCTAAGGGGGAAGGGAGCTGCCACATTTAAGGTCAGTCCCTCCCTGTGGGCCCTCTGTTCTCTCACTCCCCTTGCTCCAGCCCGAGGCTGTCCTCTGATATGCATCCTGCAGACAAAGAGGCACCCGGATTCCCATATAGCCAGCTGAAATGGCACTGGCTTTTGGTGACTCTGGGATCTTGGGTCTGGTTGTCCCAGGCAAGCGAAGGAGGCCAGCTCCTCCCTGCAGATGCCCAGCCCATGGAGAAAGTATGTTTGCGTCATCAATTAACCCCATGCCTGTTCACAGCCCCTCTGTAGAAAGACAGAGCAGAGGGTGGGAAACGAGTCCAGGGAGGTTCCACCACCAGATAGGAGCCATCCAGGACTTGAATCTGGGGCTCTAATCTTCCAACCTAGCACTTTTCCCCCTCCATTGCCCTCCATTCATCTCTCCACGCAATATGTCTTTTGATGTCTGCAGACTGAGGAACTTGACAGTTGAGCTCAGGGACTATAGATTATTTATTTCTGCTTCCCAGGCTTCAGCTCAGTGCTTTCCACATCCTCGGTCCTTGAAAAGCTTTGCTTAATGAATATATTTGTGTTTATGGAAATAGATAAATATTCATGGAGCCAAGACCTTCCAGAGGGTGAGAGGAGGATGGACCAGTTTTTCCACACAGGCATCTACTAACAGAAGAGAGCTTGGTGGACATAGAGAGACAGGCATTTTGGGCAAAGAGATGGTGTGAGCAGAATCAAGGAGGCTGGAATCTCAGGGGCTGTTTGAGGGGAAATAGCAAACAGCATTCTTCTCAGCCAGAGAAGGATGGCAGGAGGTGAGAACTGAAGGCCAGTAGAGGCTGGATTGGGAAGATCCCTACATACCAAGCCAAGGGCTAGACTTTGACTCCAGATTTTGATGCTTAAACTGTCTTTGCAAGGGGCACGCGGCATACTCTTGTGAGAAAATGAATCCATTGATAAACACAGCACATCTTTCTGGTGCGTTAACTAATTTTTTAGGGTTAATTATTCTTACCTACAAGATTTTCAGTCTTGCAGGTGGTTAAGCATGACGCCTCTGGAGTGACTACCTGGGTTCAAATCTTCATTACAGGTGCTGGCCGTGAGACCTTGGGCAAGTCACTTCCCCTCTCTTGCCTCCGTCCCCTCATCTGCTGGGTGTAGATCATCACAGAAAAACCTTTACATGTGTGTTCTTAGCACTTTATCCACAATAGTCACAAACTGAAAACAACCAGATGTCCTTCGGCAGGTGGATAGATAAAGCATGGTACATCTATACAAAGGAATACTGATCAGCAACAAGAAGAAATGAACTATTGATACCTCCAGCCACATGGACAGATCTCAATGGCATTATGCTGAGTGAAAAAAAGTCAACTTCAAAGGCTGCATACTGTGTAGTTCCATTTATATGACATTCTTAAATTGACTAAATTATAGTGATGGAGAACTGTTCAGTGACTTCTAGAGCTTAGGGTGGAAGAGAGCATACCTTTATGATAGGGTAACCCAAAGGAATTTTGTCGTGGGCATAGAAAAATTCTATATTCTCATGCAGGGGTGGTTGCTGTAATCTAAACATGTGCTAAAATAGCATAGGACTATTTTTTGAAATGCATGTACACACTGGATACAAGCTGCATAAGGTGTGTGGCATTGGACCAAAGCTGATTTCCTGGCTTTGACAACGTACTATGGTCACATAGGATATCATCATTGGAGGATGCTGGGGGAAGGGAACCTGAGAATCCTTTGTCCTGATTCTACAACTTCTTGTGAGTCTTCGACCATTTCAGACTAAAACATTAGCTTTAAAGTGTAGATCATCACAGTCCCTGCTTCTCTGTGCAGATGACAGGAGATGATTTGTAGAAGTATCTGGTACCCCAGTAAGTTTTTGATAAATGTTAACCAGTGTTACTGTTCACTCTCTGAAAGGAGTAAGGACAGGATTCTGGGAGCATTGCTGAAGCTGACAGCAATTCCTGATGGAAACTCTTAAGGCTGAAAGAGGATTCAGATTTAATCTCTCAGGAAAAAAAAAAGCAAAAGGAAGAAAGACAGGAAGGAACGACTCTGGTTTGTATATGAGCCTGTGCTGTTCTGTCGAGCAATGCCTCGCAATGCTTTGCAAGTTCCTTGCGCAACATCTGTTAATCCCGTGATGTCAAATCCCCAACTCACTGAGCCTGGGAAATTGCTGCTGTGTTTTACTGACTTCCCCACACTTGGCAGCTTCCCTTGGAATCGCAGTGTTAATCAGAAACACGCCGTCCCTATTGTCAACACTTTGTTTAACCACTTCTATAAATTCAGCATTAGTGTTGGAGCGATCCTGAGTTGATGGATGAAATCGTCGGCAGCCCCAGACAGCCAAACCCCATAAAACAAAGTCCAGGGCTCAAGGCTCTAAAGCAGGAGACACTTGACATTCACCGAAACATGTGATGCACGGATGACTCACCTCTGAGCTTGAAAGAGCTGTGGGTCTTGGGGGGAACAATGGCTCGAGGAGCGGGGGAGAAGTGAGAACACACAGGAGTCTCCTCGTTAGACCCTGTAGGGAGTCTGTCGCAGTCTCTGTCCCTCTCCATTGGATTCTGAAAGGAAGCCAGGGAACAAGAGGGAATAAAGGAGCCTTGAAGAAGAAGGGAGTCCTTGGGATGGAGTGACTGGTCTTCACAGACCAAATAAAGACCTTTCTTTTGAGGCACATGACCTCTTTTGACTGGTGATCACCACATAATGAAGGCGGGTGGGATATATTTATCCCTAGAGTGTGGCTTTCTGCATAATCTTAAGAAGGTATACAAGAACTCATCTCCATCTGTCCATCATCTGTCTGGTACCTGCCTGGTGTCCTGGGGTCCAGCAGGCCAAATGTGAGCTCTGCCCTTGTCCTTGGGTTGAGACACCCACTGCTGTGAGCCCTGCTGGGGAGGTGTTTCCATTCGCCCACTGAGCACCTTCTGTGTGTCGGGCCAAAAGCCAGGGAAACCACAGTAAACAAGAAAGATGTGGTTTCTCTCCTCATGGGCCTCAGAGTCAGTGAGAGAGGTAGACATTGGACGAGGAATTATAGAATTAAACTGTGAAATGTGCTCCAAGGAAGTACAGAATGCTGGAACAATGGAGGCTCTGGCTCAGTTTGGGAGATCAGGAAGGCTTCCCGAGGAGGTGATATTCAAGTGGGGCCAGGAAGATGAGGCAGAGAGCAAAGGTTAGGAGCAAAGAGAAGGGTTCCAGGGAGAAGGGAAGGCCTCAAGGCTGGCAAGACCGTGGACCTTCAGGGGTCTGAGGGACAGTCAGTGGGGTTGGACCCCAGCACATGAAGCAGAGAGTGATGTGGAATGAACCCGGAGGGACAAGTAGGGACTGGGTCATACAAAGCATGCTTAAAGTTCTTGAGTCCAGCGGGGAAACTGAGGCACACCGTGAGTCAGCAATATCTAGACAGCACTCCATGAGAAGCAACCCTTAGCTTGGTTGGCCTAAAAGCCAACCAAGATGGTGTTTGTCCACTTTTCCTCTGTCACCATCCTTGCTCCAGGAAAAGGCCAAGTGGATGAAGCATATTTCTCAAGAGTGAGGCCACAGAGACTGCAATCAGCTTTCATCTTCTAGAAGCCTCTTCCTTTGGTCGGGGATGGCCAGGCTCCCAAGGCCCAGCTCAGGAAGAGACTGAGCAAAGGGTGCCGGCCCTTCTCCCGGCTGCCTCCTCCGTCCCCTCCCCCCAGGACCACAGCTCTCCATTCCACATCCTGCCTGCCTCGGCCAACTCTTTCCAAGTGCCTGTTTTTCCAGAAACACGAGTTGAGCAAAACAGTCCCCCTCCCTGAACTTGAGTCTGAAAAAATAACCCCAAGAAACACACGCTTTCTTGGAAAATCCTTCAGAGCCTCCCGCTGCCTTTGGACACGTCAACACTGGGTTTGTTAAAATAATAATCTTTAGGAACTAGAGTTTGTCTGCCGCCAAATGCCTTGCATAAGAGTATCACACACCACCCCTGTCGCTGACCCAGAAAACCAGGCCATGAGCTAACGTGGCCTGGTGTCCAGGGTGAAGTCACTCGATTCCATTCTTTATTACTTTTCTATTATTAATTATTATTATTATTATTATTAAAGGCATAGATGACTTCCTGAATCTTGCAAGGTCTGAAGTAGCTGGACAGTGTGTTCCAGAGACAGGCTATTATGAACGGGGCTGTGGTTGAATTTGGGAGACCAGGCTGGAGGTTCTGCAGAGTGGGGAGTCTCTAGATTTGGTGTCCCTTGAGACATGAATGTCCCGTAGGAAAACAAAGAAGCATCCAGTCTAGCTGACTGGCTGTGACCAGGCAGGGCCAGGCAGTGACCATCTGCCCAGGGCAATGAAGTTGTCTTCAGTACCTTCATCAGGTATTTGCAGGAAAAAATTCACATTTCTTAGCTCAGGTGATGGTGGATGGACCGTTGGGCTCCTGAGCTCCATCCTGGCCTTCGTTGCTTGCCAGCTGTTGTAATTTGAACAAAGGATCTTGCCTCTCTGACCTCTACTTGCTCACCCATAAAATGGCAAAGCTGAGAGATCTTGCTCAGGGGTTGTAGTTAAGACTCTAGGATAAAATATGTAAAGTGCTTAGCACAGGACCAGCACGCTATGTGGTGACAGCCCACTGGATGGCATGACCCTGACGTAGCTGTCTGCTACCACACTCCAGGCAGTGACTTGGAATTTCCTCTGAGAAACCTTGGGAGGAGGAGGCTCCTTAAGGGGGTTGCTAAAGAGGGCATGGAAGTCTGCAACCAGATTCAACTGGCCTCTTACATCTGACCTGTGCAACAGCCAGGCTTCCATCATTAAAAGCTCATATATTTTCTGCCTCCAAGAGCCTCCTGTGAATTATCAAACCCCCTAGAGTTGATGGAATATTTATGGACTCAATTAGTTTCTCTAAAGTCTTGATGCCATTCAATTTTTAGATCAACCCAGGGAAGAATGTACTACTTGTGTCCCCATTTTAGAGATAAGGAAACTGAGTCCCAGAGACTGTACAATGCTTCACTAGCCCTATAGCTGGTGAAAACTGGATGGCCAGGAAATAAAGCAGAAACCCTGATGCCAGAGGCCCTGGGTTAACCACCGGCTTCCACTGCCTACCAGTGCATCTCCAGACAACTTTTATTCCCATAGCCTGTGTTAGGGAGGGGACTACATATTGCCGGGCATAAGCACTGGATTCAGAGCCGGGTCCTCATCTCAGCTCTGACCATTCCTCACTGTGTAACTCTGGGCAAGTGACTTTCCCCCTCTGAGCCTTCACTCCTTCATCTTTAAAACGGAAATAAAAATAATAATACCTATTCTTAAGTGGCTGGGTTGGGGGACACAAGGAGGCAAGCCAGGTAAAGCCCCAGACATTTGGGAGGTGTGGTAAATAGTTATCTAGATAGTAATTCTCTCCTTGTTCCAGGTTGACAGATACACTCATGGCCCAACCACTTAGAGCGAGTATTTTTGCTCAACCCAATGGAATCTTCCTCCTCCCCCTTTTTCTTTTAAACCTCTACTCCGACGCTAAATCAAAGCTGAGTGCTGGTCCCTGACAGGACTTGCCTTCAGCCAGCCGCCAGCAGACGTCCAGAATGCTTTATGGGTCCTCTACCTTTGCAATTAGCACCACGGCCTCTGCAGGAGGCACAGGCCTGAAGGACGGGCAATGTCCTCCTCTCGGTGGCACCAGCTCCTAGAACCCAGACAGCCATTCCATGCCCTTCCTGGAGCAGAAGTAAATTTGGGGTGCTTCTTTGGACAGCTGGTCACCCCATTGTCAGCTTTGGAGGAGAACACTGGTCTGGGAGTCCGAATGGGGAGGTGTGGGCAGATGATGTCCTTGGTTTTCAACCTGAATTATTATTATTGCTGTCAATGCCATTGTTGCTGTTATTGCTACTATTTTAGCAGAAGGATGCTTTTTAACTGAAGTCTTCCAGACATGCTGTCAAGATGTAGTGGCGCCCTGACCATGCCTGCTTGTCCCTCACCCTTCCCATGCCCACTGACTTTACTACTGCCTTTGCCCAGGGGCTTTCTCTGGCCCACTGAGTATACTGGGCATGTGTAGGGGATTAGGCCAGAGATGTAGAGGACTTAGAGGATAAATATCCCAACTCCCTCGCCCCTGGTAGAGACAATTCCTAGGTGTGCTCTGTGCAGCCTCCCAGAGTTCCCCAGCAGGACTGTGCTCCAAGTGCTGGCAGCAGTCACCTACTCATTCACGCACCCTGTGCTGGTCTCTTCTTTTCCTGTCTCCCTGGCTATTCCTTTACTGGGGCATCCTGAGTTCACCTCCCAAAGGAACCAACTGCTCTGAAGTCTCTATCTCAAGTTCTGCTACTGAGAGAGCCCAAAGACAGATGCTTAAAAATGACCGTAACTACTCACATTTACTTTGCAGTTTCTATGTGTTAGGAGGCACTATGCTAAGTGCTTTTTATGGATTGAGTCATTTGAAGATTACAACAGTTCTTTCTAGAGGAAGGTATTTTTTTTCACTCTCTTTTTACAGGCAAGGAGATGCAAGACCAGAGAGGTGGAGTACCTTGCCCAGGGTCACACAGCCAGGAAGTGTCAGAGCTTCTCTGTTGGAGGCAGAAGAGGGTACCTGGACTCCACTGGCTGAACCCTATCTTGACCCTCCGAGTTGCTCCAGTGCTCAGCTTTGGAACCCTGTAAACATTTGTCCTGACACCAATTCACTGCAAACAGCCAGGAAAGTCTCAGCTCCCATCAGAAATAGGAATAACCATGTCTTTGTTTACAGGGGGCTGCTGAGAGGGTTAAATGGGATATGGCTGGTGATGGGCCTGTGTGTGCTGATTGCCACAGCTTGGTAGCCCTGTGCTCTACCCTCTAGGGACACACTCCACAGCTGCCCTCATTCTATCTATTTATGTGGCTGATAAAGCAGCCTAGTGGAGGGATGGAGCCAGACAGCCTACTGCCTGGGTTAGAAGCTTCATTCAGACATTGATGAGCCTGTGTGACCTTGGGCAAGTCTTAGTCTTCAGTTTCTCCATTTGCAAAATAGAGATCGTAGTAATAGTTTAGCAATAGCATCTACTCTATCTACTCACAGAGTTGATGAGGTCATTTAAGGAGGCAACCCTTGCAAGGCACTCAGAACAGTGTTCCTCTCTCAGCGACCCAGGTCTCACAGCTGTAACCAACGTTTAACCTTGTGGAGTCCTGAGACTTTCAGCAATAAAACGGGGACAATGACATTCCCACAGTGAGTGATGTGGTGACAATGAAGTAATGTGAAGGACATGCCTGGAGCATAGTAGCTACTCAGTAAATGATGAGTTTTAATATTTGTGCTGATTAATATTAATGAACTACATGAATAATTATTAATACTATAGTAATTGATATTAACAAATTAGTATTAGCACTTAATATCTAGTATTCCTGGTATGACCCTAATAGAAATGGTGACTGGGCTCTGATCACTTTCCCCGGGGTGAAGCACACCATGAAGGATGTGTACACACCATTTCACTTTATTGTTACAACATTGAGGGTTGCCAGATCAAATATAGAATGCCCCATTAAATTTGAATTTCAGAGGAACAAAGAAAAATTCCTGGGATAACTGTGTCCCAAATATTGCACAAGCTGTACTTATACTAACAAATGTAATTCATTGTTTATCTGGCATTGACATCTAACTGAGCGTCCTGTGTTTTTATTTGCTAAATCTGGCAGCCTTTATAACAACTCATGAAACAAACGGTGAAGAAACAGATACTAGATGCTGCAAAGGCTTGCCCAAGGCTCAAAGAGCCAGACACTACCCAGGTCTCTTAGCTCTGCATCCCCTGGTCTGCATCTCCTGGGTTCATTCATTTTGCTGTGTTGGCTGTTGCTATAGGTCAACTGCACTATCTCATTAGGTCATGATGGGAGTGCAGTCTGCCAGTGTTTTGGGGGGCCTGCTCCCATTTTCTCGCTTCCCCCTCAAGATCCCAGGGACTGTCCAGCACCCACTGCTGTCTATGTACCCAACACCATCTCTCTGGCTCCCAGGCAGGCCACCTGTTCTATGCACACTCTGGGTTGGGCTCCCTGAGTCCAGCTGTGCAGAGAACAGGACCAAATTCAAGGCTGGCTGGTGTCAGGCAACCCAGCAGGAAACAAACAAATGCAAATGGAAAAGGAAAAAAAAATCCACCAATGACTTAATGCTTTGCTGATGTCCAAATATTTCGCCTTGTGTGAACTGAGCGCTGAGACCTGGCTGGGAAAACGAGATGGGGCGGGGGCCAGACCTTTTCTACGCAAATCCGGAGGGATAAAATTGCACTTTCAGATCCAGAGAGGTGGATTGGGTATCTCTCATCTGAAAACATCTTGAGGTGAACATCAAGGTCAAGGATGGGAACTGGGCCCACCCGGAAATGAAGGGCCTCTCGGGCTGCTCTTCCTAGCCCCAGCCTCAGCCTCCATTCCCTGCTGCTGCTGCTCCAGCCTGACTTCCCTCCTGTTCCTCCAGCTGTATGGGTCCAGCTCTCCTTTCTTGGCCTGGAATGTTTTCCCTTTCACTTGTGTGAGCTTCTTTTCCCTGTGAAGGTGTCCCTGAGCATGCCGGGAGACACAGACACTCACTCACTATGGCATCTGGATGCAGCCCCGCTTTACAGATGCAGAGACTGAGGCCCAGAGAGCCCAACAGCGTTTCTCCAAGCTTCAAGCCAGGTCTCTGGGCCCCAAATCCAGCGCCCTCTTCACTGCCAAATGTTGTCTTTATTGGGCAACATAAATGGCACCGAACCTGGGCTCTGCTTCTTTCCTGCTGGGGAACCTCAGGAAAGTTGCCTAACTTCTCTGAGCCTCATCCAGATGTTGTAAAAAGCACACTGGTGGGAAAGAATGAGACCCAAGTTTTTATGCCAAAATTCTCTTTTCTTTCTTTCTTTCTTTCTTTCTTTCTTTCTTTCTTTCTTTCTTTCTTT
>NC_045452.1:8621252-8725303 GCF_002776525.5 Piliocolobus tephrosceles
TTTCTTTCTTTCTTTCTTTCTTTCTTTCTTTCTTTCTTTCTTTCTTTTTCTTTCTTTCTCTTTCTTTCTTTCCTTCTTTCTTTCTCTCTTTCTTTCTTTCCTTCTTTTTCTTTCCTTTCTTCCTTTCTTCCTACCTTCCTTCCTTCCTTCCTCATTCATCCAAAGACGCCTCTGAGCATCTCCCTATGCTGTCATTACCTTATGACCTAAGGACATGAAGTGAATGGTGCCCACACCAAGTCTCCAATGAGGAGATCCAAGGGGAGAAGCAAACATCCAGATAGACACAGACAACCTCAAGACAGACTTATTAGTGGTAGGGGGAGTCCAGAGGTCTCTAGGAACACAAAGGAGGGCCCCCCCGACCCAGACAGGGAAGGCCTTCCTGGAACATGATCTGGGCTTGAGACCTGAAAGATGAATAGGAACCTGGGTAAAAAGGGATCTGGATAAAAACGGATGAGTAGGGATCTGGGCAAAAAGTGAGTGGAAGGGAATTTTAGGAATAAGAAACAACTTTTGCAAAGGCCAAAGACAGCCAGGGTCATTCTGGGACTTGCACAGAGTTCAGGATGACTTGAGAATGAGGAACAAAATGAGGAAGGAATGGAACAGGGGAGTGGGGCTGTTCCTGGGGGGTCTCAAGTGCCCACCAAGCTTCTTGGGCTCCACCCAGAGGAGCCAACACTAGCCCCTCCACGTGGCTTCACTGAGTTTCTGCTTTCCTGATCTGGTTGGGACCAGAAGAGAGTCACCAGCCTGCAGGCCCCCAGTCCAAGATCTCTGGACTAGACCAGCTCTAAGAACTCTGCCTGTTCTAATGCTCTGATGGAAAAGGGGGTGAAGGGACCCCACTCACGCGACATGCAGATTGAAGATTCAACAGGATGAAGTGCAGAGCCTGCCTTGTAAACCACAGAGCTGTGTGGAAAGAACATCGTAAAGGTATTGGTTGGGAGGAGGAATCCTCTATCTCCTTCCAAGCCACAAAAGACTGTGACTCAATAATTGAAAACTGCATCTGATTTTCCTTGGCTTGTTCTGGGCACAATCTTGCCTTCTCTCCCCTGCTGACTCATGTGCAGGCTCACACTATCCTTCTTGAATGACAACAGCCAACCCTTACTAGGCACCCACACAGCCCATGTGATGTTCCCAACGACAGCCTTGGAAGTATTTCTAAGCTCCACTTTATAGGTGAGGAAATGGAGGCTCAGAGAAGTGAAACAATCTCCCTGGGATCACAAAGCACACAAGGAGCTCGGTGGAAATTAAAAGGCAAGTCTGTATTATTCCACGATCACCTGAGCCACAGTAGATCTTGGTTAATAAACTTTGAAGATGCACTTAACTTTGGGAATTGGAGGTTCTGGGAATGCGGAGGGAGGTGTTTAAGAATGTCTCGTTCACTGCACTGCCCACATGAAAGTTAAGCAATAATTACCTCCTTCTTGAGGAGGAAAGACTGCTAGCTCCCTGAGAACCCCTGGATTCATAATAAGCACCTTCAACCCTCCAGAGCCCACTTGGTCTGTTCATGGTTGCCAGGTGCTCTCTGGTATACCAGCAAGATGCCAGAGATGACCCCAGGTAGCAAGGTTGCTGGTTCCCCAGTGGTGTGATGGCTGGCTGATAGGAATGTGATGCCTGGCTGATAGGAAACTCAAAAGAAACCTTGTACATACACGCGCACGTGCACACACACACACACTCACACACACACATATATACATAATTGTAGCCCATTCTAGAGTTTATAAAGCGACTGCATCACTGTGTTCACATGGAAGTCATTCAAGATGGTTTTATCAGCTGGGCTCAGTGGCTCACGCCTGTAATCCCAGCACTTTGGGAGGCCATGGTGGGCGGATCATGAGGTCAGGAGATCGAGACCATCCTGGGAAACATGGTGAAACCCCATCTCTACTAAAAATACAAAAATTAGCTGAGTGTGGCAGCGAGTGCCTGTAGTCTCAGCTACTTGGGAGACTGAGGCAAGAGAATGGCTTGAACCCTGGAGGCAGAGATTGCAGTGAGCCGAGATCCCGCCACTGCACTCCTGCCTGGTGACAGAGTGAGACTCTGTCAAAAAAAAAAAAAAAATGATGATGATTTTAGCAACATTGTCCCCATTTTCCAGAAAAGAAAACTGAGGCTGATCCGGAAGTTAAGGATTCCAGTGGTAGAAGGAGCACCAGGTGTCATGATCCAGCCCTGTCACATCATGAGTCTCTAGAGAGCAGAAATTTTGTGCTCACTTCAGGGTCTCCTATGAACAGCTCCTCCCCTGAATTCCAGAAAATAGTGGGGTGAACTGCACACAGGTAGGAACCAGGTCTGTCACCTTCACCTCCTAACTCCAGAGGCTAGCATAGCACTTGGCACAAAGTAGTAGCTCTTGTAAATACTCAGGGGTATGAATAGAATTGAAGATTTAGTGAACTCATGAATTGAAATATGTAATAAATAGACACACTGTTAAGTGAATAGATTCATTAATTAACATAAAGGCATTAGTATTAATGCCCTTATGTGTGGATTAAATGAAAAGTATATCAATGGATAATGGATGAATGCAGGATTGGTGAATGGATGATGGATAAACGGATAGATGGGTGGATGGAAGGATAGGTAGATGAATGGGTGAATGAATGGATGATGGATAAGTGGATAGATGAGTGGATAAATGGATGGGTGGATGGATGGATGCATAGATGGATGGATAGATAGATGGATGACGAATGGATGGTGGATGAATGGGTGAATGGATGGATGGTGAATATGTGGATAGATGGGTAGATGGATGGGTTGGTGGATGGATAGATGGATGCATGAAAGAATGGGTGGATGAATGGAAAGACGGGTGGATGGTGGGTGAATGGATGAATGATGGATAAATGTGTAGATGGGTGGATAGATGGAGAGTGGACGGATGGATGAATGGTTGAGTGCATGGATGGATAAATGAATTAGTTAGTAAGTATAAAATATAAGATAGATAATAAATTAATGTAGATATAAATAGATAAGCAAATAATAAATAGTGAATTAATTAATAATTGACTCAGTGGAAGGATAGATAAATGAATAATTGAGTATAATTTATGTGTGGATAAGTGATCAGACTGGGGTTGCTCAGAGACAATAGAGCTGCCTCAGCTTCAGCCTCACAGTACCCACCTCCCATCTCCATTAAAATTCTGGCTATTTTCATCCCTTTTGCAAAGGGGAGTTACTTATTTATTTTTTATTTTTTTGGACACAGCTTATTAAAGGAGAAAGCACACAGAACCCTTCTTCCCACAGGTGCCTCTTTAGCTGCATAAACCCACCCTCTGTCAGGCAGCCAGGAATAAAACTAAGCAGAAAGCCACAGAAAGTGCAAGAAATCAAATACAGAAAGACAGAAAAAGAAGTTGGGCAAACTTTACTGCTCTCTCTAGAGAGATCCATAGGAGGGAGATTTATTAGGCTGAGCCTGAAATGACTGATTTCCATTTACCCATGCCTGAGTTACTTAGTGAGTTCCATATGCCAGGCTGTGGAGACACACGGCCCTTATGGAACTTAACGCCTAGTGGGAGAGACAGAGGAAAAAAATCAGCAAACAAAAATATAGTATGGCATCACAAAAAAGGAATAGTGAGTGTACTGGTTATTTATGGCTGCATAATAAATTACCCAAAATGTAGTGGCACAATTTCTGGGGGCCAAAAATCCATCTGCATGGCTCTTGCTTAGGATCATTTGTGAGGTTGCAGTCCAGATGGTGGCCAGGACTGCAGTCTCATCTGAAGGCTTAACTGGGGCTGAAGGCTCCACTACCCAGGTGGCTCACACACATGCTTGGCAAGTTAGTGCTGGCTGTTGGCAGGAGGCCTCAGTTTCTCTCCATACATACTCTCCAGAAAGCTGCTTGAGCACCCCCATGACATGGCATCTGGCTTCCTCCACTGTGAGTGATCCAAGAAATTGCTGGGGGAAGCTGAAATTTCACTTATGACCTTATCTCAGAGGTCACACACCATCCTTCTCCACCACATTCTATTCTCCAAGAACAAGTCAAAAAGTCCAGCCCACACTCAAGGAGAGGGGAATGAATCATTGCCTTTTGAAGGGAGGAGTGTCAAAGAATGTAAGGACATATTTTAAAACCACCACAAAGAGTGCCAGAAGGCCAGAATGATGTGACAAGCGGATGCTGTCGAAGTCTTTGGAAAGTGCCCCCCAAAGAGAAGATCTGCAAGGACAAAGGCCTACAGGTAGGAGTGAGCTTGTTGTGTTTGGTAACAAGAAGGTGTGGATGAGGCTACAGTGTGTAAAGAAAGCAGGGATCAAAGAAGACCTGGTTGGAGAAAGGCAGGAGGAGGGCATGTGTATGTATGCAGTGTGGATTCTAGCCCACTGGAGATTTTATGGAGTTCTTGCCTGTGCCAATTTTTTGACTGCCTCCAGAACTTCATGAGAGAGGTGCTATTGTTATTCCCACCACAAAAAGGAGGACGTTTAGGCTCAGATAAGTTAAGAAAGGTCACACACCTACCTGTGAATTGGAACTCAAATGTGCACCCAGGCAGGCCAGCCCCAAAGGCAACAGTGCTGATGTATTCCAGAGGGAATGCTGCAAGGAACATACAGAGACATTGAAGTGCAAATGCTTCTGAAGGGAAAATCGGTAGAGAAAGAGAGAGAAACAGAAGATGTGGAACTGAGATGCCAAGAGATACAATGACAGAGAAAGACAGCAAAGGAGATAGAGGAGGATTAAGCATCGGAAATCTTTAGGCAGGCAGACGCAAGGAGGAGGAGAGAAAAATAAAGTAAGAGACAGAGACCTGAAGACAGGGGAGGCACGGGATGGAGGAGGTGAGCCAGCATGTGTATGGCGTGCGTGAGTGCAGTGCCTTTGCGCTGGGTGGTGCCGGGACCCCGCTAACTCAGACCATCCATCGCTCCTGTCTCCCATCAGCAGGAGGGCCGGGGGAGGGAGAGAAAGCTGACAGGAGACAGTGTGATTCCAGTAATTCCAGATGAAATCACAGCCAGAACGCTTGCCAGGAAGTGGGGCGGGGTGGTCAGGGAGAGGGAGGGACCGTCCAGAGAAAGTTTAGCAAATAGCTTGACAATTCCCTCCTCCATACCCTCAAAATGCCATAGATATGGGGTTGGGAGGATGGCCCTGAGTTTCGGGCTGGAATCAAGGCATCCAGGACGGGAGGTTGTGCCTCCAGACAAGGAGGACGTCTGCCTCCATCAATCTATGTGAGGATCCAAGCCAGGATCACACGTTTTCTTGGTTGGTTTTCATACCTTTTTACTGTCCTTTGCTCTAGAACAGCCCCTCACCTTTTTTCCTTCCTTTTTAATGACATTGACATTTTTGAAAAGTCTGGACCAACTGTATTTTGAATGTCTCACAACCTGGGTTCGTCCAGTGATGTCCTCACCATCCGATTCACGGTCAACCTTTTGGGCAGTCACATCACAAAAGTATGTGTTTTCCACTGCATCTCTTCAGGGGACATACGATGTCACTCAGTCCCGTTACTGGATATGCTAAGTATTTGGTCAGCTGGTTAAGGGGGGATCCACCAGATGTTTCTGTTGTTAAAGCACCCATTTCCCTGTGTAAATAATATAATCCACAGGATAGTACTTTGGGAGTATGTAAACACCCCTTTCTCTCATAAACTTTTGACCAGTAGTTTTAGAATCCATTAATGATCCTTGCCAGAATCAAATATTGCAGGGATGGCTGCAACACGGAGTTTTTAAAATTTATGTATATTTTTACACTGTTAACATTCTTTGATAAAGAAGGGTTTCCCATTGCTCTCCTCTTATTTTATATATAATGCATGAGCATTTTTTTAATGCTCCGATTGTCCCAGGTTTAGCCGGGTGGACCCCTGCAAACTGGCCCCTGCATCCTTGTGCATGTGCCTCCTTCATTCTTTGAGAACTTCCTAACTTTCTGACACAATGAAATGTTCCAGACTCATCTTCTATTTTCCTTGTTCAAATGCTTAAATCATCCGCTTCTCCAAGATGACCCAATCCCTTTCAGTGGAGAATGGTGTTTAAAAGTCATGATATCAAGGCAGGAAAATCACTTGAGCCCAGGAGTTCCAGACCAGCCTGGGCAAAATGACAAAACCACATCTCCACCAAGGAAAATACAAAAATTAGGCAGGCATGGTGGTGCATACTTGTAGTCACAGCTACTCAGGAGGTTGAGGTGGGAGGATCACTTGAGCCCAGGAGGTCAAGGCTGCAGTGGGCCAAGATCATGCCATTGCACTCCAGCTTGGGTGACAGAGTGAGATCCTATCTCAAAAATGAATAAAATAAAATAAAATAAAAGCCAAAATACGTGTTCTAGGTGTGCTTATTGCTATAAAAGTATTGCTATTTCTAGTTTCTTTCAGTAAATGCAAGAAACATTTGAGTTCATTCTGATGCCTCCAAATTAAATCCAACATCACAGAGTTCTTTTCTCACAATTCCCTCATTCCATATCATATCTCTCTGATTTCACTGTGAGAACCCCATTTCCTCCAATATCAACATATTTGCTCAATAGTTTCACAATTACACTGATCCTACTATCAACAACAATCTATTCGTTCAAGTTCAAGATTTCTTTGTAGTTCTTATTGTCCTTAGAGTGTACTGAATTGAGAGCACAGTGTTAGAGAACTGTATTCAAAGGTTACTTGAGCTGATTCCCTTCCTACATGGTTACATTTGTATTATTATTGATTGTTGCTTAATAAACTACCCCAGAACTTAGTGGCTTAAAGCCATAACGTTTATTGTCTCACAGTTTCTCTGGATCCAGGTGTGGCTTACCTGGGTCCTCCAGTTCAGGAGCTCTCACAGGTTTCAGCCAAGGTGTCAGCAGGGCTGGGTCCTTCTGGGGGCTTGACCGGGGGAGATCTACTTCCATGCTCACTCACAAGGCTGTTGTTGGATTTGATTCCTTGGCGGCTGCTGGACTGTGGGCCTCAGTTCCTCACTCAGTACTTTGCCAGATGTCCTTCAGTTCCTTGCCAGGTCACCTTGTCTATCAAGCTCAGCACATGAGAAGCACCAGGGAGGCAGAATACCAACAAGATAGAAGCCACAGCACTTTGGAACCTAATTGACAGGAACAACATCCCATCACTTTTTCCATGTTTCATTCATTAGAAGTGAGTCACCAGGTCCAGCCAATGTTCAAGGGAAAAGGATTATACAAAAAGCGGTAGTACCGGAAAGTGGGCGTCACTGGGGGACACTTCAGAAGCCTGCCTAGCAGAGTTATCACCGTGATATATAGTTAGGCTTGTTTGCTTCTATGTACATTCAGTTTTAGGGTTTGACGTCTTTGTCAACATCTTTGATTAAATTTCATCTTTGAATCTGTAAAATATTTATATGATTCAAGAGTATAAATTATAGACAAGGAAGTCCCAAGAGCAGTCTCATTCTTATCTCCATGCTGTCACCCCGTTCCCAATTACCTTCTTTTTTTTACTTTTTTCTTTTTATTATTATTATTTTTTTTGAGATGCAGTCTTGCTCTGTCGCCCAGGCTGTAGTGCAGTGGCGCGATCTTGGCTCACTGCAAGCTCCGCCTCCTGGGTTCACACCATTGTCCCGCCTCAGCCTCCTGAGTAGCTGGGACTACAGGCGCCCACCACCACACCTGGATAATTTTTTTGTATTTTTCAGTAGAGACGGAGTTTCACCGTGTTAGCCAGGATGATCTCGATCTCCTGACCTCATGATTCACCTGCCTCGGCCTCCCAAAGTGCTGGGATTACAGGCATGAGCCACCATGCCCAGCCCCCAATTACTGTCTATAGTCACTTCTACCCATAAGTGAATCCCGCCAGTTTTTACTTCTATGACTCTATATTCATGTATTTTTAGCTTTCCATATTTTTTAGATGAAAGACAACATACCATAGGTACTCACTTGCACTTTGTTTTTTCATTTTTGCAAAAAAAGATTTATAAATTATTCTCGTTCGTAACAGTTATCCTCATTTTTTTTGTAGCTGCTTAGTACTTCATTATCCAGAAGATTCATAGTTCATTCAACTGGTCTCCTATGAGTAGGCGTTTAGGTTGTTTCTAATATTTTGCTACTACAAATAATATTACAATGAATAATCACATGCAATTGTTGTTCTGGGCTTGCAGAGGTATATTTTTAGGTAAATTCCAAAACGTAGGATTTAAGGGCTAAAAGGTAAATGCATATGCGATACTGTTAGATATTTTCAAATACCCCATTTGCATTTCCACCAGTGGTGTATGAGATAATCTGTTTCCCTACATTGTCGCCATGTTCCAACAGAGTATGTGGTCAAGCTTTCACCTTTTGTCAGTCTAAGAGGTAAGAAATACTATGTTTGGGTAGCTTTAATTTGCATTTCTCTTGTGCATGGAGTTGAACATCTTTTCACATTTTGAGGTCCATGTATACACCTCTTTCTGTGAACCATCTAATCATGTTTTTTGCTTCTTTTTTAAAAACTGAGTTTTTGGTCTTTATTCTTGATTTTTAAGAACTCTTTATATATTAAAGACATCAACTACTTATCTGTGACACAGATTACAAATATTCTCTTTAGATGTTTGTTACAAAATGGTTATGCATTCATATTTATCAGTCTTTTTAATACATTATGCTTTGAATCATAAGTAGAAAGGTTTTTCCCATACTTTAGTCATACAGGAATCTACTCATGCTTTCTTCTGTTTATATGGTTTTGTTGTTATTTTTACATTTTTACATTTAGATGTTTGGATAATTTAGATTTAAATCTCTTATTAGAAGACCATTCTCATTTTATAATGGAGAAAACCTCTGAGGCTCAGAGGATTCATGTGACTTTTTTAAGTTCATATGGACAGTAACAAAAGTATTTGTTTAATATCTACTATAAACCAGGCACCAAAGTATGCATTTTAAATGTATGATCTCATTACATACACCTTGTATTTATTATCAACAATCTTTTAATCTTTGCCAAAACTCTTTGAAGTAGATTGTGTTCCTAGTATACGTATAAAGTAACTGAGGCATGAAGATCTGAGGTAACATGTCGAAGTTCACAGGGCAGCAAAATGAAGAAAGGCAGAGAGAAAAGTGGTATGTGCTAGTTGTCATTTTAAAAAGATTTGTAGAAGCTACAATAAAACAGCTTAACTTACATCCAATAGGACCCAATGTCCTATATCCATGTGACCCAATGTCACATGGCCATAACTAGCTGCAAGGGAGTCTGGGAAATGTAGTCCTTATCCTGGGTATTCATGTGTCCTGCTAAATTCATGGAGGCTGTTACCATTGGAAGAACAGAGAACAGATTTTGCCTTTCAGCAGGGCTGGGGTAATTGAGGCCTGGGGATGTTTTGCAGTTCCCAAAATGAAATCTTTGATCAGCAACAAATAATGGGACCTAGAAAAATAAGTGCTTATTGAATTTAGGGCTCAGATACCAATGCCCTTGAATTTTAACTCCACACATCAGTTCTGTTTATGGACTGCAACACATGGATCTAAGGTGTATATGCTCAGAATCTGCTTCCAAGTCTTCTCTCAGGATGCCTATCCCTTCCCCATCCCTGGAGTTAACCCTCTGCCTCTTTCTGACTTGCATTTTGTAGGCTCTTGTTTAAGATAAGGAAGAATACAAATCTGTCCATGTCTCAAAGTCAAAAGTCAAAGAATGGCCTCTCCCCTAAAGAAGAGAGATAAACCTAATGACCTACTGGAATGAACTCAAGCTGGGGTTTTTATTTTTTTGACCCAACTATAGTGAAAATAATTATGGCTACTGATTTCTAAGTACCTGCTATATGCTAGTCCCTGTGCTGGGCATTTTACATGCATCACTTCTTATCTGCAACTCAATTTTACCAATGAAGACAATGAGACTCAGAGAATTTGAGTAACGTGCCCATGATTTCAAAATTACAAAGTGCTAGAGGACAAATTTGAACCCAGTTCTGCCTGGCTACTCAGAACCCTATTTCTGATTCTAACTAGCCAGGAAACTACCCATTATGTACTTGATGTTTAACGGGCTGAATTTTTGCTATATTCATTTATTTAAAAAATATATGTAAAAAGAACCTACCATGTGACTGGAAATCTGCTAACCACTGGGGATACAGAGAAGAACAAGACAGAGTTCCAACCCTAACAGGGCTCATAGTCTCATGGGAGGACTCAGGCAATGAACAAGTATGTCAATAAACCTACAAATTGATTTCAGATTGTAATAAGTACAAAACAAATAAAAAACCAGAATAGTTTGTAGCTAGGGGTGGGAGGCAGGTGGGTAGTTATTGATAATGAAGTTCTGAGCCCTGAAGAATGAGAAGAAAGCATCCATCAGTGGGTATAAGAGTATTCCAGGCAGAGGGAATGGCCTGTGCAAAGTCCTTGAGATTGAAAAGAGCTTGATATATTCTTGGAACTGACCTAAGGTTAGTGGGAGTGTTGTGGAAAGCAGGTCCCTGACTTACAATTAAGCTTGAGTGAAAGGAATGAAATAGATCAAACAATGCCATTAAAGGTAAATTGAATTTACCTTTTCATTCGCCTGGGATACTCAGGTGAAATTAATAGTGCCCTTATTTTTTTTACTCTTAGAACTATTCTGACTTGAATGTTATGTCATATGATGTGTCAGTTAGCTACTGCTGTGTAACAAAGCAACCCTCAATTGTAGTGGTGTAAAATGGTAAGCATAGCTCATGAATCTGTGGCTCAGCTGAGGTTTGTGCCAGTCTGGGCTGGGTTCCCTAATGTGTCTGTGGTCAGCTGCAGGGCAGCAGGGCTGCTCTTTATCTGGGATTGACTATCTGTTGGTTGGGATGATGGGAGGGACTGGGTCACCTGTCCCTCATCCTCCAGCAGGCTAGCGCAGGTTTGTTCTTATGGCAGCAGCAGGCTTCTACAAGAGACAGAAGTGTGCATGGCCACTTGACTCACAGGTTTAGAACTGGCACAATGTTTCTGCCACATTCTATTGATTAAAGTAAGTCACATGGCTAATGCAGATTCAAGGGATGGGGAAACAGATCTATCTCTTGATGGAGAAACCGCAAAGACAGATTGCAAAGGCTGTGATGGGAGAAATGAAATGTGCAGAAAAGTTGACCTTAAACACAAGTGACTACCACATATGATTACCTTACTAACAGGCTACACTAAGGAACTGGATATTATTATAAGTCGGAACTCTGTAAACCTTTTTCTGTAGAGGATCAGATAATAAAGATTTCAAGCTTTGTGGGTAATATGGTCATATAGTCATATAGTCTCTATTGCAGTGATTCAACTCTGTTATCTGTTGCCATGCATGAGCAGCCACATACAAATCGCAAACAAATGAGTGTAGCTGTGTTCTAATAAAACTTTATTTATAAAAACAGGCAGCTGGCTGGATTTGATCCACAGGCCATAGTTTGCTGGCTCCTGTTTTAAACGTATTGAGAAACGATTAAAAGCGTTTCGAAAGAGGAGTGCTGAAAGCAAATTTGAAAAATTATCCCACGCTGGAGAATGGATTGTAGGGTGGAGACAATGACAGAAGGATGGAGAGCCCTCAGAAGGCTGCTGTAGTGCCCAGGAGGGAGACGACAGTGGCCCTAGACAGATGATAACAACAGATAGGGGGAAATTAGATACATTAAAAATGCATGCCGAGGTGGAAATTAGAGGGTGCAGAAGGGTTGGATGTGGATGATGCACAGTTGCAAAGTGGTGGGTGCCGGTGACTGGGCGCAGGATGATGTCATCTGCCTAGACAGGCAAGGCTTGAGCATGGGTGGGTGACCAGAAGATGGGACTGAGAATTCTTCTATGTGTCAGAAAAAGCCTCAATACTGGAGATTCCTAGCAAGGTGAATGAATGGCCAAATGTCATTTGCTCTTGGTGGAGCCAATGACATTTCTGAGGTCAGACAGTGATTGGCAGTGAACGCCCAAGCTGGGACCCAGTCTGCAAAGCTTGTTCCCCTAGAAAGCATGGTTGCTCTTCAGTTGCTATCTGTCACCCAACTCCTTAAAAGAAAAAAAAAAAAAAAAGGAGAAAAACCTCCCCGGAGGATTTGTATGAAAGTGCGATGACTTGAGCGATAATTCGCCTCCACAAGGGCTGATGGGTATCTGGCTTAGCCCTGAATAGGGTCTTCAGTGTTTTGAAGCTTAAAAGAAAAAGAACGTTGAGCTCTGGGGCTTTAACATCACAAGGAAATAAAGTCCCTCACAGAATTAGAGGATCAGATAAGTTGAGACAAAAATAGAATTGCATAAAGTAAAAATGTCTATCTGAAAATTTTCCCCCTAACTGTTGGAAACAAGAAATAGCGGGTTGTGCTGGCAACTCTTATTCTGATGAATAGTGTCTGCCCGCTCATTCGGATTCCACGAGGCTCCTGATGAGCGAGAGGTGATTTGGGCGGGTGAAGAGGAATCTCCAAAACACAATTTTCCCTCCCCAGCCTCCAGAATAGATGCTCGCTGGGTAACCATAGAAAAACCCCAGCTTCGTGCAGAAGAGATTCTGACCATGCAGGGCATGTCTGATAAACACCCAAAACAAAAGGAATTTTTTTGTTGTGTCTCTGGCAGCTTTGTTCCTTGGCTGCCAACTTCTTTCTTGCATTTTCCAGTCTTAGAAACAAAAAGGTTGTCTAGGATGGATAATGCATACTGGCCTTTCATGCCCAAGTGCCAGCCTCCTTAATGACAGCAGAAAGGAGGCATGGAGAAGCATACATTCTGGGGTTAACAGACTGGGTTCAAATCCCACCTCTGACCTTGAGCAAGCATCTGTGTCTCTCAAAGCCTCAGTCTTCTCAACCTGACAATGGGGGTAATAATAGTAGGCACTCAGAAGATGGCTATGATAATTCAATGAGATGAGCAAGGACACATTGCAGGTGCCAAATAAATGACCACCTTCATAATTCTTTTTTCTCAGATCTAATAGTCTGAAGCAAAGATGGAAAGAATTGGGAAATAACATTTACAAAGAACTTGAAATGTGGTAGCCACTTCAAAAAACATATTTCAGGGGCTGGCCATGGTGGCTCACACCTGTAATTCCAGCACTTTGGCAAGTGGAGGTGGGAGGATTGCTTGAGGTCAGGAGTTACAGACCAGCCCAGGAAACATAGCGAGACCCCATCTCTACAAAAAAAATTACAGTATTAGCTGGGCATTGTGGAGTGTGCCTGTGGTCCCAGCTATTTGGGGGACTGAGGCAAAAGGATCATTTGAGCCCAGGAGTTCAAGGCTGCAGCGAGTTCTGATTGCATCACTGTGCTCCAGCCTAGGCAACAGAGTGAGACCCCTGTCTCTTAAAAAACGATGTACCAGGGATGAAGCCGACTTGATCGTGGTGGATAAGCTTTTTGATGAGGATTTTCACATCGATGTTCATCAGGGATCATGGCCTGAAATTTCCTTTTTTTGTTGTGTCTCTGCCAGATTTTGGTATCAGGATGATGCTGACCTCATAAAATGAATTAGGGAGGAGGCTCTCTTTTTTTATTGTTTGGAATAGTTTCAGAAGGAATGATACCAGCTCCACTTTGTACTTCTGGTAGAATTTGGCTGTGAATCCGTCTGGTCCTGGGCTTTTTTCGGTTGGTAGGGTATTAATTACTGCCTCAATTTCAGACCTTCTTATTGGTCTATTCAGGGATTTGAATTCTTCCTGGCAAGGCTGGTTCAACATACGCAAATCAATAAATGTAATCCATCACATAAACAGAACCAATCACAAAAACCACATGATTATCTCAATGGATGCAGAAAAGACCTTCAATAAAATTCAACACTCCTTTATGCTAAAAACTCTCAATAAACTAGGTATTGATGGAACATATCTCATAATAATAAGAGCTATTTATGACAAACCCACAGCCAATATAATATTGAATGGGCAGAAGTTGCAAGCATTCCCTTTGAAAACCGGCACAAGACAAGGATGCCCTCTCTAACCACTCCTATTCAATGTAGTATTGGAAGTTCTGGCCAGGGCAATCAGGCAAGAGAAAGAAATAAAGCGTATTCAAACAGGAAGAGAGGAAGTCAATTGCCTCTATTTGCAGATGACATGATTGTATATTTAGAAAACCCCATCATCTTAGCCCAAAATCTCCTTAAGCTGATAAGCAACTTCAGCAAAGTCTCAGGATACAAAATCAACATGCAAAAATCACAAGCATTTCTGTACACCAATAATAGACAAACAGAGAGCCAAATCATGAGTGAACTCCCATTCACCATTGCTACAAAGAGAATAAAATACCTAGGAATACAACTTACAAGGGATGTGAAGGACGTCTTCAAGGAGAACTACAAACCACTGCTCAAGGAAATAAGAGAGGACACACACAAATGGAAAAACATTCCATGCTCATGGATAAGAAGAATCAATATCGTAAAAATGGCCATACTGCCCAAAGTAATTTATAGATTCAACGCTATCCCCATCAAGCTACCATTGACTTTCTTCAAAGAATTGGAAAAAACTACTTTAAATTTTATGTGGAACCAAAAAAGAGCCCATATAGCCAAGACAATCCTAAGCAAAAAGAATGAAGCTGGAGGCATCATGCTACCTGACTTCAAACTATACTACAAGACTACAATAACCAAAACAGCATGGTACTGGTACCAAAACAGATATATAGACCAATGGAACAGAACAGAGGGCTCAGAAATAATGCCACATATCTACAACCATCTGATCTTTGACACACCTGACAAAAACAATCAATGGGGAAAGGATTCCCTATTTAATAAATGGTGTTGGGAAAACTGGCTAGCTGTATGCAGAAAACTGAAACTGGACCCCTTCCTTACACCTTATACAAAAGTTAACTCGAGATGGATTAAAGACTTAAACGTAAGCCCTAAAACCATTAAAACCCTAGAAGAAAGCCTAGGCAATATCATTCAGGACATAAGGAGGGGCAAAGACTTCATGACTAAAACACCAAAAGCAATGGCAACAAAAGTCAAAATTGACAAATGGGATCTAATTAAACTAAAGAGCTTCTGCACGCAAAGAAACTATTATCAGAGTGAACAGGAGAATGGGAGAAAAATTTTGCAATCTATCCATCTGACAAAGGGCTAATATCCAGAATCTACAAAGAACTTAAACAAATTTATAAGAAAAAAACAACCCCATCAAAAAGTGAGCAAAGAATAAGAACAATCACTTCTGAAAAGAAGATATTTATGAGGCCAACAAACACATGAAAAAATGCTCATCATCACTGGTCATTAGAGAAATGCAAATCAAAACCACAATGAGATACCATCTCACACCAGTTAGAATGGTGATCATTAAAAAGTCAGGAAACAACAGATACTGGAGAGGATGTGGAGAAATAGGAACACTTTTACACCGTTGGTGGGAGTATAAATTAGTTCAACCATTTTGGAAGACAGTGTGGTGATTTCTCAAGGATCTAGAACCAGAAATACCATTTGACTAGACAATTCCATTACTGGGTATATACCCAAAGGATTATAAATCATTCCACTATAAAGACACATGCACGCGTATGTTTACTGCAGCACTGTTCACAATAGCAAAGACTTCGAACCATCCAAATGCCCATCAATGATAGACTGGATAAAGAAAATGTGGCACATATACATCATGGAATACAACACAGTCATATAGAAGGATGAGTTCATGTCCTTTGTAGGGACATGGATGAAGCTGGAAACCATCATTCTCAGCAAATTAACACAGGAACAGAAAACCAAACACTGCATGTTCTCACTCATAAGTGGGAATTGAACAATGAGAACACATGGACACAGGAATGGGAACATCACACATCAGGGCCCGTCGGGGGTGAGGGGTTAGGGGAGGGATAGCATTAGGAGAAATAGCTAACATAGATGACGAGTTGATGGGTGCAGCAAACCACCATAGCACGTGTATACCTACATAACAAACCTACACGTTCAGCACATGTATCCAAGAACTTAAAGTATAATTAAAAAACAAAAACAAACAAAAAAACGATGTCATAAGCTTCTCATATAAATATCCTATGAGATGAGTGTGTAAAAAGGAGAGAATGAGACAAAGATTTCCAGGTCCTGTCTAGGACTATAAACCCAAAACATAACAGGTAAAACCCAGCATATACCGAGTTGTTCAAACTGAAAATATCTTCCAGATTAGGTGTCAGCAAATTAACAGCCAAATCCAGCCTGCTGCATGTTTTTGTAAGTTTTTATTGAAACACGGTCACTCCCATTCATTTGCATGTTGTCTGTGACTTTCAGGCTACAGCACTAGAGTTAAGTAACTTTGACCAAGACCCTCCGGTCTGAAAAACTGAAAATATTTCTGAACTGACCCTAATTTGCAGATAGTTTTCTGGATCCCTGGTCTAGAGTAATAACGGTAATGATCCCACTACCTGTTGAGGGCTTACATGTGCCGGGCACAGTGCAGACCCTGTTAGATGCTCTCCCAGCAGTCCCAAGAAACAGGCAGTATTACTACTCCTCTTTAGGGACGTGGAAGCCGAGGCACAGGGAGGTGAAGAGGGAGGCAAGAAGCCGCACAAAGGCAAGATTTGCACCCAGTTCCAGTCTGGCTCTTCCACTTTACCCTTTTGTAGGAGGAAGACACAGATTTAGGGTCTGCTCTCGATCACATGAAAAGGGCTAAACTCTTATTCTCAGCTTTGCCACTCATTAGAATCATCTAGGGAGCTTTAAAAACTAGGGTCCCTTCCTTTCCCACAACCAGAGAGTTTGCCTTAATTGGTCCGGTCTGGGGTAAATATTTTTTACAGCTCCTCAGGTGATAGTAACATGTAGCAAAAGACGAGATCCACTGGGCTAAAGAAAGGAAACAACTAGGGGCCCAATCCCCAGCATGACGGAGAGACCGCTGAGCTCAGGACCCTTCCGCACGGGTACTGTTGGACATTCACAGTCAGTGCTCTGATTGTGGCTGGTGTCATGGAGGTAGGGAAGGATGCACCAGTCCTGAGTGAGGCCCCATAACATCTCCCTCCCCTGATGAAGTGACCCAAGGCACACAAGCCAGCCTTGCGTGGGGTAGGTTTAATTAGTATTAGGGCACCCCTAAAGAACTGTGGGGAAAAAAATCACTGTTTTAATTTTAGCCCAGCAGAATTCACCAACATACTCTCCTATAGAGATCAAGAAACTCCTCTTTGGAAACAGTGACATTAACAGAGAAGGTATACTAAATGCCCTCTGTCATTCTTGATCTTATTTAATCCTTGAAGCAACTCCATGATGGGGGTTCCATCATTGGCCATGTTTTACAGATGAAGAAACTGAGGCCCAGAGAACGGAGGCAATGTGCCCAATTCTTCCATTTTCAAATGACACCTCAAGGCTGGAACGTGGGTCTCCAGGCTCCCAGCCCCAGGAACATTCTTAGCACGGGAGGCGTCTCTGAAATGCCTCATGCATCGTCTCCATGGCTCGGGAAGAGCTTTGTTCTGGGAATGTGTGCTGAAGAATAATAGAACAGGGCATTTCTTTCCCCCTTTATCGAGGCCCTCAGTGTTCTCCGGAGAGAACTAAGTGATCAGGAAAAGGTTATTCTGCAGCAGGGGCCCCTCGCTGCCATTGGTCTAATAAAACAAAACCCCCGCCAAATTAGGGGCATATTTCATCTAATGGGAGGAAATACATGTGGCATTTCTGCCTAGCGGTTGACGGGCCGCATTTATGCGCAGAGAGAGGGTTCAATACATCACAGGGCAGTTATGCGCCGCTTAAGTGGCCTCTCGGGCGGGGGGGACAAGAAGAAAAATCTCACGCCCTGGTCCCTGTCTTCTTGCATTTCCACTGCCTCACTCTGGCTCCAGAACTTCTAAGGAGTATCTCGAGGTTTGGGCTCAGCAGAAAGACCCCGGGCAATTCCAAAACCTGGATTAGTTCCCCATTGAGCTGCTCACTAGTTCTGTACCTTTGGATGGGCCACAGCTCCTCTCTGAGCCTCAGCTTCCTCATCTGTGAATGAAGAGGTTGAGGATCAGTGTCTTCAAACTGGACTCAGCAAGGATGTAGAATTTAGGGGAGAGGGCTGATTTCTGAGACTACCTTGGGAAGCAAATAATACCTAAGAGTTGAAGCCTGGAGTCTTCCATCCACTAGAATCCTGCTTGTGTCTGTATAACTCAGGGGTGTCCAAACCATTTGAACTCACACCCTAAAAAATACAAACATATGCACAAATATATATAAACATACCTATATAACAAATACACATGCTTATAAATCACGACCATGCACTACTGTATTCATAGATTAAGTACCATATAAAACAGACACAAAGATGAAATTTTTAAAGGAAAAGCTAAACTATATCCAGAAGTTCTATTAACATTATAATAATAATTATTATTATTATTTTTGAGATGAAGTTTTACTCTTGTCACCCAGGCTGGAGTACAATGGCAGGATCTCAGCTCATTGCAACCTCTGCCTCCCGGGTTCAAGCAATTCTCCTGCCTCAGCCTCCCAAGTAGCTGGGACTATAGGCACCTGCCACCACGACCGGCTAATATTTGTATTTTTAGTAGAGATGGGGTTTCACCATGTTGGGCAGGCTGGTCTCGAACTCCTGACCTCAGATGATCTGCCCACCTTGGCCTCCTAAAGTGTTGGGATTACAGGCATGAGCCACTGCGCCCAGCCAAGTTCTATTAAAATTCTAGCACCACCTCCCACCCATGAGACACCCAATTTCCTTTATCCTCCTCTACTTGTTTCTTTCCCGTAGAACTATCACCTTCCAACATATCCTATAGCTTGTTATTTATAACTTTTGCATTCTATGGGGCCGTGAAACCAGGCTGGAGGGAAGGGAAGACCAGGTACTGAACCTCTACAACTAGAGGTCCCTCCTCTTAACCGGTGTACTTCCGCAGAAGTGGGTCTCAAACAAGTTCCTGTAAAACTGGGAAACCAATTTGAATGCATTAAGAGAATGTGCTGGGAGCCATTTGGGGAATAATCTGGAGACATTATCTCAGAAGTAGATTCTGTCCAAAGCTGTATATGGGTAATTGCATTGATCTTACAAAAGGAGCTCTAGAGCTCTGGAGTATATATTTAAAGAGACAGAGAGAATGTGCTAGCCAGACCTATTAAGTGCAGTCACATCCACTGTCTTATTTAATCCTCACAACTACTCCAGGAAGTGGGTCCTGTTAATATTCCCATTTTAGAGAGAAGAAAACTGAGGCGAGTCACTAAGCCCAGCAGTCCAAATTCAAACCCATACCTGTCCAGTTCCATGCCATTTCCCTGTTGCGACATCTCTCAGCTGACACCCGCGAGGCCCAGTGGCTGTGTTGGGAGCTGGGAGGGTCTGTGTGTGTGGGAGGCTGACATGTCACAGTCTGGGCTTCTGGGTTTGGGCGTTGGCTGGGGTTCAGGCTCTGTGTAGGCTGCAGCTGGAGGAGGAAGAGCCCACTGATTTAGGGCCCGTCTGGATGGACAGCCGACAGGAACCAGGCTGCTCCACACGCTTGGGGAGGGTGATAAGCATGGCCCCTGGGTGCCCCTGCATTCCTGGCCAGTGATGCTTCAGGGGAGGCAGCTGCGGGGAATGCCTCAGTAGGTTTTCCTCTCCCCGCAGCCCTCCCTGCTGGCTGTGGCCTCCCGAGGACCCCAGGAATCAACAGTGACGCTTTGCTCCAGAGAGCTCTGACCTCACCCCACCCAGGCTACAAAGGCTAGGGACCTGGAGGATGGGCTTGGGAGTGGGGGGGCTGCTCATCAGAGACAACCTGAGCTTAGGGACATGGCCCCCTCCCAAGGAATATGGAACAACATCTCTGCACCCCCGCAGGAGACATTTCCTAACCCCCTTCTGCTTGTTTCATGAAAGACAGGGCCACTCCCAACTTTAGTCTGCTCTCTATGCTGCACAAAGTCTTTCTCAAACCCTCATCTGACTATATCCCTTCTGTGCCTATAGCCTTCCATGGCTCCCTGCTGTCCTCAAGTTAAGTCCAAACCCTTTTCTCCTTTTGGCTGGAAAATCTGGCCCCTGTTGACCTCCGTGCCTCCTTCTTCTATGACCTTCCAACCCCCACTCCTTTCAGGACCCCCTCCCCCACGATCTTCAGTACTATAAAACCACATTCTGGTCCTCCAACGCTCCTGTGGTCTGTCCACCACTAGCTTTTGCACATGTTGATCCCACCACCCCCAATCCTGTTCCTCTCACCTTCTTCTAAGTCCCACCTGTCCTCTGAGAAGTCTACCTCCGAGAAGTCTACCACATCCCACCCCCTGCTGGCTCCGGGGCCCTCCTGGGGGCTTCCCTCAGCAGCCCTGATCACTCCGGGTGGAACTGTCAGTTTCCCCATCCATCGCCCCACTAGACTGGAGCGGGGTGGCACATGGGACGGGGGTGGTGCCTGCCTGCTTCTTCACTATTTCACCCTCAGTGCCTAGCATAGGGCCTGGCACACAGTGGGTGTCCAATAAATACCCTGTGGTTGGCAATGTGTGGCACAGACCTCGTCTATGGTGACAACTCCAGTTTGCAGCACACCCCTGCCCCAGTGATAGAAGTAGCAGTAGCCATAGTAACCATCACTTATAGTGAGCGCTGGGGTGTGCTGGCATTTTTCCAACACTTTCAATAGTCACTACTTTCATTTCCACCTTATGAGGCAAGTACTATTATTAGTCCCAGTTTACAGATGAGGAAAGTAAAGCCCAGAGAGGGTGAGTGACTTGTTTAAGGTCACACAGCTGTCAAAACACAGATACAGGCAGGCAGATTCCAGAGCCCCTGCTATCACCACTCACAACAAGACCAAGGAGCTGGGACAGGCTCTTGGTAATGAAAAGACATGACACTGAGGCTAGACTGCAATGAACAAGCTAAGTATCGGGAATCAGGCAGAGAGTCTAACTCTGTGCCCAGCTTGGGTGGCTGCCAGAATAGTAGACTGGAGTGTGATGACTGATCACCCACCACTGCCCCAGGCTGTGAGATCCCCTAAGGGTCTACCTGCCCTGTGAGTGCTTAGCTCATGGCCTGGCCACACTGGAAGAAGCTTGACTCCATCCTCAGTGGGAAAGCCACGTGGATAACAGGTAAAAGGTTGGACTGTGGTTCAAACTCCAGCTTTGCCACCAACTGGCTCTCTTCATCCGTTTTGTGCTGCTATAATCAAATAGCCCAGACTGGGTAATTTATTAAGAAAAGAAATCTATTTCTCACACTTCTGGAGTCTGGGAATTGTCCCACCTCTTACTACTGTCACAATGGCAACTACACTTCAACATGAGTTTTGGAGAGGACATTCAAACCATAGCACTTGTTGCGTGACCTTGGACAGGTTATTTAACCTCTCTGAGCCTCAGAGTCTTCCGCTGTCAGTGGGGATACTAAAAGTGTCCTAGTGGGGCTTGGGGGAGGATTAAATGAGCTAATCCTTATGCTAATCCAGAGTTCGCCTTTTTGTGTGTGCTAGAAATGGCTAAGTTGCCATTTTTTAAATGTTTGTCCTCTGCCCTCTCAAGGGCTGGTCATATCACATGGGAAGTTCTCCTTCCAATTACTCTCTGGGCAAGTGGACTTCTATTTCTCCTAGGAAGACAAACACATGGGTGCATGGGTCTGCAACCCAACCCTGTCCCATCTCGCTGTTTGACCTTTTCCCAGTAGCTTGCAGGCTCTGGGTCATAGTTACCCTAACTCTGCAAGGAGAAGGGAGCCAATGCTCTCCGAGGGTCCTCCTAGCTCTGACCTGAACCCCTGACTGTCCCATCAGGACCACATGATCTCTAAGGCAGTGAGGTGATGGTCTCCGTGGAGATGGCTCAGATCTGGGCCCTGTGCAGGAAGAGGGAGGCACCAGGAGCAGCGATTGGCAAGGCTCCCTTGTCTGTCAAGGTCTTGGGCACTTCTGGTTTCAGCCGGCACTGAGCCAAGGCCAGGGGCAGACAGCCCAGGGCTCCAGCTGCCTCCTGCCTGCTGCCCTGTGCTTGGCTTTATGAGGCCTGTCCGGCTCCCTCAGGGGCTCATTAGCCGGGCAGCCAGCTGGGGCCCAGGCAGCTCTGTTCCCACCAAGTCCTGTGGGAAAGTGCCACTCAGCACCTTCTCCACCCCAGGAGGGACCGTGCCATTAAACCTGTCCCTTCCCAAGGGTAGGGGGTCAGGCAGGCCTGGGAGGGGCCCTGGGAAAGGCTGCGTGTCCCCAGCCTGTTTCTTATTCCTTTAACCTTTCTCCTGTCAGCTCTGCTTTTCCGACAGCATGAGACTGGGCATGGGGCCACACAGACCGGGGCTCATTCTTGGCTCGGCCACTGGCAAGCTGCAGCTCCCTAAACAAGTGCCGGCCCCTCTCTGAGCCCCAGGTCCCTCATCTGTAAAATGGGCATCATAATTCCTAGCCTGGAGGTTGCCTGGAGGGTTGAAAAGACATGACAGTGAAGGCGCATAGGTTTACATGGGGACTGGCATATTGAGTATGCTGGACGGAAGGCCCTTCTTCCTCCTCTGCTTCTTTTTGGCTTCTCTCTTTGTTCTTGCCTCATTATTCCAGGTCCCTACAACCACTGATCTTCCTTCCCTGAGAGCAGAGGGATCAGCATCTGCTTGCTTTGGCCTAGAAAAGTTCTCCTTCACCTTCCTCTGGGTTTTTACTTCCCTTCTTATTTCTCTCTCTCTCTCTCTTTTAGTTTGTTAATCTCTTAACAATCTATCCAACATTGGTTGCATCCTTCTTTTCTTGATATATTGGTGAATTCATAGCTTCTAGTTACTTAGGGAATTTTTCCTTCTGTTGCAGCACACCTCCTGTACACACACACACACAATAATGTCTATCACCATGGGACACTTGACCACTTACTTCCCAGGACCAACAGGCAGTCATCTGGGTGGGAGAAGGGACAGGGACCGTGCTTCTCACAAAAGCAAGACTTTTGCTGTGCTCCCAGGGCTCCACGAACACTGTGTGTGAAGCTGATGTCATCTGCCATCAGACTGTACCCTACTCCCCAAGGGTAGAAGCCACAGTGTGATTCCTGGGAGGGCATTGCTTCTTATCTATTACTTCATTCATATATAAATAAGACGTGTTTGCACTTCCAAGGTGCACCCCCGCCCCGAGGAAGAGGGATGCCGACATGTAGTAGACGCCTTCCACTCCCTTGCAGAGCAGCTGGGGACGACAACACACAGGCATGCAGAGACAGAGCAGCTTTACAGCTGGAAAGGAGGGAGGGGATCAGCAAAGGTTTCTGGGACAGGGGTGCAAGCTGGGACATGAAAACACCCCAAAGGAAGGAGGGGGGCAAACGTGGCAGCACAGGTAATGCCAGGGGGCAGGGTGGTGCACTGTGTGGCTATGGAGCAGTGTGATGACGGCTGCAGGGCAGGATGTATCCATAGAGAGCTATGAGAGGGACAGAGGAGGTGTCAAGAAGTTATAGGTAGAGCCCAGGAAAGACAATTTGAGGCCGCTCTGGGGAAGACCTGGAAAGCCACGTTAAGGTTCCTTCCTTTGCAACAATGTTCCTAAATATCACCCAAATCATTTCACCCTTTCCAGATTCATTGGTCTGTGAAAGTTCTGGTGCAGATATTTCTTTGGTAAGATCCTGCAGAGAGTCACTCTGGCAAGCCATTTTCCTCTGCAAACTAATGCAGGAACAGAAAACCAAACACAGCATGTTCTCACTCATAAGTGGGAGCTGAACAATGCAAACACATGGACACAGGGAGGGGAACAACGCACTGGGGCCTGTCATGGGTATGGAGAGGGAGAGCATCAGGAAAAATAGCTAATGCGTGCGGGGCTTAATACTTAGGTGATGGGTTGATAGGTGCAGCAAACCACCATGACACATGTTTACCTACGTAACAAACCTGCACATCCTGCACGTGTACCCCAGAACCTAAAATTTAAAAAAAAAGAAAAGAAAATTTAGAAAAAAGAAAGTCACTCCAGCGATTCAAGCCTCCATTACCCCACCTGCAAAATGAGAACACTAATAACAATAGTATGTACTAGTGTGAGTTCTCCAGGGAAACAGAATATATCTAGATACGAAGAGATTATTATAAAGAATTGGCTCACGTGACTATGGAGGCCGGGAAGTCTCAGATCTGCGGTTGGCAAGCTGGGGACCAGGAGAGTTAATGGTGTAGTTCCAGTCCAAGTCCAAGTTCAAAGGCAGGAGAAAACTGATGTCCCAACTGGAAGACAGTGAGGCAGAGGGAAATAATCCTTTCTTACTCAGCCCTTCATTCTATTTAAGCCAGTGGATTGGAAGAAGTCAGTCCACCAACTTGAATGTTAATCTTACCCAGAAACACCCTCATACACCCAGTGAGAGAAATGTTTCACCAAATATGTGGGCACTGTGTGGCCCAGTCAATTTGACATATAAAAGTAACCATCGCGTAGTGTGTCCTAAGAAAATTACACAGGACCAGGGAGATGAGCGTTATGTTCCCAGGATTTAGATGCCAAATGATTCTGCCATCTGAGCATCATGGGGGCTTGGACAGGTCACAGAGGCCAAGGGTTGGCAAATAATGGCCCTCAGGCCAAACCTAGCCTGGCCCCTCTTTTTGTAAATAAAGTTTTATTGGGTCACAGCTGCCCCCATTCATCTATATATTGTCTGTGAGTGCTTTCACACTAAAACAACAGGGTTGAGTGGTTGCATCTGAGCCCATATGGGTTGCGATGCCTAAAATATTTACTATCTGGTTCTTTAGAGAAAAGGTTTGCCCATTCCTGACTTAGACGCACGGTGCCTCAGTTTTCTCATTAGTAAAATGGATACAGCCATAGTACCTTCCTTGCAGAGTCATCGGAAGAACTCAGTGGGGCTGGTGAAGAGCCTAGCACGTGGTGTATGCTCAACAACTGGTGAGGCTGTGGCGGGGCTGTGACTGTAGTTTTGGGTGCTAGTGTGACCACTAGTCACAGTGATCAGATGAAACAATATGAAGGTTTGAGGTTTGCCTCCAGCTCTCTGAGAATGGACCCTGCCAAGGAGGGTGAGGTGACCGGCCCCAGGCCCAGCTGGGATCCTTTCCAATACATAAGAGTCATTCCTGGGCATCAGACATAAAAGGCTGACCGGGAAGTCAGGCCAAGCGTCCATAATCACCTGTAATTTGGACTCAGCCTCTTGAGGCAAAAGGATTTTGTCAAAGGCTTTTCACGGTCCAGTACCCCTGTAACCCAAGGTCACATGGACCGAGTCCTCTCTGACACATATTTATTATCAGGTGGAAATGGCCCTTGGGTTTCTCCCAAGCTGTGTGCAGATGCTGTTTCGGGCCACTGCCGAGCTGCCTAGCCAGCAGCCTTGGCAGAAATGTCGCTGAGAGAGGAGCTGGCAGTGGGGAGGGCTTGTAAGTTAATGGCGATGTTCTGGGAAAGAGTCGGCAGGGGCTGTCCTACATGGCAGCTGTGCAATTTACCTTCAGGCCAGGATTTAACCCGAGCCTCAGTTTCCCCACCCGTAAAACATAGATAATAAATGCCTGTAAAATGCTTCACGCTTTGCCTGGCCCATGGTGAGCTCCTGATGTCTTGCAGTTGCTACGCTTTATTTTTATTAACAACTCCCTCCTCACATCTGGACCCGCAAGTGAAACCACAGCACAGTGGGTAAGAGATTGGGCCCTAGGATCAGCCAGAACTCCGTTCCAATGCCTGATCTGATGCTTAGTAACTGTATGACCTTGAGCAATCAACCAACCCGAGACTGGGTCTCACCTGCAGAAGAAGTTAATAACAGCATCACCCTCACTAGGAGGCGCAGAGCACTAAACAAGGCACAGGCTTCAAATTGGCCACCACGCAGTGGGGGCTCCAGAAATGTCCATTTCCCAGGTCAGAGGAAACCAGGTTCAGGGTAATTCCAAAAGGAATCGAAGAGACCAAAATGGGCAAAACCCGCAGAAACAAGACTGTGCTCAGAAGGCACTAGTTTGCCCAAAGAAAGCCAGATGCGTTCTGCACTTTTTCTGAGGGGGCTGCTACGAGTCATGGTAAGTCCGTGTCTCAGAGGGAACCCAGATGATACTGCAGAGTGGTGAATGGCCTGGGATCTAAGCTCGATGGGCTGGAGTTCTAATCCTGTCTGGGAGAAGCAAAGCAAATTGCTCCACTTTCTGAGACTCTGTTTCTCCTTTCACTTGTTTATTCCTCATTTTACCAAATGTTTTCTTAAAGGCCTACTGTGTACCAGGAACCACCCTAGCTAATGGAAACATAGCAGGGAACAAGATGGACAAAGTCTCTGCCCACTTAATGCGTGAGTCAGACAACAAATAAGTAAATAAATAAATACTGATGACAATATGACTGTGTTAAGGAAAGAAAAAGCAGAGTAAGGGGATTAAAGGGGAAAGAGGTGCTGTTTTAGATTCGGTGGTCAGGGGAGATCTCTTTGCAGAAGTAGCAATAGAGAAAAACAGGGATAGTAAAAGTACTAACTTCAGGATGTTGTCAGACTTTAACAGGTAAGTAGATAAACCTCTTACCACATTGCCTAGCACATACTAGGCACTACGTGCATATATGGGTTGGGTAAAAGATGGATGGATAATGGATAGATGGATGGATGATGGATGAATGAATGAATGGAAGGATCTATTGATGGGTAGATAGCAGATGAATGGATGAGTAAGTGGATGGATGGACGGATGGACAGGTGGATGGATACATGAATTGGTGGATGATAGATGGATGAGTGAATGGGTGGACAGATGCATAAATAGATGGCATATCTGTGAGAGACCCAGTGGGAAATAAGTGGTATTCTCAAACGGCTTCACTGAAAAGATGGTAATCAAATAACTATATACAGAGGCATGGGCAGAATTTCGGGACCTAACAAGAGATGGTAAGACACACAGGTACTAGCAACAGAGTCACATGCCGGCACTCCTGGTCTTGAAGGAAAGCGGGTGGGAGAAATGTTCCTAGAACCTGCACCAGGGCCTTATAGGAGCTATGACTGTAGGTGGAAAATCACAGCCACTGCCAAAACAAGAGCCCAGAATGGAGGAAGTGGGCAATAAAAGCTACAGCCTCACTCTCCTCCATTCTCTCATCTCCTTTTGGTGCCTTCCATGGACCCAGTTCACCTGGAAGCCATTAGGGAGGGAGCCCGGGTCGTGCAGCCCACAGAGGAGGGCCTCTGGTATTCTAGCGGAAGACAGCAGAGCAAAGAGGGATAGAGAGAAGATCTGGAAAACAAAAGGAAAATAATCAGAAAATAAGTAGATGAATAAATGAGCAAATTAGTCTGGAGGCTGCTAAATCAGCAGAGAGGGCTCTGTGACAAGTGGATGTCCCATCCCAGGTTACAACCCTCCTTGTAAATTTCTTATTAGTCAAAAAAGAGAGCATACTTTCAATGTTGAAAGTAGCTAAATCCTAATAACTGATCGTAATGAATGTCTATTTCTCAGTTATTTCACTGTCCGATGCAAGTCAGGGGCTGTTCTCTGAGAGACGACACAAGGAATCATCCCCTTGCTTGCTAGAGACTCCACCATCTTTTAATCTAGGAGAGACATCCTGGCTTTTAATTTGCCTCAACCTGAAAGTGATCCGTCACTTCCTCTCACATTCTACCCACCGGAAGTAGCCACATGACCCTGCCTAGAAGCAAAGAGGCTGGGAAATGCAATTTTCTTTTGTACCCAACAAGTGCAATCCGGTTTAGAGAAAGCAGCTAGCCTATCTGCTCCATGTTGTTTCAGGACTCACAGCTGCCTGATGCAAAGAAAGAAAATCCAGTCTGCTCTGACCTCAGATGATAAGATTTAGGAACATGGATAAAAGCCTAAAGTTTGGAGTCACAACGACCTGGGCTTGAATCCAGTTCAGCTCCTTGCCAGTTAAATGAAACTAGACAAGTCACTGCAATTAGTTTCAGTGTCTCTAAAGTGGAAAATAATCAAGGCTTTGACAGTTGTCTAGCACAGGGCCTGGCACAGAATATGTCCTCAAAGTTTTGTTCAGTGAGTTTACAAATGGACTTAAAAGGAATGCAGATGGTGGGGCAGGTGAAGTGCCTCACACTGGAGGACACATCCCGTGTGAGTGTCATCACAGTGTGAGTGTCATCTCCACCAATGTGAGTGTCATCCCATAAGCCATTGGCTCCCTGGATCCAGAGACTTTCAGGAAGAAGCTGATAATAGCCCCAGAGAGGAGGAGGGATGCTTGCTGAGACCACGTTTTACGATGCAAAAATAAGGATGAGGGCTATTTCCCTGATTTGTGAATTTCTTTATGTGCAACATCTTACATAGGTATAAAACTGACATTGCATTTAGTTATTCATTTTTTCAAATGGCCTTTAGTGTAAAGAATATGACTATGTGGCAGCCTGGGAAAAGCAGATTCCACTTGCTGCTGTTGATGGAGGCTCTTACCTGGCTGCAGGCTTGGCCAGGGCACTTGTGTCCTGGAGACACCCCCAGATAAAGATACTCAAGGGTGGGCTAGAGGCTGTGGTCTAGTGGAAAGCAAGGACTATGAAGTCTGAATGCCTGGATTCTGACTCATGCCCCCATTCCTCAGCTGTGTGGTTTCAGACATGCTGCATAACCTCTCTCTGCCTCAGTGTTCACTGTGAAAACTACACTCAGTTTGTACATATGAGTACTCCAGTATGGGGCCAGGAAGATAGGAAGTGCTCAAAAGAAAGTGTGTTTATTAGAGAAGGATGAGTCCTTTTGGTTAAATATTCATTCAACGACCTGAACTCAACACCCATAGGGCGCTGCTTACCAGGGTGAAAAAGACGGGCGTGATCCCTGAGTGCACAATCTGGACACAGGGATGGATGTGGAAGGAACAATTCCACTGATGCATCTTTAACTGCAACTCCAAGGAAAAGTCTGGAGTGAGATGTGGCTAGAGTCCCGACAGGCCCCAGATGGCTTTCAGGATCATGGATCCAAAGGCTCATTGTCAGAGCCTGCAGGGACATTTCAGGAGGCAGTGCCCCTGGCCAGTGTATGCTTGTGACATCAGAGCAGAGACCCCAGGCATCAAGGCCACAGAGTCACAAGCCAGCAGAGGCATGGCCAAGCAGCAGAGGTTGAGATGGAAAGGACTGGACGATGGCTCAGTTATACCAGCTGTGAATCAAGGCCTGCTTTCTCCATTCAGTAGGCTCCCACTCAGCTGAGGCCCTACTGTAACCTGTCTCCACTGCACTCCAAGTGCAGTGACTCTCAAGGGAGCTTCAGGCATCCAAGATACAGGAGAGGTTGTTCTAGGCACATTGGTGTCCTGTAGGCCAGTGAGGGGAGGAAGCAAAACAGAGAGAGAGCCTGGGTTGGGAGTCAAAGACCAGAGCTCAAGTCCCAGATTCTCGGCTTGCTATGCAACCCTTGAGAAGGCATTTCTCTGGGTGCTCAGTTTACCTATACATACAATGGAAATAACCCTTGTGAGGATGGATGAAGCAAACCATTTGAAAGGATTGTAACTGAGTAAACTTTTGTCAAAGGCAGCAGAGTATTTCACGAAGAGGCAAGACCAGGCTCAGGAGTGGTGCTGGACTGGATTCTAAACCCAGAGCCACTACTTACCCACCATATGGCACTGGATACATCATCAGTGCTTATCCTCTCTGGGCCTCAGTTTCCCCATCTGTAAAATTGGAAAAATTGAAGCAGTACCTGCATCTTTGGTCTGTTGTGAGGTTTAAAAGAAATCCTAGACCTGGCACCTGTAATCCCAGCACTTTGGGAGGCCAAGGTGAGAAGATCACGAGGTCAAGATATCAAGACCATCCTGGCCAACGTGGTGAAACATGAATCTACTAAAAATACAAAAATTAGCTGGGCATGGTGGTGGGCACCTGTAGGAAAGGCCTCCGTGAGAAGGTGACATTTAAGAGCTGAAGGCAGTGAACAAGCGAGGCTCAAAATCACCTGGGGTGAGAGCAGTCCAGGCAGAGGCACAACCAGTACAAAGGCCCTGGGGTGCATTGCAGGGGCCATGAAGCAGGGAGGAAGCAAGAGATGGGGTCTGGGAGGTGATGTGGTAGATTAGACAGGATTTTGTGAGCCATGATAAGGGCTTTGGCTTTTATTCTGAGTGAGGTGGGAGCTGTGGAAGGATTTTGAGCATGGTAGTAACATGAGTTGATATGTTCTGAAAAGAGATCTGCAGCTGATGTGTTGAGTACAGACTAAGGGTGCAAGGCTGGACACAGGGACACCATTAGAAGGCCATGATCTAGCAAGAGGTGATGGTGGTAACTGTTGTGGAGTGACTATTATCATTTCCTGGCTTCCCAAGCCATTACACTCATGTCAGCATACTTGGCTCATGGTAGGTGCTTCTTCCTAGTAGTTGGGAGCCTGTTGGCTGATCCTGCTGGAGTAGCTGACCTCCACCCCATCCCCCTGCCAGAGTCATGTCTCCCATTCCCCTCTCCCAGATATTTTTCAGCCGCCTCCTTCACTGCAGCCCAGCCAAGCTGAGGTGTCAGCACCTTTAATCATCCTTGAAGCCAATCTTCCCCTTCCCCTTAATCATAGAAGCCAGCTTGCCCTGGCCCCATTCCAACTTGTCTACATCCGTCTGAGACTGAGGGGCTCGGAGTGAATTCCAAATGCTCTCCAGATAACCACAGAACAGTCCCAGCTTGAAGGAGCCTCAGAGAGTACCACATTCGATACCATTTCAGATACAAACGAGAAATGGTGTGGGCAAGTGAGCACCTTGCTCACTGGCTAATTGCACTGTTGGTTAGTTGCAGAGACACCATTGGTTCCAAACTTGGCAGTCTCCAGCTCCAACTGAAATGGCTTCCACATTTTGAATAGTTTTTTGCCTCCTCCAGTGGAAACCCTCATCTCTCTGTTCCGCAAGCCAATGGCCCTCCCTCAGCAATCCTGAGAACTGCTGGGTTGTAACCACATTGGATGGTGACATGGGGTCCACTGCGATCCCCAATGTGCTTACCTCAGTTGGGTGTTGAATGGCCAGAATTGTCTTCATTCAGATCTACCTTGCAGGAAGAAGGGAGCACCAAGGAAGCAAGATGGGAACCAGAGAACTCTAACAGGAACTGGCACTGGAATGTGGAAGGGAGCTTTGGGACCTGCCCCCTGCTTCTTGTTACTTCCCAGGGCTGACGCTGGCATGGCACTTGTCTGTCCAGATAACCAGAACTCTATTCCCTGCACCCTCACTAACATGATGTCATCTTTGCCTAAATAACAGGCAAAACCAGGACTCCTGGTGTAGTTCTAATTCACATTCTCTTACTGGAGGTGAAGTTGAGCATCTTTTCACTTATTTCAGAAACATTTTCTTCTTAGTTTGTACTACTGTTTTATAAAGTAAAAAAGTTAGACTTCTTTCTGTAATGCAAATCTTAAGTGTTTTCCTGGGTTTGTCTTTTTTATTTTGCATAGATTTTGCAATGCAGGTCTTTTAGTTGGATTTATAAACATTTTCTTCAAATATTCCTGGATCATATTTGTATACCATCATTCATTCATTCATTTAAAAATATGTAATGTATATCCATTGTTTTCAGGACTGCAGAATGAAACAGGACAGACAAGGCCCTGCCCTCATGGAGCTCAGAATCTAGTAGGAAGACAGAAGATGAGCACATAAACTCATATTTACATAAGATACTTCCAGAGAGTGGCAAACGCAATGATGAGAACAATAAAAGGCGACATCAAGGAAGGTCAAGGTTGAGAGAGGACCTGTATTCTATTATATTAGTTATCTATTGCCACATAACAAATGCCGTAAATTTAGCAGCTGAAAACAACACACATTTATTGTGCAATGGTTTCTATGAGTCAAGCGTCTGGCTATGACTTGCTGGCGTCTCTATTCAAGGCTGCATCAAGATGCTGGCTGGGCTGTGCTTTCATCCCAAGGCTCAGCTGGGGAGCAATCTGACTCCAAGTTCATTCAGGTTATTGGCAGAATTCATTTCCTTGTGGCTGTTTGATCGAGGGCCCAGACTTTTTGCTGGCTATCAGCTGGGGACTACCCTCTGGTCTCAGAGGCTACCTGCAGTTCCTTACTACATCAAGCCAGCAAGGAGAGTTTCTCCCTTGGTCCCTCTTTTAAGGGATTTTACCTGATTAATTCTGGTCCACTCAGAATACCTCCACTTTTGCTACACAGCATAACCTAACCATAAGTGTGACGCCCCGCTACCTCTGCCACATTTATTGGTTAGGAGCAAGTCAGTCACAGATTCCATCCCTACTCAAAGGTAGGGATGACAAAGGCATGCATGCCAGGAAGGGGAGAATTACTGCCAGCACCCTAGGGTCTGTCCACCACATGGAGTGTGCCAAAGAAGGTCTTTCTGAAGAGATAAGCTAAAACCTGAACAATCAGAAGGAGACAATTGTGCAAAGACATTGAGAAATGGTTTTCCTGGTAAGAGGGTACAGCAAGTGCAAAGATCCTGAGGTGATTATGAAGTTGCAGAAAATTGAAAAGCTGGATATGACTGGAGAACGTTGGAGAGGGAGATGGTAGGATGACCCAGTGAATGCAATACAATTACATTAAATTCAATTAAAGTGAAGAGAATTAGAGCCAGGACTGCAGAGCTAGAAACCAGAAGACCTGACCTCAAGTCCCAGGTCTGCAAGTCTGGCCTGCAAGCCCCTAGTTGCAGAGTAACCCTAGACCACTCTCTTTCCTCCTTAACCTGCTCTTCCTCCTCTGTGGACTGAAGGGGACTGAGGCTAACGACCCTGAAGACCTTTCTAGCTTGAGCAACCCTAGAGTCTCTGATTAACTAAATGACACCTCCAGCTAATTAGCCAATAGTGCCAAGTTAATTAAGGCCTGGGAAAGTGATTATCTCAACCTCGGGCTTTCTCAAGCTTCTTGGATATCATTGGAAGGAAAGCGGGACTATGCAACAACAAAGAATCCAAGAAACACCGAGGGGAACAGGGGTGGGGGCTTTCAATCCCCTGGAATCAATGCACAGTATTCCTGACTCTCGCTGGAGTACTGTGGGTCTGCACAAATCATTAAGCCCCACTCTGTTGGCAGGATACTCGGTCTGAGGTCCAGCTTTCCTCACTGGAAATCCACACGGGGTTAGTTTGGCCCCATGAAGCATGGGGATTGAATTTCTCTGCTCGTCCTTGTCATGGAAAAGCAGAAATGTGGTGGTGGTTAGGAGTTTGGGATTTGTTGGGGATTTATTCTTTTTTTTTTTTTTTTTGGTCAATTTCAGAAAAGTCATTGACTTTCAGCGAATCTGAAGTGAAGGCCCTGGATGGAAGAACAGGGTGGGCCCCAATCAAAGTGGGAATGCATCCAAATTTATTTGCATCACTTTCAGGGAGAATATAAGCTATACCCTGTTGGGACAGAGACAGAAGGGAGGGACTTTTCATTACCAAACAGTTGGTCCTGTTGTGTGGTCACCTTAAAGGTTCATGGTTTGAAAAGGAGCCTGAGTGAATGGGAGGTGCTGAGAAACAATGCTAAGAATCAAAGTTCAGAATAGAGAGTTGGGCGTTGGGCTGGGGTGCTGTCCAGCCACAGGGCTGATGGTCCCAGTATCCCTTCACTGCAACAGATGGGGAGTTTGGCTACAAAAAGAGTTCCCGTGTGTGGTAGGGCGCCGTGGCTCACTCCTGTAATCCCAACACTTTGGGAGGCCAAGGCGGCCGGATCACAAGGTCAGGAGATTGAGACCATCCTGGTTAACATGGTGAAACCCCATCTCTACTAAAAATACATGAAAGTAGCCAGGTGTGGTGATGGGTGCCTGTAGTCCCAGCTACTCAGGAGGCTGAGGCAGGAGAATCGCTTGAACCCAGGAGGCAGAGATTGCAGTGAACCGAGATCACGCTACTGCACTCCATCCTGTGTGACAGAGCGAGACTGTGTCTCAAAAAAAAAAAAAAAAAAGTCTTCCCGTGTGTGATGACAATTGTTATTTTTTTTTGGAAATAGATTTATCGGATTTTTTTTGTAAAATTGATGCTTTCCAATTGTATAAGAAAACAGAAAGGAGGAGGAGAGATGAAGATAGGGAGAAAAGACAAGCATTTAAAAGTACAAGGATGAAAGGAAAAACATCTTTTAGTGCCTCTGGTCTAGCTAGTCCCCCAGACTAGCTAGCCTCTTGAGGGGAACCATATTGTCCCACATGTACCTCCAGGTTCTCTGCTAAGGAGAAAAGATACTCCTACAGGGAAAAACATGGTACACTCCATGACTCTCTTGGGAGGACCATCAATCCCCCATCTCCATGCATATCCAATTGGTTGGAACCATTTACAGCATAGAGAGGGAGGCAAGACCTGCTGTACCCACCTTCCAACACCTTCAGGTCTGGTGCTATGTTATATAAATAGTGGGCTCTGCAATTGTACCTGTGTCCACTTCCCATAGTCTTGGAGCTCCCTGGGAAGGAGAAAACAGGCAGAGTGTGGTTTCACAGAGTGGGATTCACAGAAGAAACTGCCAGAAGAAGACCGGGACAGGGCTGGAGGAGTGTGTCACAGGGATCTGTTTTTCAATCATGCTCTGGGCAAGCTGGTACCACTTTTTTTCTAGTACTTAGAAAGGCAAGTAGCATCTGGATGCCTGAATAGGGAATAATTTTCTCCTCACCATTTTTGTCTCTGATGAAAATCTCCTAATTAGAATCGGAGCTATTCAATTAGATAGAGCCAGAGTGTACAGTGGCAGAATACTCCTCCCAGATATGTTCAATGTTCACAACAGCCTGAAGGTGTATTCTTCCTTGTTTTCTAAACTGAGAAAACTGAGGCCCTGGGAATTGAAGTGACCCCCCCCCCCCTCCGCCAGGGTCCCTGGGTCACTCCGTTGCAGAGAAAGAATAAGTACACAGACGTCCCCACATTTGGCCTTAGTTTTTCCCTCTCCAGCTTCATTTCCTACCACTCTTTCCCAAGGGCTTTGCCCAGCACCAGTTTTGAACCATGCATGCCTCACACCCTATACTTCCTCATCTTCATGCTGTTACTCATGCTATTTCTTCTCTTTGGAAGTTATTTTTCCGTTCTGGCAAGTTCCAACTTGTATTTGTAGAACTAGTTCAGATGTTCTCTGGCTGCCAAGATCTCAAAGTAAAATAACTCCTCCCCTGTTCTTGCACTGGATTTGTGCCATTTACATTTATTGTTGTAATCTCCTACTGTGTCTCCCCAACTACGTTGGTATGATTGCAGACTGTAGCCATGTCCTATTCAGTGATGCTTTCCTAGATATTTGCACAGGTAAGTATTTGTCAAATGAATGAATGAATAAATAAATGGATTGGACCTGTAAATATTCTCATAACTCCTTGCTAAAATGGCAACCATCATATTAAGCTGCCTCATTTAGCATCAGGCACAGACATAGAGACACTTGGGTGCCTGATGCCTGATGTCTTATCACAGTAATGCTCAGCTGAAGGATCCCAGATAACAATGCTCTTTATTCTGTTCCAGTGCCATGTGATCCCCCATTAAGCAGATGGAAAGGGCCTGTCTCACTCTCCTGCTTCCAGGAAAGTGATGTGCCCTCTCTTCCTTGGGTTGTCATCAGCAACATGATAAAGTAGATCGCTTTTCAATTATATCTTTTATAACTGAAATATTAATTATAAATATTTCTCCTAATTTTCTGATGAAATGTCCTTGTCTCAAAGTCAACCTTAGAACCAGGAGGAGATTTAGATGATAAATGGCCAAGAATCTCTAGAAATTGCTTTGAGGATTCAAGGTGGCTTTCTAGATGTTGGCCTTAAGCCAGGACACCTTGGCACTTGTCTTCACAGTTGGTGACTTGCTGTATGACCTTGGACACATCAATTACCTCCTCTGAGCCTCCATCTCTCCACCTGTAACATAAATGCATTGTCTACCTTGCAGGGCTGCTATGGCGAGCTCCATGCAGTGTCAGGCATGAACCAAATGATAGGAGCTGTTGTTGTTGCTGTTGTTACAGCAGCTGCAGCCTGACTGCCTAGATTTCACTGCTGGTCTTACTACTTCACCACCTTGGTGAACTTAGACAAGTAACTTGATGCTTCAGAGTTCACTTTCTCAGTTGTGAAAGGAGTAATATTAATTTTACCTCATAGGATTGTTGTGAAGACTAGATGAGATATTACATGTAAACTAGTACATAGATTAGTGGCAGATGCATAGGGAGTGCTCAGTAAATTATAGCTCTTATTAGAATTTGAAAGTTGACTATTTGCTGAAGACTCAGCATTAACATTCTAAAATCTTAGAGCTAAAAGAAATCACGGGAGGACACTTTTCCCATTTCTCAACTGGGCAAACTGAGGCCTAGAGTAGTTAGGTCATATGCTGGAGGACAAAAGCAAATGTTTCCTGGTCCCCAGCCACCCCCTTTTAACCCACAGTGAGAGGTGGCTGGAGATAGGGTTGACAAGTATCTCAATAGAGCTGCTGGGATCTTTCCCCACACCAGGAGCCATGGCTGTTATCTGGGAGGGAGCCACTCCTTGCTTCCATGTCATCATTGTCTTCCCCTCATTCACAGCATCCCAGGGCCCCAGGAATGAAGAATGGATGGTGATCTTGGAGGAGTACTTCCAGCCATTTTGAGGGTGCCTTTGCCCCTAGAAGGAAATTCAAGAAACAAGTAAGGACTGAGTACATTCCAAAAGTTAAACGTACCATAGGAAATCTGTAACAGGCCACTTGACTGTGAGCCAGACAGGGCCCTTGCCCTCCTGGAAAGGGCATTCTATTTAGGAGCTGGCAACAAACAAACCAGCATTAAGATTATGATGAAATAGAACTGAGTACTGAGCCTTTTCGATGAGGAGACCAGAGAAGGCTCTACCATTGGCCCTTACACACATGGCCTTAGAACCCCATTCCATCCCCAAATGGACTTTTCCCAGGGGCCCTATGGGTTCATTAACGCCTGCAAATTAACTCCTGGTGGCTTACCCAGATATCCAAGAATTCCCAAGGTGAGCTTGTAGACCAACTTCCTTGGAAAATGCTTCAACATTTCTTCTTCTTCTTGCCTCTCCATGAGTTGCAACAATGAGTTTAGGCTGATTCCAAGCTCAATATGTCTACCTTCAAATTGAGGATCCTCCACTAATCTCTGCCATGTGACTTTGGACAATTTACTTAACCTCTCCGAACCTCAGCTTCCTTGCCATTAACATAAGGTGGTTGTGATAATAAAATCTAACTGTAAGGTTGTTAGGATAACTGGATGAGATCATATATAAAAAAGCACATAAATATGGCTCAGAAATGTTAACCATTATTAATTCTTTTTCTTTGTCCTTTCACCTCCATCTCTGTCCACTCCTTTTTTCTATACCTTCCTCCTCCTCTCTTCATTCTATCCTCTCATCTTATACCTCTTTCTCTGCTACCTACTTCTTGTCCTCTCCTCCTCCTTCTCCTCCTTTTGGTAAATATCCAGATAGATTTTTATCCTATCAGGGCTAAGAACACAAATGCCCTCAAATCATCTCCAAGAGGTCAAACCAAGAACATATTCCACCCAGATGAGCAAAACCAGAAAGTTTGTCTGAGTGACACTGCAGATCAGCCTCCCGGTGGTAGGTTCACAGAGGGCTCTTCACTCCATTTTCTGGGCACCGAGGTTGTGGTTTCCCACGACCCACATGTGCCTCCCTATCCTCCATCAATGTGGGGGACAGAGTACATCCTGGCCGTATTGTAGAGATGTGGGGTGGGGTTTCCTCACAAGTGCCTGAAACAAAGGCATACTGCGCCTAACTTATTTTAGCAGTTTTCAGTAATATAATTTTCAGTTCATTTGGTTATCAAAAACACACTTTTTTCCCCTTTTCTTCTCACCAAAAAGGCAAAGCAGATCTAGACTGTTCTGGGGGTGCTAGTGGCTTGATATTCTATATATACATACATACATATATATATATCTCCTCACTAATTTCTCCATGCTGTGGAGAATTTGTCACATGCACAGGTCTGTTTGATTTCATTAAACAGAATATTTAAGCATAAAAATTGTTTAATCGCCTTGTGTCATTATGAGATGAATTTCATTTTGCATACATTTGCATATTTCATCAGAATTAAGGCTGCTAATATGCAAATGAGAGACAGGTTGTGGCTGAGGTGTTTATTGTAATAGCTGCAGGCTGTTCCACTTGGACAGCTTTCTAGGTGGTGGGGAAGGAGGGGGAAGGAGAACTTGGGGTGGCTCAGAACACTTCAGGAAACCCAGAAGTCTCTGGGGCTTCAGCCATGGCAGAGCAGAGATGCGTGGGCGTGGCACACCTATGAGACTGGCCAATCAGAGCAGGCTGGGCTGGGGAGGCGGGAGGAAGCCCAGCTGTCTGCCCCAGAGGCTCCTGGGAGCCCATGGGTACCAGGGATGGAGTGAGGGACCTGGGCAAGGCTGAGGGCATGCTGTTTGCCCAGGTCCCCCCCTCAGCATGAGCAGATGACATTCTGGAGGCCTCCCCAGCCTTCTCCCTTCTCTGTGTGTTGCTGTTTCTTCCTCTGCCTGTTGTTGTTTTTTTTTTTTTTTTTTCCTTACCCTTTGTTTCCTCCTTGGCTTTGTTTCAGGCCCTATTTAGTTCCTTGTTAGCCTTTCTCTCTTCCTCTTCTTTGTTTTTCCTTTGCCTGTTTCCTCCTGTGAGTTCCTCCACCCCATGGGCTGGCATGCTTGTCTATTGGCTTTCCTGTCTTCTTATGCTTGCCTGCTTTGTTCTTTTCCCCACCCTGCCTTCCTCCTGCCTCAGCTTTCAATTTCCTCCTTCCCAGGGCCCCCTTTCCTCCTGCCCATCGCTCCCCCAGCCTGGAGGGCATCTGCAGCAGCTAGCAATGGCTTGAGGTGAGGACAGAATCAGACATGACCCCCCACCCACCCTTGCCTCCTTGCACAGCCTCCCCGCCCCTCCATCTAAATCCTTGATTAATCCCTGTCCTCATTTGAAGGTCAGAGATTAGATACATATCATTTTCCTCTCCAGGGCTGGAGCTGCTGGTCCCCGGGAGAGCCAGTTCCAAGTTACCCCCCAAGGCACAGACGGAGGAGCAGAGAACTCGGTGTGTAATGAGCCAGCTTCGAGGTCGAGAGGGTGTTTAATACAGATGCAGATTTCAAAAGAAAGTAGCGAGGAGCTTGTTGCTCCTCTCCTGTGCAGCCCTCCCACAACAATGAGTGAGGATGCTTTGGAAAAAGGACAGTTCACGTGGAGCAAAGTTGAAAGGCAGCTTGAGTCAGGCACTGGCCTGAACAAACCAAGCCCCTCCCTTCTCTGGGCCTCAGTTTCTCCCATTTATCTCTTGCAATTCTTCAGAGATTTCAGTGGCAGTTGCAGGCAGGAGATGACTATGACAGGGTGGATCATGTTTTTTGAATCAAACACTATTTATTGAACACCTACTATATGCCAGGCAGTGGGTGGGTACTGGCTACAGCCCTGAACAAGAAAGGCAGCTGATATTAACAAGATCATGTCAGATAGTGATAAATTCCCACAGTGAGCCAGTGGACTAAGACTAGGTGCACCCCTTTCTACTTCTCTTTTTGGCTCTTACTGGTGGCCAGGTCTTGGGCCCATTTTCTGAGCCACACTTCCAATGGCTACAGGCCCCTCCCCTCCACAATGCCCAAGGGCCCTGCAGAGAATCATTGTTTTTTTCTGACTCTCTGAGCATCTCCCAAGAGCTGGTAGGGCAGCATCTGCCAGGCTAACCACCACCCTCCCCCGGCCTCCCCACTGCTCCCCCCCGCCCCCGCCACCGCCAGATTAGCTTTTCAGGCCTGCGTTTTAGAGCCTGAGCAATTAAAGCAGAATTAATTGGCTGGTAGGCAATCACCTTCCAATCGGAGCAGGGAGGGAGCGGGCGGGCCTGTTTTGCTGAGTCGACAAACTGAACACAATGCTCATCGACCAGGGGCAGTGGGGAGGGGGTGGCAAGGCAAGCTGGTGGGAATTAGAGGCATCCCCCTCCCCTAGCCCCCAGCCAAATGCAACAGCCAGCCGCGGGGATCTGAGCATCTCTGTGGGGAATCCAGCTTCGCTGGTGCGGAACTTTCTGGAATAGAACTTTGACTTTGCAACTTCAAAACATCCAATCCAAGGATGTTTTTCAATTTGATTTAATTTTAATATCTTTATTCTCTTCCCAATCACCAAAGCAATACATTTTCTATTGATTTTTAAAAATCAAATATTGAAAATATGTATGACTTTAAAAGCCTCATAAAATTATACATCTGCATATATATTAGCATTTGATAGGAGAAAAATCTGCAAGAATACACACGAAACTGTCAACAGAAGCTTGCCCTGGTGTGTGCATGGAGAGGGGAATTGAAAGAAGCTTGGTTGCATGCAATATATTTAAAGGAAAATTTAATGGGCACCAAGATGTATATAGTGGTGTTTCTTGCTGTTCTTGTTACTGGTTGGGCTTTTTTGTTTGTTTGTTTAGTATTATAAAAATCAAATGTGTTCATGGTGAAAAAAAATACAGAAATGTGTAAAAGACCCCTGGACTCCAGCCTCCCATTTCCACCCATATGTGGTAACCCAATTGTGGGGAAGCTCCAGTAGGGAGAAGTATAGCTCTTGGGCTAGAATTCAGACTCTTCTGCTTGCTGGCTGTGTGACTGTCTCCAAGTCACTTGCCCACTTTGGGCCTCAGTTTCTTAATCTGTAAAATGGGGAGGAGACACGGTACTTTTCTCCACCTCCTAAGAGAATTGTATGTAGAGAACTTTGCACAGTACCTGGCACACAGTGAGTGCTTAACAAATGACAGCCATTAATCTTGGTTACTGCCAATCCTTTCTAGCAAGGTGCCAGCACATAGTTTTTTAAAGGGATTGATTTGTGGTATCAAAACCACCTAGGATGCAAGAGCCACAAAATTCTCCTTCCCTCACTTCACTGCACCCAAGTAGGATGCCCAAAATAGGGTAGTTTTAATCTCAGGATACCAAATTTCCATGCATCTCAAGACACTCAAAAAGAGTTGTTGAAAAATAGTATACGGGCCGGGCATGGTGGCTCGTGCCTGCAATCCCAGCACTTTCGGAGGCTGAGGCAGAATGATTGTTTGTGGCTAGGAGTTCAAGACCATGCTGGGTAACACAGTGAGACCCCCACCTCTACAAAAAGGATTAGAAATTAGCCAGGCATGGTACCTGTAGTCCCAGCTACTCAGGAGGGTGACGTGGAAGGATTGCTTGACTGCAAGAGATCTGGGTTCCAGTGAAGCAGGATTGTGTCACTGCACTCCAGTTTGGATGAGAGAGCAAGACCCTGTCTCTAAAAAGAAATAAAAATAATAAAATAAAATAAAAAACTTTTTAAAGGTGGTATATATGGCCCAAAACCCAGAATAGATGACGAGTGGGAGAACAGAGGCTGAGTGACCTCAAAGCTGAGATGACAAGGAGAACCTAAAGATATGAGGCCAATCCCTGACTTTGTCTCTACCCACCTCATGAGCTTGGGTTCACCTCTTTCTTGCTCGAGGGCCTCAGTTTCCCCCTCTGAGACATGGAACAAGGACAAATAGCTAATCTAGCATGTGTTCACTGATGAAAAAATATTTAAAATTTGCATCGTCTTTTTTCTTTTAATAAACTTCCATGCCCAGTGGTCAGCATCGGAGCGATTGAGTGAGGGAGAAGTGGCAGTGATGGGAATGCAAGCCAGATAAATTTGGGTGCCGGAGTGATGAACGGGGGCCCACAGACCCGTGGACAGAGGACCATGTTACAGGGCATCGAAGCTCCCTTCTGGAAGCCGGCAGCTGGGTCTAAAGCAAGGAAACGAGTCAGGAAGTCCTGGGCCTGGAGGTAAGTGTTTGTGTAAGAAGCAGGGGTGGGAGCCAGGAGGTGGGGGCTGTACTGATTGCACTGAGGAGGCCTCGAAACCTGAGCACATCCTGCAGGCAGTCAGACGGGGTCACCAAACCCAGACTAAATAGTCTGGCGGGCCTGGCTCAGGGCTGTCTGGAAAACGATCCTGGGATGGAAGGAGTAAGTCACGGAGGGGGCTGGGAGGAGAGCACGGTCAACAACGCAGGGACTTGTATCAGTGGCCACTCCAAGAAGGCTGCCTCCCCAAGGAGGAGCCAAACTGTGAATGAGACAGCGTTTTTTGTGTTTTTTTGTTTTGTTTTGTTTTTCATTTTTTTTTTTTTTTCTCTATTTCAGTTTCTTCTTCTTGATGGGAGAGGGAGAGGTGGAGGGAGGCTCCTTCAGCCTCCTCGCCTCCAGGCCCTCTGCTCACCTGTGCAAGGTTCTCAGCTACACACCTTGCTCTGTTCTTCAGGCCTGGAACCAGGTCCTCATACTCAAAGCGGTCTCAGTAATGCTGTGTGGACTTGGGCTAGTGCTTTACCAGCCCTCATAAGCCAAGCAGGGATAAGCCTGTGTGTCTGTATTGATTGAGGCCGGAGCCACACTGGCACCTATGAGCCTTTGTGGAGATGGAACAAAGGTGGCCCCTCCAGACAGATGCTGCCCCTGGATTCAGATTGGCAAGTTGAGTACCTGGACCAGGTGTACTTGAACAATGAACAACATAGCAGTCCTGGGCAGGAGAGTGAAATGAATAAGGCCTACCTAGTACATCACCGAGCATCTGCTCTGCCGGTCACCACCCTCAGTGCTCTAAACCTCACATCAACATGAGGAGATGGGTGTTTTTTCCCTCTTCTTAGGGATGAGGAAATTGAGGCTCAGAGAAGCCAAGTGACTTGCCCAAGGTCACACAGCTGGTAAGTGGCAATGCCCATATTTGAACACAGGTCTAATCCTAAAGCCTTTCCCAGGACACCTCATTGCCTTGTTACTATGAATGTTAACACCTCCTTCTAATGCATTAGGCTTCTGTTTAAACAGCTTTGCCAAAAAGTGGCAATAATCCAACTGTCTATCACTGGATGAATGGTGAAACGAAATGTGGCCTCTACATAAAACGGAATATTATTCAGCCTCAGAATGGAAGGGCATTCAAATATGTGCTTCATCATGGATGAACCTTGAGGACGTAGTGCTAAATGAAACAAGCCAGGCACAAAGATAACTATTGCATGATTCCAATTATACAACAGGGAGGGATCTTGAGAGGTTTCATGAAGGAGACACTTTGTAAGCTGAATCTCTCAGTATGAGTTTGCTTGTTTATAGTCCAAAGAGGAGAAAGAAAGTCAGGCATCAAGAATAGCATGTGCAAAGGCCTAGGGGCATGAAAGTACATTAGGCATATTTAGGAACTGAAGGAATGTTGGGTTTTAGTGAGTTACCTAGAGAAGTTAAACTCATAGAGACAGAAAGTGGGGTGGTGGATACTGGAGTGAAAGAGAGGAAAGGGGAGGACAGAGAAGCCCTAGCAGCTGATATAATCAGAATGTTCAACCTAGTCTGGGGAGGCCCTGGAAGGCTACTCTGAGCCTCTTCAGATGATCACTTTGGATAATCAGGCTGAAATCTGATCGCATGGAGGGGGCAGAGAATGTTCCAGGAGAGGAAACAACATGTGGAAGGTGGCATGGTGGACCAAGGTGCAAATCCCTGAAAGAAAGTCAGTGTGGCCAGAGCCATGGAAGGGGAGACACAGAAGGAGGTGGGGAGAGAGGCTGGCAGAAAGGACGGCAGGTAGAGGGAGGGGCATTCATTGCCCTGCAGGAGGGACTCCATTCCACAGCCTAGGGACAAGAGGAAGTGTGGAAGGGACTCACCAGGTGGGACGTGATTGAAGGTGTGTCTGAAAAGATCGCATTTATTGCTGAGTGTGCAATGGATTCTAGGAAGCTGTAAGGCAGAAGGGAGATGTGTTAAGAGGCCACTGCAGGTGTCCCGGTGAGAGATGGTGGTGTTGGCAGCAGAGAGGCAGCAGGAGATGGGAAGAAGAAAATGACAGATTCAAGAGAGACTTAGGCAGGAAAATCTCCAGAATCTGCTAACTGTTATGGGGACCCTGGGAGAAGAGCAGGCATGGGGTGGGAAGAGAGGAGATGAATCTACAGTCACAAAAATGCTCTTGGCAGCCAGCAATCCCCGCCCTGTTAATTTACAGATGGGAAACTGAGCTGCTTAAAAGCAGTGTCTTTCCCAAGATAGCACACTGAGGCCATGGCCAAGCCAGGCCAAAATTCAGGTCTATGAATGTGAATGACTATGAGGCATCAGTTATAATCCAGCCAAGACAGAAAACTTCATTCATTCATTTATTTGTTCATTCATTCAATAAGCATTTTTTGACTGGATAAATATATCCCAGTTCCTGCCCTCAAGGAGTTTTTGGTGGGGGAGACAGACACATCCACCTGCCATGGTAACCCACAGTGGGCAAGTGTACCGGGGGGTTCGTCATAGCTGCAGGAAGTACAGAGAGAGAAGCACAAATTGTGCTTGAGAGGGTTGGAAGGTAAGGAGGGATCTCGAGAGACTTCATGAAGGAGACGCTTTGTCACTTGAATCTCTAGGTTTGAGTTTATTCATTGTCCAAAGGGGAGAAAGAAAACCAGGCATCAGGAATAGGATGTGCAAAGGGCCACAGGCATGAAAGTGCATTGGACATATTCAGCAACTGAAGTATTGGTTGGAATGGAGTAAGTGCCATGAAGCAGGAGTGGCCTGAGGGTCCAGGTCAGATGACACACTGGGGGGTGGACCTCAGTTCTCAGGCAAGCCTGAGACCCACCACTTAGAGCCCCAACATCAGCCCCGTAGGTGATGGCTTTTGCTGTTGCTGCTGCTGCTGTTGTTGCTGTTGTTGTTTTGTTGTCATTAACTGGAAGCCTCCTTTTGCACAGCAAAACACTAACATCCCCCATAATACAAAAACATGTGATGTTCAATAGTTTTACCCACATGCTAACTGTTAAGTTGCCTTACTTAACCAAGAGGTTGTGTAGGGTCCTGGGTAACAATGGGGCTCTGGAGTAAGCCTCCCTGGGTGCAAACCCCAACTCCATGTGATCCTGAGAGACTCACCCCACTATCTTGGCTTCCTCCTCTCTAAAATAGGATCAGTCTGGGACTGGGAAAATTAACATATGCAAAGTGCTTAGAAGGGTACCTGCCACATAGTAGCCACTCATCAAATATGAGCCACACTTATTGATTGCATACCAACCTTGTAAGAAAGATGTGACTATTATTACCATCTCCATTTTAAAGATGAGTAATCTGAGGCTTACATAGGATGAACAGGACCAAGGCTTCACAGAAGTTGGAAGTTGGCAGAGGTGTCATTGGAACCTAGGTCCTGAACTCTTAACCGCTCTGCTACATTGCATCTGATCTCAGCCTCAAGGTCAAGGCTACACACAGGTGCTTCCAAACCAGAGAATCCAGTTTCAAGCTGGAAAATGGTCTAATCACTTCCACCAAAGAGAAGCTGACATTGACAGGCACATCAGGGGAGGCCAGCTCTGTGTGTGGACCACTGTAGTTGTTCTTCTGGGCTGGGCACTGCTGTGGCAGAAACACAAGATCTGGAGTCAGGCAGCCATAGGTTCAAGTCCTAGCTCCTGGCTAGGGGACCTTGGACAAGGCACTGATAGTCCCAAGCCTCAGCTTACCCACCTATGCAGTAACATATTTGGCTAGCCCAAGTCAAAGGAATCTTCCAGCACTGCTGTGACCATTTAACTAATCAGAGTCTGTGAAGTCAGCTCAGGGAAAGGAAACGCCGTCTCTGGAGCCTCCTCTGATGTGCTCTGTGGCCACCTAACCTCTCTGAGACTCCTTATACTCACCCGATAAATAGGCAGAATAAAAATAAGAGGTGCCCTGCCTCCTTTCAGAGTTACTGTGCATGCCAAGACCGCAGCTTTGGAGGCCAGAATTTCTGATGCTGATTCCCACATCTGTTCTTCCCAGCAGATTCCTTTGGGTAAGTCTGAGCCTTAGAGCCCTCATCTGTAATTCAGGAACAGGAATTCCAATTTTGTAGGCTCATTTGAGTATGTAAAGATAACATGCACTTAGGATCTGGCACATAGTAGGCATGTGGTTAATAGTAATTAATGACAATGAAACCAACAAGAGCTAGAGTGTCTTCTTTTTTTTAGACAGAGTCTCACTCTGTTGCCCAGGCTGGAGAGCAGTGGCATGATCTCAGCTCCCCACAATCTCCATCTCCCTGGTTCCTAGCAATTCTCCTGCCTCAGCCTCCCAATAGTTGGGATTACAGGTGCCCACCACCATGCCCAGCTAATTTTTGTATTTGTAGTAGAGATGGGATTTCGCCATGTTGGCCAGGCTGGTCTCAAACTCTTGACCTCATGTGATCCGCCCACGTTGACCTCCCAAATTTCTGAGATTACAGGTGTGAGCCTCCCTCCCCAGCCACTAGGGTGTCTTCTTTAAGCCAGGCAGGGTGCTGGCCTTATGCATTTTGAGCTTGTAGCATAGCTAAGTTTATTAACACGAAGGGGTTTTCTATAAACTGTAAAGTCCAGTGCATACATACATGACCCCAGCAGAGGGATCATCAGATGTCCCCAGGGGCCTCCTTAGGAGCAGAGACCATGTATAAGGAGGTCTTACAGTCACCACAGAGGCTGGGTGCATGCCTCTCATCCGAAAATTTTCCATTCATTCGAATTTGAGACATTCACGACTCAGCAAAGGCATCTGAGGCTGATGACAGAGTCCCAGCCCGGCTGCTCCAGCAAGGTAGAGATGAAGCACCCGTTGAGTTCTTTCCGAGTTCCAATGGCATGTAATGATGGCCTTTTCCTCCACTCATAAACCACATATGGAATTAATCACACTGGTATCACAACAGACGAGGCTGGGTTTATTCACCAGAAACAATGATACGTTAAGAAAGCCGGGGAAAGCCGGGGCAGGAGAGGCACAGAAGGCTTTAACAAGCTTCTAGGTGGGATGTTTATTCCCCCCTCCCTTTCCACTTTATTGAATCTGGTCCTTGCTGATTTGGTTACAGCCTGTGATTTCAGTTTATGATTCAATAACCCATTTGAAAGCTTGTAAATAGCATGGTTCTGCTATCTGCTCCCTCCTCCCCAAGGGGACTGCCACTGAGGAAAGAGTGAGAGATTGCTCCTTCTCACAGCTGGTGGGCATCCCTCAGAGGGACGTTTTGAGGATGGGGTCTCTGAGCAAAGGAGACCTGGGGTGGGGTCTTCATCATTAGACAAGGTAGGTCTAGGCTGAAGCATCATCTAGACAACAGGGACCCGCCAATCCAAATGAGGACGTCTGCAACTGCAGACACGAACATAGCTGAGCATTTCTGATCCTCCCCACCAGATCCAGGGGCTGAGGACCCCAGTGGCACAAGCCTCAACTCACCCTCTTAGAAACCCATGAGAGTGACCACAGCAGCTCTGGTTCACAGGTTCTATGAGTCTGCCCAGCCACACTTCGTCTGCCACTTCCTCACCTCCCCTCACTCCCCAATTCTCTGCTAATTGGCTAGCCTGCTGGTCCCAAGACAAGGATGAGAGACACATGGAAAGGAACCCCACCCCCAGACAAGCTCAGTCTAAAGCAGATCTTCTGGCTGAGCTGCAGATGCATGTGTGAGCCCACGCAAATAACAGATCAATAAGTTATTGATTATGTAAATCACTGAGTTTGGGGTTGCTTGTTTTGCAGCAATAACTAACTGATACATTATCTAGTGGGGGCTTTTCAATTTTGTTAACTAAATGAGTGAGTGATAAAATGCATGATGCAGTTGCCTAGATCTTTGGGTTTGTACATTGAAGAGGTGTTAACAGGGGGAGCCTGTGCTTCTGTGTTTCTGTGGCTCAAATTCCTAGTGGAGAAGTTGAGGCATGGTTCTCTCCAGGGGAGCAGCATGGTCCGTGCAGATCTTCACCCCATCCTGAGTTACCTTTTGACCTCAATGAGAGCAGTCTGGTGCCAGGAAGCTGAGCATGAGGGGAAGAGGAAGCTATGGTGTGAACAGCTGAACTAAACGTGTCTTCTAGACTCCCCTGCCTACGGGGAAAAGCCAAGTGCCAGGGAAGACCTTCAGGCTGGCATTACCCACCTCATGGCCTCATCTCCTGCAGCTCCACACTTCCTAAGATGAGATACACAATTTTCCTAAACGGTCCAAAAAAAAAAAAAAAATCATGCTTTTTCATGGATCCCTGCCTTTGTTCCTACCATCTTCCCTGTCTAGTGATCCCTGTTCTATGTAGCCAGCGAATGAACTCCTATTCACACTGTAAAACCTGGCCAACAAAGCCCTCTGTGAGGCCTTCCCCACACTCAGCTCAAACATTCTTCTTCTGATACTGAAATAATTTAACTACACGTGAGCCCACGCAGACCCCAGGCTCCTAACTAGACTGTGACTCTTTCAGAACATGCTCAATAAAGTGGAAGACAGCAATGAGTAAATGAGTGAGTAATTAGAGTGGAGACTTCTCCAACCAAGGAAGATCATTCCGTGAAAATACAGTGGGCATTGGACTCAACAAATCCTGGGTTCACATCCAGACAACTGTGACTCCATGAAATCAGGTTAGTTTCGTTGTTTTTCGGGTGTCAGTTTCTCTACCTGTAAAATGGGACCGTAGAGTGATGATGTAATGACATACCATCCCCAGGAGAAAGGCTTGCTTCCTTCCGCCCGCGAGGTGACTCACAGTCTGCCTCCTCTTCTTAGGGTCCCTGCCTTTTTGACCTCTTTTCTGGCACCTCTCCCAGGAGTGAAAGATCCCAAGCATTGGAAATCAAAGAAAGGCAAGAGCTCAGGCTTTGCTGAAAGCAAATTTCCTTCCCCGAAGAGGTACCAGTGAGCAGTGTAAATCAAAAATCATATTAATAATAATAACTCCCACTTATCAGACACCAATTAGGGCTTTCTATTCATCATCTTGCAACAGTCCTTCAGGGTAGACACTCTTAACATCCCCAGTTTAAAGATGAGAACACTGAGGCTCAGGAAGATGATGAGACCTGGTGAGATGGCTTTCCTGAGTCCCGTTCTCATCGCTCCATTCTCTAATTGGTCTGAGGATCTTTTACCTTTGACCCTGCATATCGGTGCTGCTGATCACTGGGATATTATTTTCTGATTTAGAAATGATCTCAATGAGTTTGTGGTTTGGGTTTCCCGGGCTCTGGGCTCTGTTCTCTGGAGACCACAGGTTGGGGCATGAAAAAGCAAGATTCCAAAAAGCTCCTGGGGTGTTTCTCTGTATGTCTGATGGGTTCTCTCCACTTCTAAGATTCCATACTTAACAAACATTTTTTCAGCACCAAGTGTTTGCCAGGCTCTGTGCCCAGAGGGAGAGGTGCTTACATAAATGACATTGTCATGCTCTTGAAAGCCACCCTGTCTGATGGCCAAGGTAGCCATGAAGACAAGCTTCTGGAGCCCATTTATCTAAAGCCTGTAGTTAATGACACTTGGGAGTGAGGTTCCATTAAGGCATCATCTTGGTGCCATCTCCTATCAATGCTCATGGCTGCCTGGAGGCCCCAGGGCTCTGAAAGAAAGGATGCTATGATTGATTAGCAATGTCTGCCATGTGCATGGCTAGAAGAGTTCTAGCCTATGTGCCAATTATCTGCCACCCCTGCTGGAGCAAATGCCACTTACTAGGTTTGGCAGCCTGGCCAGTCAGTAGGGATACAGAGAGCCATAGATAGTGAGAATCTCTCCAATCCTAATCTGAGCCTGAGAAATATGCCTCAGAGGAAGGAGGTATTCCTGCTCCTAGGGGAATCTAGAACGCTTCCCTGAGGGACTGACAAGGGAGTTGAGCTTGATGGATAAGTAAGAGTTCAACATTGACATGTGGATTCGATTGACATACATTTAGCACCTACTGTATTCCATGTATTTTCCAGGTGGAGAAGATGGCCAGGAGGTCCCTCCAGGCAGCCAGATCAGTCCAAGCAAATCTGTAAGGGACATCACCAAAGCAGGTCTTCAACACAGCATGGCAAGGATAACCAGAGAAAGGAGGGTGAGGAGAATGGAGTGGAGGGGGTAGCTTATGAAGGTTCTGGGGTTTGGACTCGGACTTTCATCCCACAGAATGGGGCACCTGGGAGCAATGGGGGACGTTGTACTTGAGAATAATTTCCCTGACTCCTTGCAGAGGGGGCACCAGCGAAGAGGCTGCTGCAAGGCTGAGGAATCTTCTTCCTGATTGTTCTCGGCCGGTCGGGAGAAGAGAGCTCCTGCAGCCATGAGGACACGCTGCTATTTTAAGCAACCTGCCAACAGCCTGCCTGCCTCCCCCGCTGCTGCCTTGACATGCTGCTCCTGACAGCAAGCCCGGTGTCACCCCAGCAGACAGTGCTGGGCGGCTGGATGCAGACGCACTCCCGGGCAGGTGACAGCTGTGGGCACCCTGAGCTCCTGTCCCACCCTTAGCATCCAGCCTTCTTGACACGCTAACCTCCAGGAAGCGGAAGAGGATGCACCATCCTGCACAGCTCAGGCACTGGGCAGGCAGATTGGGTTCCCTGTCTGGTATTTCCTTCAAGCGTCACCGTGGTAAGACATCTCTCTTCTCAGAGCCTCAGTTCCTCATCTGTAAAATGGGTATGATGATGTAATAAAGGAGCCTACCTCACAGGGTGGTTGAGGTCTCCTCATGAAATCAAATATGTAAGGCACTTTGCACATAGTAGACACCTGGTGAAAGTCAGAGCATCTACACTAGCCACTGAATCCCATGATCACCCTCCTCCTCTTGTCCTGCTTTGCTTCTCAACACCCAACATCATATGAGATATTTGTTGGACCCAGATAGTGAGGACTTTGAATCCCCGGCATCTCCAACAGCACCTGGCACATAGTAGGTGCTCGGTAAACAGTTACTAAATAAGGGGGATGATCCTTGTTAAATTGCTTAACTTCTCTCAGTCTCAGTTTCTCATCTTGAAAGCATTTGTTCAACCAGATGACCATTCGTTCATTCATTCACTCGTTCATTCAGTCATGAATCACTGAGCCTCTACTATAGGCCAAATACCATGTGAGGCTCCAAGAATGCAACATTGGGCAAAACCCACAGAACCTCTGCTTGGAGCATCAAGACTGGACCTGGATTCTCTGGTCAAGGATTAAATTCTTAATTCTAAAAGTAGATCAAATAATGGACTATTTGACCTCAAAACAGGCCAATTTTTACCTGGCCTCCTTGACGTCCATAAAACAAGAGTCTGCTTTGTTTCCGTTGCTGACCACCACCAGATCTAGTGGTCAACCTGTCCAAGTGGAGCCAAGGCAGCATTTGATGGTGGAAGGCCAGGCACCGTCCCAGTGGCCTGTAGTTCCCAGAGACATCTGTGTCCACCTATCTTACTGTCAGGAGGTCATCAATTGTACCAACATGTTCCAGAACATGTAATGCAATGTCTGGGATCCGAGTGTGTCTTGACAACTCAGGTTGACCCAGAAACAGCAAGAAAGAGAGACATGAAGCTCTGCCCACAGGGTGGGACTGAGTGAGCGTGAGTCTTCTCAAACATGTCTGGACCCTCAGAGGTTGGTCAGTCCTAGAGCAGATACCACCCAGATCCTGCCCAAGTGTATTTCTTCTCAGACTGAAGTCTGACTTCTCAAATAGAGCATCTAGCTCCAAAATTCAAACTTCTGCATTACCATTTAGTTTTATCTAGGGTGGTTCAGGAACAGCCTGGGTTCAAATCCTGACACTACCCCTAACCAGCTGTGTGGCCTCAGGTAAGTTACCTTACCTCTCTGTTCCTGTTTTTTCTTCTGTGAAACAGGGATAATAATAATACCTACTTTATTAGGTTATTAGGAGGACAAAATGAGTCAATAAATGTAAAGCACTTAGACTAGTACTTGGTCCTGTAGACTTCAGTTAAGGATTTGCCATTTTGCTTTTTATTATCATTTGATGTGTAGGCTTCTCATGTCATTTAACAAGCAGCCCAATCTGGAGACCAAAGGGTACAAATATTTTTGCAAAAGTGGTATTTTCTTGGGGCAGTGGGGGCAGATTTCTTGATCTCCGAAAGGGATTGCACTACAGTCTCCTTCTTGGTACCTAAATCTTCACTTTCCTCTAGCAGTATTAGACATCTACAAGGTTGCCCTGGACTTATGGTGGGCGAAGTTTACATCCCCACCCATTGATGCTGGATTCGGCCATGTGATTTGCTTTTGCCAGTGAGCTATTAGCAGACACAATGCAGACAGAGGTTGGAAATGCAGTTGCCCTTTTGCCATCAGGTAGCTCTGCCCCTCCAGCCTGGTCCCCAGAATGAGACACGGGGAATAGACACGACCCAGACCTGCAGCCTGCAGCCTGCAGCCAAGCCCCACTGAACACAGCTGAGATCAGCACAAGACTGACCTACCTGCAGACCCTTGAACAAGAAAAATAAATGTGTGTTATCACTGGCTACTAAAATGCTGAGGCTATTTGTTATGTGGTATTATCACGGTAATAGCTAACTGACATGTCCACCAATGCATTGCCATCACGGGGTTCTTGTGATGATTAAGAGATTATGCATGCAACGTGGTTGATACAATGCTGGACACATAGTGAGCCTTCAACTAACCTTAACTATTTTTCTGATTATTATTTTCATCATCATCATTACACCCCTCCCGCAGCTGGAGCCAAGGTTCTCCCCTCCTAACTCGAGGTCAAGTGCCCTCCAAGGACCAGGCACACACCCCCACCCGCTTTCCACCCTGCCTCTCCTTGATGTTCTGAAGAAATGAGAAAGAAGTGTTAAATTTGTTCTTGGCTACTTTTCCTTGCAACTCCCAGAGGCACTGCTTACAAACTGAATCAGTTATCAGCTAGTTAGGCTGGCGGTCCCCGGAGGTGCCGCTTGAATACAGATAGGGACCCATGCATTATTCAGTGCGAAGACGGGGAGAAATGAGCAATGCGTCCAAAGCCAGAACAGCAGTGGCAGTAAGGGAATAATTAGCGAGCTGTCACTTGTCCCTGTCACTGTTTCCTCCCTTAACACATGAGGGAAAATAAAAAAATAAAAAAATATATTTTTTTTTGTAAAAAAAAACAAAAAGGAAGAGGAAAAAAAGGCAGGGAAGATCATCTTGCTTCTCAAGGCAGCTGGTAGGTTAAAATGTGACACTAAAGAAACTCAAAGCCAGGGCTCTGGTTGAGCTCACAAAAGCCATGGCCTGAGGACCCTCCCCCCCCTCACCCCCACCTCCACCCCCACCCACCACCAATATTGTATCGAACTCCCCTCCCTGCCTGACGATTCACGAGTGCTGTCCCAGCCTTCCATTCAGATTTTCTGCACGTTTCCATAGCACTGGGAATTAATTTCTTCCCCCTGAGGAGGAGGTGGGGGCCGGGGAGGGGGTAAGGAGGGAGTAAATGTGAGGGACACAGCCACCAGGCCTGCAAAGGTTTGAGGTGACCTTCCAGGAGAAAACTGGGATGAAGTTGACAAGAGCTGCGCTTGGCTCGTTTGGGGACCGTGCAATTTGATTATTCATGAGTTTACGCACACAGAAAGAAATCATTTTGTTGCGTGACTCCTCATCGTTTCTTGTGGAAGCTATTTTTATTTATCTATTAATGTCTTGTTAGAATTGTGTGTGTGTGTGTGTGTGTGTGTGTGTGTGTGGTGGTGTGTGCTGGTTTGTCACTTGGGGGCGTTGAGCCAGATGTGTGGAGGTCTGGGATGTGCTGAAGGTGAGGCCAAGTTTCTCAAAGACTTCCACTCCCTTGGGAAAAAAATAGCAAAGATGGGGTGGGACTAGGGGGAAAAGCCTCTGAGTCTTTGCTTGTTTGATTCATGCATCTGCTTCTCATTGGAAATAAGCTGGTTACCTTTGGGTAGGACAGTTGCTTTCGGCAGTTCTGAGGGCTGTGAAACTCAACTCAGTGAGATGGGGAAAATGCATTGCATAAAAAGAGTCAGAAAGAGGTCGTAGGAGGAAGCTGGGCTTGTTGCAAAGGAGCACAAAGCTAGAGGACACTGATGCGGGGGGTCTCCAGAATCCAGGTCCAAATGGGAGGCAAGGTTGCCCTTGTTTGATTCCCAACTGTTGAAAAAGTCACCCCTGTTTATAAAAATAACTCAGCTTCCTTACTGCACAGTGAAGGTCACTCAGGGATAGATTCCCTTCTGAAACCCCAGAGATACAGAGAACGCTTTCATGAAGCTACCAGCCAAGACTTCGCAAGTCCGTGGCAAGCATACCACTGCCCCTTTACCCAGTGCCCAAGCAGACATTGCTAGTCAATTCCAGAACACTCAACTCCCATACAGTCATCTAAGTCTCCCAGGCAGCCACTAGCATGCGATCAGAGTTGCTACTGGGATTGGAGCCATAAGAACTCTTATGCTTCTTACTATGGGAGTGGAAGAGGGTGGATTCTTAAGGGAGGAAGTCATCATGCTAAAACTTAGGGAGTCAAACTGTACATTGAAAATATCATGAGCTCTGGATTAGAGAAACAAAGAGCGTGGACCTCATTGGGAGTCTCTGCAGCTGTGTGACCTCAGGGAAATCTCTCCATTGGGTGAGGCCTCAGTGTTGACATCTAGGAAATGGGTCTAATAATACTAACTCATTGGGCAGCTAAGAGGATCCAATGAAATGCAGCAAACAAACACAGAGCTGCATGCCATATGAAGCCCCTCAACCTACCTCTCTTTTCAGACTCTTGACCCTCTTCATACATGTTATTCCTTTAGCCTGGAATCTCCCCTGGCTAGTATCTACCCAGGACAAATGCCACCTCCCCCTTGGAGCCTTCAGAAGCTAACCCTTAGTTCCTTCAGGATAAATTACTTTCCTTCCAGGCCTCCTCTCTTCCCTATTTTCACATTTGCTACGTATGTTCAGAAGCAAATGACCAGTGTAATTTGCTATGTCTTTTCCTCACTAGATTAAAGATACAGGGGATGGGTAACTTCCCTGTCCCCAGCAGACAGCACAGAGGTTGACACATGAAAGGGGATCCAGTAAAGGTTTGTCAAGTGAATAAATGAATTGCTATTGTGTGTCTCCAGGCAAATCTGGTCCCTCTCTGGTCCAGATGTCTGGCATTCAGCCCAAGCTTAGACTTAGAGGTGACCAGGCTTTGTGCAGGAGGATTACAGATGGGGTACAAGTTAGGGGATGCCACCTCTTCAGCCTCCTCCTTGACTCTGTTACCAGTTCCCAGGTTCACATAAGCCAACACTAAGGGGGAAAATAGAAACAGGTTGACCCAGGAGAATGGTCTTTTTCTACAATTATCAGCCCTGGGAGGTCTAGGATCTGCAGTCAGGAGGAGAAGGAAGGCAAGGCAGAAATGGAACTCCCAATGCTGATGATTCCAGATAAAAGCCCTCAAGTCATGCAGTAGCGCCTGGATCTTAAGCCCTTCAAAACGTATGTTGAAATTTGATCCCCAGTGTTAGAGGTGGGGCCTGATGGGAGGTGTTTGTGTCCTCATGGTATTGAGTGACTTTGTTTCCCAGAGATCTGATTGTTAAAAAAAACAAACAGACCCTATTACCTCCTCTCACTCTCTGTGTTGGTCCCTCTCTTATCATGTGGCATGCCAGCATCCCTTCCCCTTCTGCTATGACTGGAAGCTTCCTGAGGCCCTCACCAACCGCAGATGCTAGTGCCATGCTTCTTGTGCAGCCTGCAGAACCATGAGCCAAATAAACCTATTTTCTTTCTAAATTACCCAGCCTCAAATTTTTTTTTAGATGGAGTCTAGCACTGTTGCCCAGGCTGGAGTGCAGCAGCACAGTCTCAGCTCACTGCAACCTCCGCTTCCCAGGTTCAAGCAAGTCTCCTGTCTCAGCCTCCTGAGTAGTTGGGACTACAGGCACAGACCACCATGCCTAGATAATTTTTGTATTTTTAGTAGCAATGGGGTTTTGCCATGTTGGCTAGGATGGTCTCAAACTCCTGACCTCAGGTGATCTGCCCACCTCGGCCTCCCAAAGTGCTAGGATTATAGGCAAGAGCCACGACACCTGGCGAGGTATTTCTTTATAGCAACATAAGACAGACAAAGACATCATGTATAGTCTGAAATGTGTCCCCCAAACATAGCAGGTCTTTATGTCTAGAACCTGTGTTACTTTTTAAATAAAAAGGTCTTTGTAGATGTGATTAAGCTAAAGATCTTGAGATGGGGAGACTATCATGGACTATCCAGGGGTGCCCTAATTATAATCACAAGTGTCCTGAGAAGAGAAGGACAGTGGGAGACCACATGCAGAGGAGAAGGGCATGTGATCACAGAGGCAGAGATTGGAGTGGTGCAGCCACAAGCCAAAGAATGTCTGCAACCTCCAGAAGCTGGAAAAAGCAAGGAATAGATTATAACCTCTGGAGGGAGTGTGGTCCTACCAATACCTTGATTTCTACCCTGTGGCACTAACTTCAGAATTCTGGCCTCCAGGACTGAGGAAGAATAAATAGCTACTGTTTTCAGCCACCAAGTCAGTGGTAAGTTTCTACAGCTTATAATTAATACAGGCTGAAAATAGGCTGATGATGGAGAGGAAATGGGGTAGGGGAGAGGATCTTGGCTTCTCTAGAGACTAGCCCCTTCCTTGGATGCAAGCACCCACTGGAGCAATGTCACAACACCACAGGTGGCATTGTCCCTTCCACATCCCTCTGTCACTCAGTGGAGAGGGCAGCAACACGGACGTTAGGCACACAAGTTAAGAACTACTCAGAAGTCAGGCTTTTCTGGGTTCAAATCCTGGCTTTGTCACTTTCTGACTGTATGATTGCGAACACGTCATTTAACCTCAGTTTTCTCATCTGTAAAATGGGGATAATAAAGTGCAACTACTTCATGTACGAGGAGATGACTGGCACCTAGTAAGTGCTTAATGAAATGCTAGCTGTTGTTACTACTAATTATTATGTATTGCACATCCATTTATTGAGCACCTACTAGGTGCCAGAGATTCAACTAGGTCCTGGGGATATAACTGAATAGAAATTTAGAGAAAGGGACTGGGATAGAGACCACATCCTTGGAGGTAATCCCTTTTCTGTCCCCCATGTGGCATTTTGCCCTTGTCTTTATTTGCCTTGGATTCTGCCCCAAATGGTGTCTTGGTTGATTTTTCTACCAGGGTAGTTTGCCTATAAGGGGTAATTTAGAGTCCTGAACTGGGAGACTCACTTGTTTTCTTTAGTCTTTTGTTTGTTTGTTTATTTAATCTGGACAATTGTACAATGAATTATGGTTTGCCATGTCTTTAAAATCTGTGATCTCCATCCTCGTGGCATCTACAGGTAGATCTTTTTATTCTCATTTTGGAAATGGGAAAATAGAGGTTTCAAAGGGGTAGAACACTTTGAGTAAGGTAGGAGGATGCCACATGGATTCATCACAGTGTCATTAAATGTATCTGGGACCTCGGGCAAGGGACCTCATCTCTCCAAGTCTTGGTTTTCCCATCTATAAAATGAGGAGACTGATAAAGTTGCGGGAAACCTGCCAGGTCATTTCCTCTCTCTAGTGCCCCTTTCCTGAGGCTGTGCAGCCTAAATAGAGGTACAAGACCTGCTCATCATCCCTCCTGTCACATGCAGTGCCCCAGGGGACATTGGAAGGTCCTGAACTTGGGGAGGACCCATCCCTCACATACTTTAGAGATGACTCCTGAGAGTTGGGTTGAATGAAAGTTCTTTAGTTAACATAAAGTTACATTTTACAGACAATTGGTTAAACATTTCTTAATGTTAACTTTGCACTTGTCTTAAAATGTTGTAGCCAATGAATTTCGCAGCAGGGGGTGGTCTCAAATATTCTTGGAAATCTTCAAAAAGCTGTAGGCAAGAGGTCACGGATTGGAGAAAATCTCTGCCCTATCTCTTTCTTCATTTCGCTCTCTGGCTCGTCTCCCTTCCTCTCTCTGTCATTGTCTCCTTTTTATATCTGTTTCTCTGTCTCCCTATTTCTCTCTCTCTCTCTCTCTCTCTCTCTCACACACACACACAAACACACACACACACACACACACGGTTGCATGCATCCCCAAGACTCCAAGGGCGAATGGTGAAGATGCCTTTCCTCCCTCCCTCCCACCACCTCTTCTAACAACTTTCTCCATCTTTCAGGCCATATTCCTCCCTAATGGAACGCACATGCATTGGAATCACATTTTCTCCACCATCTTCCCCTTGACCGTCTAGCCACTGGACTCCATGAAGAAGAGAATTTCCCTCAAGTACCAGGGTCTGCTTAGGAATCAGCATGTGGCCAAAACAAATCTCAAAAGGGAGCCACTGGATTATGTAGCAAGAGAGGGAGGGCAGGACAGAACAAGCAGGAGCCAGGCTGATGAAGGAAACAACAAGAGAGCTGGCAGCTGATAAGTCAAGAACTTGGCTATTAACTGGCAGAGCCTTGGCGCAGAAGACCCAGCAGCCAGGGCTCAGCGCATGTTGCCCAGCCCTCTCCGTGGAGTCTGAGATGGCTCCAGATGACCGGGCATGGGGTGCAGAAGTGGCCAGTTCTCCCACCAGGCATTAGTTCTGGGGACACCACAACTCCCGCTCAACTGGCATTTCCCGAGAGCATCCTCTGTGCCGGGCCCTTTGTGAACAGCTCTGCTTCCCAGACTGTGGCATGATTCCATGTGGCCTTATGAGTCACTTAATCCTTTAAAAAAATTTTTAATAGACTTCTTTATTGAGGTGTAACTTAAATATAATAAAGTGTGCCAATATGAAGCGAACAACTCAATTAAGGTTTGCATATGCGTACTCACCAGCCAGGCCAAGATGACACTCCTTTCCAGTCCCCCAGGCGGCTCCCTCATGTCACTCCCTGTTAAAACCTGCCCCATTGTAATCACTCTGCTGACTCCTACCACTTCTATTCCATTTTTGAAGCTCAAATGAATAGATTTATCTAGTATACACATCTTGGTATCAAACTTTCACTTAATGTTGTATCGTCGTCATATTGTTGCATATATCAGTAGTTTGCATATGTGTTTTTTTAATTGCTGAGTAGTATTTCATTGCATGCATATATCATAATCTGTTTATCCATCGCACTACTGATGGACATTTGAGTTGTCCAAATAAAGAGCTGGTATGAAATTTTATCTTGTGTCTTTTGGTGGTTACAAGCATTTTTTTCCTACAGTTTATATATCCAGAACTGGAATTGCTGGGCTAAAGCATGTAAGCATATAGAATAAATGTATGTTTAGCTCTGGTAGTGGTGCCATATGTTTTTTTGGAGAATATATATATATATAGTGGTTCCCAGCATATTTTGTTGCTTAGAATGACGATATAATTTTTCAAAGTGATTCTGTCTAAAATTAATTTAAACAAAACTATTAAGTAAATAATGATACTGGTGACAAGGTGAAATGGGGCATGGCAAAAACCACCGAGGCAGTGTACAAAATGGCTGAGGTTTAGGGACCACTCAAACCCTAACTCATTTATTCAGCATGTTATTCAAATCATTATTCAGTACATACTTCGTTGTTGTTTCAGCTCCCTCAACTGTAAAACAGGGGTGATAGAACAGACCCTCCTGAGGTTTCATGGGTATTAAATGGGTTTGTTGCATGTAGAGCTCTTAGAACAGCATGTGGCAGAGTAAGTACAAAATAATGTGAGCTATTATTGCTGTTTGTTGAGCATCTGCTAGGTGCCAGACACTACGAATTCTGTGTGTGATCTCACTGAATCCACACAAACACCCTATGGAAGCCTCCTGATCACCACTACTTTGCAAATGAGGCAACTTGAGCTCAGAGAGGCTGAGTCCTCTGTCTGAAGTCACACAGCCAGCAAGTAACAAAATGGGAAGTGGGGTCTACACAGTTCCAATGCTTGTATTATCCTTATTACTCCTTGAAGACAGCTGCTTCTTGTTCACCAACATAGCAATCAATTTCTGCAATGTTAGGAATAGTTGCATGTAACCATATATCCAAATATAAATGGTGTAAACAAGCATGATAGAAATTGTCTTTTTTCTCATGTAAGTCAGACAGGTGGCAGCTCCATGATGCCATCAGGTACCCAAGTTCTTTCTAACTGTCATATATAAATTTTTTCACTGTGACTTGCATTCCAGTGCTCTCAAAATGATTACCAGAGCTCCAACCATCACATCCCCCATTCAGACTAGAAGAAAATGCGAGTCTAGTGATAAACACATGAGTGTTAGCTCAGATTGCCTCCTTTGTAAAGGAGCTTTTCTGGAAGATGCACCCAACACCTTCCACGTACGAGTTATTAGACTGTGGTTGTCACATGACAGTCCCACATGTAAGTAAGGCTGAGAGATGTAGATTTTTTAAAATGTTTAGAACATTATGACTCACTCCCTCTCTCCCCCACAAAATAAGTGTTATCTAGGTAAGAAGAGTTTAATGGAAATGTGTGGCTAGTAGTAGCCCAGACCAACACTAACCCACGGATCCAATGTCCTTCCTCAATTGTGCCTAGAGAAGGGTAATGGCTAGAAAAGTCCCAACAATGCCATGGTCCTTCATTCTTGCATATATGCAGAGGTATATATGTATTATAACCAGCAAGGTTAGATCAGGCATTATAATTCAAAGCGTAAACCTGAGAGACCCAAGGAGAAGGAGGGAAATATTGAGGATCACACAACATGTAACAAACACAGGACTTGGATCTGTCTCTTTCAAGGGTTTCAGGCTGCCTTGTTTTTCCCCCAGACTCAGTATTTTCCTCCTACTTTTAGCCCAGCTTTTAGCCTTGCATACTATGTACTCATTAGTGCAGATCACCAAATATTTCTGGTTTTCTTTCCTTCTAGAACACATTGGGTTGCATTTCCTATACCTACGTATTCTATATAGGGGAATGATGTGTGAATAGTTCTGGCCAATAAGTTGGAGGCAGAAACAGTGTGTATCCATTCTGAGTAGATTTCATAATCAATGCAAGGTCCTTGACAGTGCAGTTTTCCATCTGGCCCTTTGAGCAGTAACTTTCAAGAGGGTGCTAGTCCATTAGCTTGGGTACCCAAATAACTACGATGAGAGAGCTTCTTGCCAACCTGCGATGAATATCCAGCATAAGCAAGAAATACACCTTTATTGCTTAAAGCCACTGAGATCTGAGGGTTGCTTGTTACTGCAGTGTAACCTGCTCTCTCCTGACTGATACACATAAAATTCCAGATCAAGTGACCCAAACTGGGGTTGTGGTGCTGTTGAGAACTTCTTCAGTCATGTTCCATGAACTTTGCGAGAATAAGGAAAATTAGAAGAGGATGTAAGGTTTTGATTCTCAGTACAGTAGCCACTAGCTATGTGTGCTTCTTATATTCAAATTAATTACAATGAAGTAAAATTAAAATTCAATTTCTTCTTTACACCAACCACATTTCAGTGCTCAATAGCCACAGGAAGATAATGGCCATCATGCTTCTGTGCTGGAAAACATTGATATAGAATCTTTCCATTGTTGTGGAAAGTGCTCTTGGACAGCCCTGGTCTAGAATCTTAGAAGTTGAATTTGGAATCCCAGAACTAAGAAATGGTGGAAATCTTAGAAATATAGGGTACAGAATCTTAGAATGTTGACATCTGAGTACCATTGACTCCCAAGATAATCTTGGTCATGCAATGGGAAAGCACTTCCCTCATTACCTTAAAGTGATAAATGCCACCATCAGACCATGGCTGCTATGTACAGGAGGGGCTCAGGAGTCACTGTATCCTTGTATTTTTCAGGATCCAGATCTGGATGAAGAGAAAAGCAAATGGCAGAGCATCTCACCTTTAGACCAGCTGACCTTTGAGTCAGCATCCATCAGTGTTCATTACAGGACATGGTGCCCAGAACTGGTCAGAAAACCAGGTAGGCTCTGACGGAACAATGCAAAAGGAAGAGAGGATCCTTGTGTGTGTGGAATGTGAATGAGGTCAAGGGTGATATGACTAACAGAGGATTCTGCAGCCACTCAGTCACTGGATCACCATCATCACTGAGCGACCTTGAGAGTCACTGTATCACCACGAGCCTTGATTGCTTCATCTGTAAAATGGCCATAAAATCTTGTATTTATAGAACTCCGATTTTTGCTGGGCAACATCCAAAAACATCATATGCTTCAACTTCTATCTTCACAATAAGTCCAGGAAGCAGGTTCTAAAATTACATTTCTTTCTTTCTCTCTCTCTCTTTTTAACAATTGGCCCTGTCTCCCCAAGTTGAATGTGAGCTGCTAGAAGGCAGTTCATCCCTTAATCCCAAACACCAGGTGGAGAGCAGATAACAACAGACGGTGTCATCTTCTCACCTTTGGGGTGAACGTGAGACACACGGAAAGTGAGTTTGAGTCAGATGCCAAGTTCTTCCCTCTTTAGAGGCAGATATTATTACTTCTCCCTGGTATTTCCAATCTGCCCCTCCTTCAGGGAATATGGGAGGATTACTTGAAGTTGGACACCATTATGCAAGCAGATGGGATGTGTGTCACTTCAGGCAGGAGAAATCAAGAGCCAGGTCACCATCCTCCATTTTTCTTTTCCCTGCTGCGGAAGCATGTGTGTATAAGGTTGAAGCTTCCCAGATTGTTGATTTGCTGTGCAAGGAAAAGCTCTCCTGGAGAGTCACCCAAACTCACCACGAACTTACCACGAGCTTTGTGAGAATAAGAAACAGGCATTAATCGGCTTTGGTAAGTCACTAAGATTTGGAGGGGTGGAGGTGGTTACTGCAGCATCACCTGACCTATCCTGTCTAAAACAACCAACTTAGAATCCCAGACACACTTTTCGAAGCCCTATGATACTCCCACCTAACATTCCAAATCTCCAGCCTAGGATGACCAATGTTTGTGTCCAGTAGGGGTTCCAGGCAGTCTTGACTGGGCCATCAAATGGACACCACAAGACCTAGACCGCTGGGAGGAGGTTGACTATCTTTATTTCTTCATAGGCAGCTGGCCTTGAGGCATGCTCTTGCACACTCAAAGTTCCTGAGTCATACACTACTTATGGCTTGACTTTTCCCATGCACTTTATGTAGAGAATCAGGCAATTTTCCAGAGGTACTACATCAGTTTTTGAGGCTATCTTCTCTCTCCTCGGGAGGGAAGGAAGTAGAACACCCTGGTTTCTGTGTGGGAATGCACCAGTTACCATGTTTAAGGTCAGAAGCATGTGACCCAGGAAGAGTCTATCAGCATAGCCCACCCCCAGACCACAGGGAGTGGTTCACGGTTGTAGATGGAAACCGAACTGTCCAATCAGAGAGGATCTCAGGGTTTGGGGGCAGTGCCCAGATTAAGACACACCCTTTCTTCCTTCCTGAGTGGGAACATGAAAGCTTGGTCATTTGCTGTGCAAAGAGCCAGTGGCAGCCATGAAGGGAGGCATACTTAGAATGAAGACAGAAGACACCTAAGAGACAAAAAGGGAATGGTATCTTTAATGCGTGACATCATGGAGCTGCTGGTCCCATACTCACCTGACAGCTGGAACCTCTGACGTTTTGTTACATGAACCCAGATGCTTCATTTTTAAGCTAATGTGAATCAGGTTTCCTGTTACTTAAAACATAAATTGTCCACTTATGAATGAGAGGACTAGGCCTTCTGTCAGTTCACTCTCCTGGTGTCCTAGAGTTAGAGACCCCAGAAACAAGAATTTATCCTAAGACCCGAAGAGGTGAAAAAAGGGTTCAAGTTCACTCAGGAAGTCCCTGGAAGTTCCTGGCTCCTGACTCTGCACAGAAGGGGAATCGTGCTGAATGTGAGCTCACATTCAGAGAGAGAAAAAGAGAGAGAGAGAGATGCTCCTTTTAGCGCTGGCTGCCTGCAGCATAAATATATGCAAATTTATTCAGAGGAGCTCTGTATGGCATGGGCAGATAGAGGCAAAGTGAGGAGGAAAATTCATCTCCATCTCAGGGATTTTGCCTCTGATAGGGTGCTCCTGGATATCTCGGTGAAACCTTCATTATCCCCGCTTCTTCTCTCCAATTGGTCCCCACGTCCTGGCTGATTCTGCTTAAAAGCTCATCTCTCAAATCGGCCCCTTCTCACCAGTCCTGCACCAGTGCACTGTCTTCTGCCTTCTTTGCTCCCCAAGGAGCTGTTTTTCCAGTTCCTGTCCAGGCTCCCTGCCTCCACCTTGTTGCCTACATCACGGAGCTCCCTGAGATGCCAATTGGATGGGACCATGTCCTTGATGAAGGCCTTCCAATGGCTTCCTATCATCCCCAGGGGGTAAAAAAACTCCAAGTTCAACGTTCTAAAATGCAAGGTCTTTGAGGTCTAGTTCAACACAAGTAACTTCTCCCCTTCTCCCCATGGGTCCCATGCTCCTGTCACATCCCTCTCACCTTTTGTTGAATCCTCAGTTGCACCTTCAGATTTCTGTGCAAGCTGCTGTCTCTGCTGGCCATGCTGTGCCCTTCTGGCACCTGAGGGAAGCTTCCCTCTTCTACAAACCCAGCTCAGATATTGTTTCTTGGGTAACATCTTTCCTCATCTTCTCAGTTTGACATAATTTCTCTTTCCTCCTTTGTCCCTATTATTCATGCAACAATCAGAATAGTAAGAAGAAGAAAATGTATCAAGTGCTGACTATGGCCTGACACTAGGCTAAGTGCTTATATGAGTTATCTCATCAGATTCTTCCAAGGCCTCTGCCAGGGATATTAGTATTATTATTAATTATTACCTCCCTCCCCATTTTATAGATGAGGAAACCAAGGCTTGGTAAGAGGAAGTCGTTTACCTGTGGTTCCACAGCTAGATAGAAGGAAGCAGGTTGCTCTAACTCATTGCATCGTTTACATATATGTTATACTTTTAAGTGATTTATAGTTTGTTAAGTCCTTTTTATATGCATTAAGTAATTTGAGCTTCACAATGATCCTGGCAGGTATATGTTTGTCTTCTCCTCTTATCCATGAGCTTTGTGAGCAGTTTCCTGGTCATCTCTAATTCCCTAGTACTCAGTCCATAGGCCTATATTGATAAGTGTGGAATAGATGGTTGGATGGATTCATAGTTAGATGGGTGGACAGGTGGGTAGGTGGGTGGATGGATGGATGGATGAAATGGTCAGTGGGTGGATTGATGAATGGATATATGAATAAAAGAATGATGAATAAGTGGATAGGTTGGTGGATGGGTAAGTGAATGGGAAAATGGAGAGATGGATAGATGAATGATGGGTATGTGGATGGATTGGCAGGTGGATAAGTGGATGGGCAAATGGATGGATGGATAAATGGGTCAGTAGATGAATGGATGAATGGATAATGGATAAGTGAGTAGATTGATAGGTAGATGGGAAAATGAATGGACACACAGACGGATAAATGGAGGAATGACTAGAGAGATGTCTAGAAGAATGGATCAATGGTCAGACAGATGAAGCAATAAACCCCAATAAAGTCCTCACTGTCATTTCCAATACTTCCTGAATTCAGGTGTCACATAAGCCATTATTAGAGTTATGTGAATGAGCCAAGACTGAAAGTCCAATATATCCCAGGCGTCTTCTCCACTTCCCCTACCACAATCCCTGTTCACTGCAGAGGAACAAAAGTATTCTTTCTGAAAAGCTGCTTCAGCATCTGAGCTCCATGTAGTTAGTGGCTGGGCCTAGCATCCTGTGTATTCACACACAATTGGGCACTAGATTCACTGAAGGTAAAACTCAGCCAGGAGACTTGGGAGTGGCACTGTGGACTCCAGCCTGGGGAAGCAGACATCCCATGCCAGGCTGCGCTCTGCAGCCTTCCCCGACCACTGTTGTCTGCTTTCTAAATAAACCCTGAGACAGAGCCATGTGGGGTTATAAATCAGCCGGAAATCAAATGCTAACATGTAAATAAATTGCAAATCAGCTGAGAAATTGGTTTCATTTTGAGACGATAAAGCACATTTCTCCTGCACTGATTTTGTAAGGCGCCCCTTAAGAATTGTAATATTTCTGTGTGGTAATGATAAACATTAGTGAGTTGCTTTAGAAATGAAAAAATAGACAGCCTCTGGGGATTTGAAAAACATATGCACTTCAAATTTGAAAATCCAATTTAACTGTCCATTATAAGGAGAATAAAAAGGTAAGGATAGGATAATTTTGCAGTTACACAGCATTTGACTAAATCTGATTCCGCGATGACAGGCACACTTTAAAAGCTACAAGTCTGAATGCAAGGAGACAGCAAATCATTTATTTATGATTGTAATCTAGCTCCTGTCTAACAAGTTAGCAACTGTGCTGCTTGCTCCGTGGCTGCGGACGGCATGTGTACACTTGTCAGTTAACACTCTTAAAAACACTTCTCATGGAATTTCTGGGTTTGGAGGGGGAAAAAATAGAGAAGAGGGAAGACAAAAGAGATAATCCTTGTCTAATTTACCCAAATAGGCAGATGCTGAAATTGCAAAAGTTTAGAAAGAAACAAATCTTTTGCCTTTAATTTTTGCGGAAAGCAACTTTGGTAAATACGTGTGTGCGCAAACATGGGTGCATACCCGCACACACACATGCTTAAACATTGTGCTGAATACACACACACACACACACAGAGAGAGAGAGAGAGAGAGAGAGAGAGAGAGAGAGGACCGGAGGCTTTGTCTGAAGCTGGAGAAGTTCACAGCACAAAACTTCAAAGCAACAGTTGGTTTTTCTCCTGAATGTGGGCTCTCCTTAATTCCTGTTGTCAGCATCTCTCTAGTGACATCTCTCCGCCTTTACCCCCCCGCCTATGGGACTCCTCCTACTGCAATTAATTATTGCAAGCATGTTTTCTCAAAATATGCCAAGGTTCCTCCAGAAACAAACTTAGAAGTTTCTAAAAGCCTGAGATGGAGGAAAAGGTCAGAAGGACTAAAATGCATAAAGACTCCTTTAGCCCATACACCACGAATGCCCAAATCCAGGATTCCAACAGTCATGTAGTATTAACTTTAAGCACAGAATGGAGTCACTGGTGGTATATGACCCTTCCCCATGCCAAGCACTAGATCCTTTCCGTGTTTGGAGCCTGTAAAGTTTCACAATACTACCAATGAGGTAAGTCCAATTAATTCATCCTTTTTCACAGATGAGGCTCATCGGGTTTAAGTGGCCCAAGGTCACAAAGCTAGCATGTAGTATAGTTTAGAATTTGCATGCCATCTATTTGACTCTTGTGTCTATCCTACTTATAACTACATTCATTTATTTGTTCAATCAAACTGGGATTAACTGAGCACCTAGTCTATACCACATGCCGCTGTAGGCAGGCGGGATGAAACAGTAAGCAAATACACAAGCAAGACAGATTCATGGAGTGAATTTAGACAATCCCTATGAAGGAAGAACCCAGGTGATGGAATAGGGTGTGGCCAGTGGGAGGTGGGGAGGACCATTTTAGGGAAGAGCTTGAAATGCCCCTCAGCAGTGGTGACATTTCTGCTGCCTCCTGCATGGGTTGGTGCAGCCAGTTCTCCTTGCTCTCTTGTAAGTCTAAACAGATTCCACAAGGTTCCTGACTGCAGGACTTGTCAGAGCCTTCAGTGCACGGCCATACTCTGTGCTTTGAAAGTGGGAGGTCGGCAGTATTTTTGGAATCTCTGTCCTAAGGGAACATCTGGAGGGACATGTCTTCTATGAGATACGTATGAAGACATACCAGATCAGGGCTAGCTTGGATCAACTGTCAACTGTTTTTCAGGCCGTTGTTTTTCAGTTACTTGACACTCAGGCCCTGAGCAAAAGGTCCTCTTGCAGTGTGACTGAGCCCCTCCCACTACTCCCACCTCTGACTTGCAGCCTAGCAGCAGCGGCTCCCTCTGTGTGCTTCTTCTGGGGCATACTTGAGACACTTTGGAGTCTCTTTTACCAGCAAGACAACTGAGGCTCTCTTGTCTCATGGGCAGCCTGAAAATGGAAACTTCTCTCTCTCCTCCAGCATCCCTGCTCCATGCATCCGGCCTCCGTGGACTCCAGCTTCACCCTGTATCCCCATCCCCTTGGCCAACCTGCTGCAGTCCCAGTACCCTGTTCCAGTAGCAGGATAAACTCACCTCGGAGCGTTGCATCTGCCACTCCACGACCTAAAGTGTGATCCCCAAAACCACCCGTGTGCACACTGGAACCTTCTGGGGAGCTTTCTAAAATACTGGTGATGCCCAGGTCCCACCCCAGACCAATGACATCAGACTGCCTGACTGATGACAACGTGACAACCTGGTGAATCCTGGCCCTTCTTGCACTTCTGGCCCCTTATCCTTTATTATGGTTTTATCTCAGAGAGACCCACATCTAAAGCTGTGTCTGTAATCCTAAGCTGCCTGCAGCTCCAATCCTTCTCTGTCACCTCGCTGGGTTCGTGTTCTTCCCAGCACCTATTGCGGTGGAAATTACCTTGCATGGCCATTTGCTTAGTGGCTGTCTGTTTATGGCCCGTCTGAGATGGGGGCTCCTGGGGAGCAGGGGCTGCTATATTGTGTTCACTTCTACAACCCCAGCATCGGAAGCAGTGTTCAGCACACAGCCTGGCGGCTTTAGATCTCTATTGACTTGAAGGAAGTTCAGAGAGGTTAAGCTACATTCTCAAGATCTCCCAGCTAGGCCTGGACTCCTCCCTGGAATGCTGCCCCCTCAGACCCCCTACAGATGAAATAACAGCCCGGATCTATACTCCTTGTTCCACACAGATGGGGAAATTGAGGTCTAGGGACCCAGGATCATAAGATCATAACTCTATGCCCAGACTGAGTATGGAACAGAATCATCTGCCTGCCAGCTGTCCTTCCTCCCAGCACAGCCACCAGCAGAAGTCCCGATGAGCAATGCTCTGTCTGATTGCCTAAGCTGACCAGAATTTGTAACCGACAAGGGAAGCTCTAAATTGCCAGGAGACCTCCAGGCAGGGAGGTAGAGGAGTGAGACTTTGCATGGGCTTGCCTCAATTTGGAAAGCTCTGTGTGTTTGTCTCTCTGGGCCCATAAACAGGGTCAGAATGGAAGAAAAAACAATTACCCAGCATCAATTCATGTCTCCTTCATTCCCTGCCCAATCCTGTTCCCTCCTATAGGATTCTAAGGGCTGTGGGGCTTGGTTTTTCTCTGATGAAGAGACCTAGTGGGTCATGTGAGAGGGAGGAGTTTTGGGGCTGACACACAGGAGGCCTTGCTTAGGTCCTAGACTGCTTGTTATTTCTCTTGTGACATGGGGAGCATGCATCCTGACCTCAGAGCCTTACACTATGCCTATGTTTTGACCTAGTGATTATTACTTGGTTGGGAGGGGGTTATAGGAGAAAATTAACATGGAAATATACAGCAAATATGTAGCTACAAAGATGTTCAATGCAGCATTATTTACATTAGGAGAAAGCAACTGGAAACAACCTAGTCATCCATCACTAGCGGGTTGATGGATGGACATATATATATGTGTGTGTATATATAATTATATATATAATATATTTATATATAAATATATTTAATATATATAAATATATAGTATAATAATCTAATATATAATATATATTTCCATATATATATGGAAAGAACAAAACAATTTTAAAAATTTGCTGTAGAAAAATATTTTTTGAGGGCCCCTGTTTTCTTTTCTCTTTTTTTTTAATTTTATTTTTCTCTAAGTTATCGGGGTACAGGTGGTATTTGGTTACATGAGTGAGTTCTTTCATGGATATCTGTGAGAACCTGGTGCACTCATCAACTGAGCAGTATACGCTGTACCTATATTTGTTGTCTTTTATCCCTCAACCCTTCCTATTCTTCACCCCAACTCCCCAAAGTTCATTGCATCATTCTTATGCCTCTGCATCCTCACAGCTTAGCTCCCACATATCAGTGAGAACATATGATTTTTGGTTTTCTATTCCTGAGTTACTTCACTTAGAATAATAGTCTCTAATCTATCCAGGTCATTGCATATGTTGTTCATTCATTCCTTTTTATGGCCAAGTAGTACTCCATCGTCTATATATACCAGCGTTTCTTTATCCACTTGTTGACTGATGGGCATTTGGGTTGGTTCCACAATTTTGCTATTGTGAATTGCTGTTGAAAAATACTGAATGACATGAATAAATATTCTCCCTGCGTTGTGTCATATTTTTCAAAGAGCTTGTTGCAAATCATGAAACCACAAACAACTTTTTTCTTTTGTAAACAAACAATACACATTCACTGAAAGAAAGACCTCGAAGGATACAGGTTGAACTATTTATCTTGGCTGTGACGGGGCAGGAATTTCAGATCACATTGATGTCTTCCTTGCCTTTGTTTTAGTAGTGCACATGTGTTACTTTTCTAATAAAATAACACAAAAGGAAAGCTCCACACCACTCTCACCTCCCAATATTGTTTTGAGAATCAACTGAGAGAGACTGTGTGAAAATATTTGCAAAAGTTCCAAGAATGACATGAGTATGAAACATAACCATGCTTGCCTAGAAAAAGTATTGCTTATGAAACCCGATGAGTATTAAATATATACACGTACATTTAATGTTCTAATCTTGGGAAAATTGTTTAGTACTAGGACAGTTTCTAACTGTTGAACTGCTACTCATCTCACAAGGCCCAGCCCACATTGCCCTTCTTCAGGGACGTCTCCCTTACCCAGCATGCCCAGATTTAAGGCAGTGGGATCCTTTCTTTATTTTCTTAAGGCATTAATTCATTTCCAAGTTGGAAAACTCATCTGTCAGTTATCTCCCTATCATACCAGACTGGGTACTCCTTGAAGGCTGAAGCCACGTTGTTTACTGCTGATTCCCCGGCTCCTTACAGAATACATGGTACATAGTGGGTGCTCAATAATTGCCTGCTGAAAAGCCAGATGAATGAATGACGCTCGTGCCAGCTCCCTTTATTCAAGTAAGGGCTTCCGAAAGCGTGTGTGTAATTCCCAGCTATAAATTGAATCGTATTTTTAAATGCACTAGGGGGGACTTGCTATTTAAAGAAATAGTGATGTAAATCCTTTTTATAAAATGAAGACATCTTGAGTAATGCGAATAATTGCTCCTTGACATATCTGTTTATAAGTTGGTATATTTAAGGATCAGAAAGACTGGTGCATTTTTTAAAAATTCACTTGACAAATATTTGTGAAGCACGCTCTGTGCCAAACTGGGTGTTGGAAGTAGGCATGATTGCAGTGTGGCCCCAACCCTTAAGGACTCACAAGCCCAGGTACATTCATTGGTAGTGTTGACTTGGGGGTCTGGGTACAAGCGTCAGCCTGCTGAGGTATAATCTTGCCTTCTCTACTTTCTAGCTGTGTGTCCCTGGGCCACTTACTTAACCTCTCTGAACCTCAACTGTCATGTGTGTCAGCTGATGGTGATAAAGGTGCTCACTTCCTACCAGTCATGAAGATAGAATAAGACAGCACATGTAAACTGATTGGAAAAATCGCCTGGCCTAATACGTATTTGCTTTTATCATTAGAAGGTGAGGTGGGGAAGTGTCCGTGTGGCGTGCACACCATGGGAAAGCTTCTGCCACTAGAGTCCTGAAGATCTTTATGGCTTTACCCCTTCCTAACAGCTACAGGACTCAGCCTCAGTTTCTCCATCTGCACAATGAGGGTAATAATACTTACAAAATGAAGACATGTTGAACTCCAAAAAAGTAGATATATTTAGTGTTTCAGAGACAATTTAAGAAATTACAACCATTCTTTCTGTTTTAGCAGGCAGAAGATGATTAATCTAAGCCCGTTCCCATTTCCCCCTCAACTCCCCACTCTCTGCACATGGAAGAGGATTTTAGCTTAGAAGGGTGATATCCCTTTTCTCCCTAATGGATGTCTTTTGGTAGAGCTTCTATGGACGTGTCCAGCTCTGAGCTGAGGCGGCCCATAGAGGCCTGCGTCAACGGGGTGATGGAAGTGCCTGTTGTTTGCACAGGCTGAACGCACAGGAGAAGGTGGCTGTTCATTTGTACTAGTGCCTGTGGAAGACAAACCAGCCTCAGTTTTAGATACAGGATAACAATGTTAGATGTAGATGATAATCTTTTGGTCCCATTTTGCGGATGGGAAAACTGAGGTCCTGCAGCTGTTCAGAAGAAGCAGAACCACACCAATCTGCAATGTAGGAAAATTCCAGGTTGGAAAATACCTCCGACAGTGGGTGTCTCCCTTTACAAAACTGCAGCTCTCTTGGAGGATGGTTTCATTACGGGGCATGGGAGAGCCTTTAGTGTCCAACTGTGGCCCTGCTGAGGGCAGAAGATTGGACTGGGGTTGACAGATGGAATGGGGGTGTTAGAAAACCAGGATTGAGTAGGATGCAAGCTGGAGTCCCACTGTGAGTTCCATTCGAGGCAGTTTCCTAAAAATAGTCCTGCTGTGGACTATGAACAGATGAGCGTCACCTCCAGTGCCTGGCCCCAGGCTGCTGAGTGGACCCTATGAGACAAGGGCTCTCTGAGGCCATCTAGCACCTCCCTTCCCTCTGAACCTACAGACGAGCTAAAAGACTGGCTAGAGCCACCCACTGAGTGAGCGAGATTAGGCGCCCAGGGCTCACACCTCACTGGTTCTCCTTGAATCCTCATAATGGCTTGAAACTTGAGGTGCATTTCGTCTCTTATTCTGTATTTAGCAAACACAGAACATTTGTCATCTGCCAGCTCTCGGTGCTTTCTAGACTTAGCTCATTTCATCCTGATTAGAGTGACCCTTTAAAATAGGTACTATTAGTATCCCCATTTCACGCATGTATTAACTGAGACATACAGAGGTAAATCCTTGGCCCAGCACACAAAGCTAGTGAGCTGCAAGCTGGGCCCAAGGCCTCTGCTTCTAACAACCTCACTATGCCACTTGGCCTCTTGCGAAGAGAAACTCATTCCCTTTAGACTTCTCTTTCATTTTCTTCTGATTTCATCAAGAAGAAAGTCTCAACTTGGTGTTGGTCTGCCTTTGACACTTTTCCAATGCTTACTAATATTTTTTAACAAAGAGAGAGCAGGCCTCAGGCTCTGTGCCTTCCTGGCAACTGTGTCTAACGGGAAGTGTTACGAGGGTAGTATGTCCACGGGTAACTTTGGGAAACGCTGTCTTTTGTAGAAATAGATTTTGAGGGATGCTGAGACTTGCACAAGGTCTCTGAACAGGCAGGTCACTCAACAAGAAGTAAAAAAAAAAATTGGTCTTTTTGACCACCTGCTGTCTTGAGCTTTTTCAATCCAATTCAGTTCAAAACCGATTCAACAAACAGCTTTAGAATGACTGGCAAGAGGCATAACGCATATGTGAATACTGTGAGAATCATAAACGTTATACAAATGTAATGGATCATGAATGCATTATTTTTTTTTTTATTGGGGGGAACTTATTCCTTTAGCTATACTTCTTTTCCTGCAGATACTTTTAGCCCGAAAGGGTTACACTCCCAAGGAAAGCTTTTTCATAAGCACAAAGAACTAATATTAGCAGATTGGGGTTTCTGTAAATATTCATTGTAATCTGTGACTTGGTGAGCATCAAATTCCACCCTCCCGAAAGCTGCACATTTATAACTTGTGAATTCATAAATATTTACGAATTCACACAATCATCACTGACAAATTATTTCATCTGACAGCTCCACACAGGCTCAGCCTGGTTTTGTGAAATTCTGATCAAATCTCGCGTAAACTTCCCGGGTGACAAGCAGAGACCGAACACAGCTAAAATCACACCAGATCCCGCAGAATCTAGTGGGTCAGTAACTGATATTTACAACAACAATAACAACAACTTCAACAAGAGAGATTTTGTTTTATGATGGGCTGCCAGATGTTCTCAACAACTGTACACATATTTATAGAGACAAGTCCAAGTCTTTGAAGGTGTCATAAATGAGGCCTTGTCAGGAAGAGGGAGGTGAGCTTGGAATCTGGACAAGCTGGGTTTGAATTCAGAGTTGGCTATTGAGATCTGTGTGTTCTGTAACAGGTTTCCACACCTTGCTGAGCTTCAGTTTCTCAGGTTTGAATTCAGGAAAATAAAAGCAGCAACATAATAGGATTACTAGAGTGAAACTCTTGGCCCAGGGTCTGCCACATAGTAGGCAGCTCAATACATGTTGGTTTTTTTTATTATTGTGGCAGTTATCGTTTAAGTCATCATGATTTCCAGCATGACCAAGTTTTCAGTTGGTTTGAATGTAGGCAGAGGAAGAATTGCTTCAAAGTCCTTTTCCTGTGTTTCTCCCTAACGTTGCTTGGGAGCATGTTTCTGCGTGGCTTTCATTGTGCCCCCAGAAGTAAATCATGGGTCTCCCACGCAAAGACTGCAGGACACCCTAAGCATCCATCTACCAATTGGACTTATTCTTTCGTTCATGTACCTTTGCAAGGACAACAAATAACTTGCCTTTTTATTTTACTTGTTTCCAATTTGGTAATTGAACATCATGCTGATGAATATGAGTTTGCTTCCAGAGAAGTCGGAAAACCTCTCTTTTTGTTACTCTTGTTTCCTTCATAGCACTTACCAATGGAAACACTAATGTCTTTACTTTTTTCTTATTTACTGTCTCTGTCCAGTCACTCTGAAGTCTGCAGAGGCAGGATCTCAACTGCCTTACCATGGATGGGTGGATGGATGGATGGATGGATGGATGGATGGATGGGTGGATGGATGGATGGATGGATGAATATGGTTGGATGGATAGGAAAGAGGGAAAGAGGAAGGAGAAAAGTGGGAAAGAAAGGAAGAGAGGAAAGGAAGGAGAAAGGAAGAAAGGAAAAAAAGGGAGAAACAAAAAGGGAATAAAGGAAATGAAAAACTCCCACCATTGCTAATCAGGGTTGAATAAGGAGACCTCAAGCCATGTCTGGAGGGGAAAATCTGACTCTGGTGATGAGAGCTAGGTCTGCCTGTGGCTTAGCTTGGCCCTGGCAGATGGAAGCAGTCCGATTTATTACAATGATTATGGTTTAGCTTTGACTCAATGCCGGGCACTGGAGTCCTGCTGGGGCAGCTATAAAGGCTGGATCTGACCATGCTATTCCTTGGCTTAAAATATCTAGTAGCTTCCCATAGTGTCCCACATAGCTCTGGTTATCCCACGTGCCCCTGCCTCCGTGGCTGCCCTAGACACCTTCTATTTTTTGAACAAATCCATCTCATTCTCATCTCAGGGTTCTTGCACTTGCTGTTCCCTCTGCCTAAAACCTGACCCCACCCTGCCAGTTCTTCCCTCTATCTGCACTCATCACGCTTTACCCAATCACTCTCTTTTTGTTACTCTTGTTTCCTTCATAGCACTTACCAGTTGAAACGCTAATGTCTTTACTTTTTTCTTATTTACTGTCTGTCCACTCACTCTGAAGTCTGCAAAGGCAGAATCTCAACTGCCTTACCATAGAGGGATGGATGGATGCATAATGGTTGGATGGATGGATAATGGTTGGATGGATAGGAGAGAGGGAAGGAGGAAGGAGAAAGGTGGGAAAGAAAGGAAGAGAGGAAAGGAAGGGGAAAGGAAGAAAGGAAAAGAGGAAGAAAGAAAAAGGGAATAAAGGAAATTAACAAAACAAGATGGAAGGATGAATGGATAGATAAATGGACAGTGGATGGGTGAGAGGAAAGGAGGGAGGAAGGGAGGAACAGAGGGAAGGAGAGAGGTTAGATGAACCTAGCATTTCCCAAACTCAGTTGACCACAAAACCTTCTTTGTCAAAGACACACCTGTTTATAACACAAGAAAGTCACTTTGGGAAAGAAAACAAAACCACTCAGCACTCTGGTCCCATTACAGAGAGAAAGGACACACAGTCATAGCCCTGAGCTCTGGTCTATATACATACACTATTTTATTGATTTGCTTGCTTTTATTTTTCACCTTCTTACCTTCCCCCAGACAGCAACCACCTGATCACACACAGGCGCAGGCACCACACGGCGCCGGGCACCACTTTGCCGCTGCTGCTCGGCCCAGAGCCTGCCGTTGGCACCTCGAACCCACTGTGCAGTTGCTCAGCCCGTCTGCCTCCTCCGTGAGCCACGGGTCCTCAGAGCGTCAGCAGAACAGCCGGGCCCGACTGCAAAGCCCGCGGTAGCACCAGCCTCGGAGGGAAACGAGATCTTGAATGGAAACATATGGATCTGAGAGGTGTGGGAGTCTGTCTTTTTTAAATTGCATCAAACCCTTCCCTTGCCTTGAGAGCTCTATGTGTTTCAAAGGCGCTGAACGCGATGGCAGGCTGCAGCTTGCTTTTCCCTGTTCACCTGCCTTCAGAGCGCTGAAAAATAATGAACCTCTCCCCTCACCCCGCCTTCAGCCTGCACAAGGAAGAAGGAAAACAAGCAGCCACCTTCTTCCTAACCGTTTAACATGTCTCGACGCCTTCTTTTCTCCCAGAGAAGGAATCGACATTTTTTTATATTCCTCTTTTTGCAAGAGGTGTTTGTGCTGTGCAGATCAAACCCCTTTATTCCCAGTTTCTTGTTGGCTCCTGTGTTCTGAAACTTCAGAATGCCGTAGTAGCGAAAGCAGGGCTGGGGCCTGCAGAAAACGAGAGGAAGCACTGGCTTGCAGATAGCAGAGTTCTCATTCATTCATTCATTCACACAGCAAGCATTGCACACTCAGCCTGCCCAGGAACTTTCATTCACTCATCCATCCATCCACCCATCCATCCACCCACCCATCCATCCACCCATCCATCCACTCATCCATCCACTCATCCATCCATTCATTTATTGGGTTTCCCACGATGTGCCTAGCATTATGCCGGGAATCAGGACCACACATTCAAGTTTCAATAACACCCGTTTCAGAGAGCACACTGCAGCTTGCAGATGCGAGGCCGGCTTTATTTTTAGCAGGAAAACTCGTCGGGAAGCTAAATCGGCACAGGCTATCCCAAAGAAAGGCTTCAATGCCTGTAAGTAAAAGTTGGAAAAGGGGATGGAAGCGAGGAGTCAGGAGTGAGAGGCGCTATGCACATTTGATTCAGGACTCACCAGCACCCTGCCAGGAGGCACGAATAGTCCCATTTTGCTGATGGGAAAACTGAGGTTCAGAGACAAGAAGAGGTGGAAGCAAGCTCATGCAGCAGTAAGATGGGCACAGGTCTCTGTGTGGTCAGTAAATGACCAGAGCCACAATAATTGTGTAATCAGGACACGGTGGGAGGGGCATAAAGGGGGTCGCCAGCTTTGTCACATTTTGCCCTTACTATGGCCCCCATGAGGAGGGCGGGGCAGGTTTTCTTATTGTCACTGTTTTGCAGATGAGGAGACCTAGGCTCTGAGAGGCTTAGGTTTATTTAAGGTCACACGAGTGACAAAACCAGGATTGATTTCAATGCTTCCCCCTGCCATCCCCCCAACACAGTCAGCTCAGCCAGAATCTACCCACACATGGCGGCTTGGAGGACACTTCGAGCCCCGAGTGTGGCTTTTCCCGACAAAGCCAGCCCTCAATTATTGGGAAGTGCCTCCCCCCCGCCCCATTTCTGGATCCATTTGACAAAAATAAATAAAGCTGGGGTCTGACTCTGCGGTGATAAGATGACAGGGGTAGACAGACGGGGAGGTCAGCTGGCTTTGCAATGCCACTGGCGAGAACAGACAGCATTCCCCACCACTAATGGGGTTCCTACACACACCCCCACACTCAGCCTTGGGGAAGTGCTGCTAATTGAATCTGCATAAGAACCTAAGCCTACACCACTCCTTCCTGTCCATTTGATCTGATTACTTTTTTGTTATAGTAGCAATGCCTTTACTAATGTTGTTATGATTAAGGGGACAGGAATCTAAGAAAGGATAGATATGTTAAAGTCACACGGCCCTTCCTCATCCTCCCAGCCCACTCCCCACCCCAGCTGGAAAAAATTTAAACAGTTTTCAGGAAACGTGGGCTCTGTGTTAGGTTAGGGCAGTAAAGGACTTTGCGTGTGTGTGTGTGTGTGTGTGTGTGTGTGTGAATCAAAATGCCCGGATAATTCATTTTTTTCTTGGATTGTTCCAAACTGTCTTCTTTCCTTCCCTCTTCTTCTCCTCTACCTGAGAAGATGTTATTTTTGTTTTAAATGGAGATTATTATCCTTCAAACAGAAATATTGCCTCCAAATTTGGAGTAAGGAGATAATGAGGCCACTCTGGTAATTTCACACTGATGACAAGAGAAACATCTACATGACTGATTGACAGTTGCCACGGGAAAAGCAGAACCCTCCGAAATCCCTCCTCCGCTGGCTGCAGAAGGGTGAGTGGTGCCGGAGGGGGCCGGGGCTGAGAGCTGGTCTGGTCTGAGGAAGCAGGGAGGCCTGGTGGCCCTGTGACCTCTGCCCACAATCTGTGGGGTCTTCACCACCTCATCAGACATTCGAGCTGACAACTGTGTGAAATTGAAATTGTGGAGTTGATTAAATGATGTATTTGAGGCTTCATGAAAGGAGGAGGTGGGTATGGGAGTGAGGAGGGGAAGAGTGGGGAGAGAAAAGAAGAGACAGGGAGAGACGGGGAGAGGGGAGAGAAATGGAGAACGGGAGACAGAGGCGAAAGGGGGGAGAGGCAAGGAGGAAGACGGAGAGGAAGGAAGAAAAAGGAGGAAGGGGTGAAGGGGAAAAAGAGAATTGAGAATTTAGAAGGAGAAAGAAGAAGAAGGGAGGAAAGAAAAAAAGATAAAACATACAGGAAAAAAGGAAGAAAAGATGGAGGAAAAGAAATGAGAGGAATAGCCCCAGGAGAGAAGGAAAAGAGGAAGAATATCGGAGGAGGAAGGAAGAGGAAAGAGAAAGAAAGAGAGAGATGACGGTGCAGGGGAGAGGAAGAGAGGAAGAGGCCCGAGCTGGGGAGGGGGAGGCCGCGCAGACAACGCTGGGAGGGCTGGCGGAGGAGCAGGAAGTCTGGGGGCTCAGATGCGCGCCCTCCGTCCACCCCCTCTCTCCCCTGTAATGTGGGGAGGGTTTATCTCACCAGGAGCAGCAGGCTCAGTCACTGATCTAATCAAATTATTCAGCATTAAAAAACTGCCAAGACATTCCAGTACTTCAGCTCCCAGAGACCCAGCTGGGATCAAATGCTAATCAACATCGCCACGATATTTATTCCCACTGTCAGGCTGCTGCGTGTTTGTTTTCCGAGGGCTGCATACTAAAGCGGAGGAGCGAGATGGATCGGCCCAGTGGCCGGGGGATGAGGAGCCGAGGACGGCAGGGAGGAGGCCGGGCAGGTGGGGAAGAGAAGGCCAGACCCAGGAGAGGCACCCACAGAGCTCACAGGGCGGGGCAATGGCCCCGAAATCACCCCACCAAAATGTCCAGCGGCCTTTTCAAAGATGCCTGCTCCTCATCTCCACTCTCGTGAATCCCATTTCCAGGCAAGCCAGCGGCCGGTTTGGGCTCAGAGAGGCTGACCTTTGAACTCAGCCTCTGATTCCAGGCACAGGGTTTAACCTCTTTGGGCTTTCTGCTCTCTCCTCTGTCGCCTGGGGGCCTAAGCTCACCCCACCAGCTTGCCAGGGATTCACTGAGAGGGAGGTGATAAAAGAAGCAGAGCCAGACGGATGCCAACCCGGGCCCTCGCTGTGTGACTGTGTGCAGCTTACTTAACCTCTCTGTGCCTCAGGTTTTCTCCTCGGTAACTGGGGATAACACTAGTGACCGATCCCACGAGGTTATCTGTTTAAGTGAATTAATACACAGAAAGCATACATGAGCACTCAGTATATGTTAGGAATAATGACTAGCTCTCCACATTTTTGCAAGAGGTGGATGAAATAATGCGTGTAAAATATTAGCAGGGGAGCTGGAATGGATGAGATCTGATCATGATGATCAGGCTGAAAGAATGAATCAAATGCCCACACGGTCACTGCGTTCAGGTTGCTGGGTTCTTACCTCTCTCAGGGATCCCTCCCTGGATCGCAGAGGGGCATCTGAACCGAGATCACAGGCCCCCGGATGCCTTCCCTGTAGGGGCAGCAGAAACCAGAGAGGACCCGCCCAGACTCATGCCTGAACTTGGCACCCTTCTCCTGGGATCCTGCCCACCCCTCACCCATTCCCTGAAGGTCACAGCACAGGGGGGAAGACGAATTAATTTCCTTTGTTTTTCAGAGTTTCATTTTTTAAATTACAGCCTTCCCTCCTCTCTAATAAATACTCAACAATTAAAGCTTTTTTTCCCAAAGTGTGATTTCAACATTTCAATGTCCCTCCCCTCCTGTCACCTTCGCTGCCATAAACAGATTCGTAAAAACTGCTTTTGACGCCCCAGCTGCCATTAGCCACTTAAAATCCCGTAATTATCATCCTATCACGGGCCTGTTAACGAGCAGTAAAAATAAGGCCATTGAATATGGTAATTTATTCGTAAATTAGCCTAATGAGAATAGGTTTCAGACACTGTTTACTTGCAGGCTGCCTACGCCAGGCCCAGGCAACAGCGACAGGAGCTATGCCTGGGAGGGTGGCCGGGCACCCACCGGGTGGCAATGCCCCCTCCCCGTGGCTCTGCACCCAGGCATCCATTCTTGCTCCCTTCGTCAAGATGGCATCTGGCTCCGTGGGCTGTGGGGACAAGTGACAGCCCTTCCTGCCCTAGCCTGGCTCTAGACAGTAAGACATGAATGCCAGGGCCTGTGGTCAGTGCTGATTGCTACTGGGAAAGCTTTACATGCTTCGTGACCTTGGGCATATCACTCTGTGGCCCTCAGTTTTCTCATCTGCAAAATGGGATTGATGTGCCAATTAATGGAGTTATTTTGAAGATGAAACAAGGTAATATATAGAAATGCTTGGAACAGGGCCTCGCACAGAGTTAGGTGCTTTCTACATACATTATAGCCACTATTATGATTATTGGGATGTTAGCCTCAGCAGATAAAATCCAGGGCTGGCTAACTCACCCTAAAAAAGCATCCCTACTGTAGTGAGTAAAATAGTGGCCCCCTGCCCCCTGAAGTTACATCAACTTGGAACCCAGCATGTGATTTTATTTGAAAACAGGGTCTTAGAAGGTGTAATTAAATTAAGATCAGGTTGTGCTGGATTAGGGTGGGCCCTAAATCCAATGACGGGTGTTCTTTTATCTTTTTCTTTCTTTCTTTTTTATTTTTCTCAGATAGGGTCTCCCTCTGTCACCCAGGTTGCCAGGCTGCAGTGCAATGGCATGATCACAGTCACTGCAGCCTTGATCTCCCCAGCTCAAGCAATCCTCTTACCTCAGCCTCCCAAGTAGCTAGGACTACAGGCACGTGCCACCATGCCTGGCCAATATCGGACAAATTTTTTAGAGACAGGTCTCGCTACGTTGTCCAGGCTGGTCACAAACTCCTGGCCTCAAGCAAACTGGTGTTTTTGTGAGAAGAGGAGAGAACACACAGAAACATGAAGAAGAGCAGAAGGACATGTGAAAATGGGGACAGAGACTGGAGAGATGCAGCCACAAGGCGAGGGACTCCAGGGGCCACCAGAAGCTGGAAGAGGCAAGGAAGGATGATGCCAAGATTTTAGCCTGAATGCCTGGGAGAAGAGAGGCACCATTTTCTGAAACTTGGCTTTGGCTAAAATTTGGGCGGAGGAAAGAGCCTGGGGTCTGAGTTGGGCTCAGCCGTACCAGAAACCAGGTGTCCAATGGTCAGTGTAGCTCCATGGGGGCAAAAACTCTGTCCTCTCAACTTGACCAGCATATTATGTATGTAATGAATATTTGCTGAGCAAACCGCACACCAGGCACTTCGCTGGGCCTGGACCAGTTGTGCAAAGCCCTGGTCTGCCCACCAGGACTCCAGGCTGACAACTGCAGCAGGTATCAAAGGAACTTTTGTGGGAGGTACTTTTACTTTCCACTGGGTGAGTCTGCGGCCTCTGAAGCCCAGAGAAGACCCCAACCAGGCCAGGGGTCTCAGGGTACCATCTTACTGGGTATGTGGGCTTCATTCCTGTGTTGATTGTTCAGTAGGGAGGAACTGCCAAGTCCCCAAGGTGATAATGGAACACGACGCACACTAAGGCCAGCAAGTGAATGGGCCCGAGCCTCGGTTTCCTCATCTGTAAAATGGACCCAATGATCTGTACCTCCTAAAACCTGATGGGGCATGACTGAGATCTAGCACATCTAGTGCGTAACGTGGTACTAGGCTGTATGCAGCACACAGAAGCTGCCATTGTGGCAGCTGTGGTCATTATTAGCATTCTTAGCTATCCAGCTCCTCCTCTGAGTCTGCAAAGCCTGGCAGCTTGGCTGGGAGTCCTGACTTCTCTACCTCATCACCCTCTTCTCCCTCCACCCTCATCTCGCTCCAGATCCCTTTGTCCCCTGAACACCCCACCTGGAACCAAACATGAGGCAGACCCCAAGAATCAATCCCTTAAGGAGAACGGCATTGTTCTCATGCTCCAGATGAGGAAATTGAGGCTCAGAGAGGTGAAGGGATGGCCCAGGGTTGCCCAAGCTTGCTGCCCACTTTGCCTGAACCAGCCTAGTGCTCCCTTGCTCCCCTTTAATCTGGTCCCAGTGCTGCCCCAAGGCTCTCCTAGCAGCTGAGACAGTGACACATCCAACTCAACCCCAAACCCAGGCCAAGCTCGAGACACCTGTGACTGAGCTCCTAGCTTCCTCCCCAGGCTGGAGGTGGAGCCTGGAAGCGCTGGATTCTAGTCCTGTCTCTGCCCCTGACCATTGCTGTGTGATTGCAGGCAAGCCTCTTACCTTCCCTGGTTCTCTGTTTTTATATATGTAAGTGATCAATATAAATTATGAATACTTACAGGGATTTATTATTATGGTGATTAAATGAAGAGAGCTGATATCCATGGAGGTTTATCAACCACCTCCCAGTGCCTTGCTTGGTGTGTGAGGAATGGCAGAGGCAGCTGGCAGCAGGACCATAAATTAAGTAATTAAACCAATATTTATTGAGCACTTTCTAAATGCTAAGCCAAACAGACACAGTCTCTGCCTTGGGGCTCACAGTCTGGTAGGGAGATGGACACTTTCTTCATTATCACTGGGTAGATGTAAACTGCACATGTGACAAGAGGTCACATAATGGGAAAATGGAACATGGTGTCATGAGCGGAGACTTGACATAGCTGGGGGTCAAGGAATGCCTCCCTGAGGCCATCATCACTGAAATGCATGGTCTCTGAGCAGAGACCTAAAGGAGGACAAATGGACCAAATAAGAGGAGCAGACAGAGTGCTCCAGGCAGCACGGATGGCACATGCAAAGGCCCTGGGGCAGGGAGAGCCCAACAAAATGCCAGTGTGGCGGGAGCCTAGATGTGGAGGGGGCACTGATGTGGGACAAGATGGGAGCAGTGAGCAGCGGCCAGGTTATACAAGAGCCTTATAGGCCCTGAAGAATAGTCAGACCTTCATCTCAACGTTGGTGGAGGGTTTAGCTTGAAGTGAGGGCACCTGAACAAATCAGTGTATGGAAAATGGTGAGAGGGGTCTACATATGGCATTAAAGAAGTAAGTTAGAAAGTTATTTGATTCATGGCCCAGAAGGAAAAAATAAAAGCAGGGAGCAAAGGATGCCAAGTACAGATATTCAGGCTGTGGACTGCACAAAGGTCTTGCAGAGCCATATCCTTGCCTTCATGGCCCAGAAAGAAAAATGAATAAAGGCAGGAAGCAAGGGATGTCAAGTACAGATATTCAGGTTGTTGACTACACAAGGGCCTTGCAGGGGTAGGTCCACCTGAAGAACGGATTCTTTTCTCTACCTCCCATTTTCTCTGTATCTCTCTCCTTTCCCTGCCCTGACTCCTCATGATATAACCTTCCTGACTTAGGCTTAAGTTCTCATGCTTTCGACAGCGTCCTCGCAGATTGCAGGAGCCAGATGCCTACATCTCAGCAACTCACCCCAGCCCTGATCCTCCCGCTTTTATAAGAGAGGGAAATGAGGCTCAGAGAGATCCAGCGACTTTTCCAAGATCACACAAGCCCAGAGTGGGCAGAACCATGGTTCATGCTAAAATCTGCTGGCCTGTCTAGGGTTTTTTCTCTCACTGTGGTTGTCAGGAAGCAAACCACCAATTCAGATGTCACCACTGGTGGCACGTCCTTGGGCAATCTGTCCCTTTCCGGAGCCTGTCATAGGCCATGAAAGAAAAGTAGGGCCACATTTCTGATTTCTATTTGCTCCTCAGGGCCCAATCTCTAGCTCGCACTCTGCTCACACCCTTGCAAAAGAAAGGGCCATGTTAGACTGAAGCCAGAGCCATCGGGACCTGGATTTGTTCTTTCCTTGAAACCACAGGAGACCCATGGCTTCACCTCCAGATCCACAACTTAAACCACCATATATTTAGATCCTTGTAAAAGTTTGGACCCACAGGCAACATTTTTGAAAAATCACACAGCCCCCATTACTCCCCTTCATGGCCTCATCACCTCGACTTCTGCTGGGGACCTGGGCCATTTTTCTTCCACCCCCCTGACAGAGGCTGTGAGTTTTCAGGGGCAATGGTGATGAGGTTTCTGACCGACTTTTGACCAAACGGATTTCCAACTGCATTTGAAAAGGAAAATATCTTTCCGATGTACCAAATAATGAAAAATGACTGGGCGAGTTTATAACAGTTGATTTAGCCACCAACTTCCCCCCAGCCCTGACTCCGGTTCTCTGGAGGTTTTCATTGAGCATTAATTCACTCTCTTTCTCAGCGCACAAAGAAATAGGTCCTTCTGAATCCATTCTGCAGCGTATTAGCTTCAAGGCCTGTTGGAAATGGTTTAGCATCTGCTCTTAATAGACACCGCAGCATGTGGGGTGGGCGAGGGCTGGGATGGGGTCTCACGGCGTCAAAGAATAGACATGAAATTTCAGGGAAGCAGCACGTCGAGAAACTGTTGCCTGGAACAACCACAGAATATAGCAGGGAAGGTGGCTTTTGGGGGCCTCAAGAGGCACAGAAGTGAACTAAGCCACTCATAAGCTCTCCAACCCATTCAGCCACAAAGAAGACCAAGGTAAGGAGTCAAAAATGAATGCTGGGCTGGAGCTTTTCTGGCTATGCTGCTTTTGAAACATGCTGGGAGTTTTTTTTTTTAATATTTTTTTATTTTTTGAGATAGAGTCTTGCTCTATCACCCAGGCTGGAGAGCAGTGGTGCAATCTCGGCTCATTGCAGCCTCCACCTCCCAGGCTCAAGCGATTCTCATGCCTCAGCTTCCTGAACAGCTGTGACTACAGGTGCATGCCACATCACCTGGTTAATTTTTGTATTTTTAGTAGAGATGGGATTTTGCCATGTTGGCCGGTTTGGTCTCTAATTCCTGGCCTCAAGTGATCTGCCAACCTTGGCCTCCCAAAGTACTGGGATTACAGGCATGAGCCACCAGGTCCTGCCACACTGGGAGCTTTTAAAATCCCCAATGCCTGGCCACACCTCAGATCAATTGCATGAGAATGTCCAGGGAAGGAGCCCAGGAATCTGCATTTGCTTAAATTCCTACAGGTGGTTCCAATGTGCAGTGAAGATTGCGAACCATTGAGCTAGGGCTGCTAAGACCTGTAGTTCTCAAGGTAGATAGCCCAGACCAGCAGCATCAGCATCAACTGGGAGCTTGTCAGAAATGCAGACTCCTGGGCCCAACCCAGACCTGTTGAACCGAACACTCCTGGACTGTACCCACCCATCTGTGTTGTCACAAGGTCTCCAAGAGATCCTGATGCTTGCACAAGTTTGGGGGCTACTGAGCTGGACATTAGCAGGGTAGGAAATATGTATTCATCCTTCCAGTCATTCCCTCACTCCACCAACTGCTCATGCTTTCAGTATACGGTATCCCTACTACGAGCCAAGCACTGTGCCAGATATTGGGGATCCATTAATAGGGCAGAGGTGGTGAATTATTTTGCATTCAAAGAGCTTGCAGTCCCCATATGGAATTTTCCAGATAATAGAACCAAAGATGGTCATCAAAGTAGGAAAGGATTTGAGCTGAGCCTTCCAATAACAGCCTCAGTTTCTCTCTTTCCTCTGCCTGTGTGCATCCAGTGTGAGCAGCTCACATCACTGCAAAGGAATCCGTGTGTGTACTGTCTCACTCACTCAACATTCATTTAGCAGATGCTTCATTAAGCATCTACACAGTTCCAGGTTCTGTGATAGAAGCTGGAGGTTGAGGAAGGCCCAAGTCTCCCAAATGACAAACTCCAGAGGTAAGCAGAACAGGTGAGAATAAAAGAGGGTTCAGAGCAGACTGTTCTTGTTGGAAACTCACCCCATGACAGATGGCAGCGTCGACCTTCCCTGTCTGGCCAGATCTGAATACTAGCCAGTTTCCTTCTCATGTGTAGAGGTAGAAAATTATAGCAATCAAAACTATAGACTCTGTCCCCAGCAGCCTGGGTTTCTACCTGACTCTGAGGCTTACTAGCTGGACGGCCTTGAGCAAGTTATCTTATTTCTTCATACCTCACTTACTTGATCTATAAATTGGGAATAAAAACAGCACCAGCCTCATTGCGTTGTTGCAAGAATTAAATGAGAATTGGAAAGCTTAGAACACTGTCTGACATGTAAGAATTATTAGTCGTACTAATCATAAACGTTACTTTTGAAAAAGTTGCTTGAAAATAAACTTCATTTTAAAAACAGATTGCTTTTCACGTGTACTGGAGATCTTCCTTCTTCAATGATTACTGTAGGGGATCCATTTTATAAAAGGAATAACTTGAGTAACCATATGTTGAATTTGCTTAAAATGAAGTAAACATGTCACCTGCTTCTGAGAGTGGCAGAAAGGGAGCTTTGCTAGGACGTGTGGCAGGATTATTATGAAACTCTCATCTCAGATGGATCCGAAAATCCCTTGAAGTCCCTGATTTTGCATCCATGGTGGTCTGCCTTCTCTCCTTCCTTTCCCCTGATAGTTCCTTCAATACTGGGAAATAAGAAGATGTTTTAACTGAGAGCTAGTAAGGGACAACACATCCTTCCTTCTTAATATGTCAGGATGGGAAACATTAAGAACTTCTATGAATCCACAAGCCACCCTTGCTCTGAAAATGGCTTCCCTATATATTTCTCTCCACTTCCTGTCTCACAGGAAGTGGCCACCTCCCATCTTTGTGGCATCATAGCCAAGGTGCTTTGCCTAAAATCACTCATCTCTTCAAAGTCCCTGGCATGGGCTACCCATCACTGTCTTACTGCCAGTGACCCAGGACCACTTATGAGCATCTGGGCCCAAGAGATGATCTCAGACTTTTCACAACTATTTCAGGTATCAAAAAGATGGAAATAAAGTCAAAAGCTGTGCTGAGATTCAACCATCAACATCCCAAAAGGAGGATTCTGTTTCCCAGCATTTTTTGCCAAGGATGATCTCAGATTCGTCTGTTTCCATTCAGAGTGAGCAAAGGCCTCAATTTTAATAAGGGTGTGGTTCTGTCTCTCCCTCTCCTGTTCCTGAAATTGGGCTGGGTGGGGACACTGATGGTCAGAACAGGGGAGAATCCAGAGAAAAGTATCTTTGCCTTGGCAGCCCATGATGTCTGCTACCTATGAGGGTTTGAGCATCTCTCCTTGAGGCTCTGCTGCCACACAATTCCCTCTCCTGTGAACCTCTGTCTGCCCCATCTCCATAGGATTCGTTTTTTTAATGTTGAACATTTATTTTGAGAATAGAGAGTTGGATAAGATATGGCTTTGTCTTATGGAGCTCACAGCTGGAACACAGGATGGGGGCAAGCAGACAAATGCACAGACAGTTAAACACAGTTGCAAGAAGCATGGCATTTGGGGAAAGCAGTGCTTAAAATCATGGGGAAGAGGCAGGAAGGTTCTGTGAGCAAAATACAGAGTGAGAGAGGGTTGTGTAGCAGCCCTGTTGGAAACTTACCTGCATCCTTCAACCTTATTAATTCAGTGTGCTCAGCTATAGGTGTCTTTGAGTCTTAGGGATTGTTCTAGAGATCCACAGGGTAGGCTGGAAGTGTCAAGGAATTCTCCTGCCCCAACCCAAAGCAGCTCTCAGCTAGTGACTCTCGGGAGATGATGTATCAATACCGCAGCTCCCTCACTCCTCAGGTGGGATGACTTCTGAAGCTTGGATTTTAGGGTTTTCTAGAATTTGTCTGCTGGAGTAAGCTCCAGTCACCCACACTGATAACTGGCTTTATGATATACCCTTTATTGACTGGATTATTTCTCCCACTCCCATCTTGGGGCTTCTTGGAATCCCCTCCCCCAAAATATTTCTTGCCCCTAGTTCCTTATCTCAAAGTCTGCTTCTGGGGAAATTTAAACTAAGATAGTTTGTGAGGAGGAGAGAGATGTGGTCCGGTTTGGGTTTCTGAAGAAGGGCCACTCTTTTTGTCCCTGTGGTTGGAAAGAGTCTCTGAGTTGGACAATTATTAATTACATTTTCATGTCCTAGAGTGGACAGGAGAGAGAGAAGACAGCCAGTTATGATATTCCCAGATGACTAGGACACAGACCATTCTTCCAGACCTGGAAATGCTAACAATGTTTCATTACCACATCCCTGACCAGCTTAAAGCAACCCTCATCATACCCAAATCAAATACATGTGTGGAGAGACTAAATCTGGCTAACAGCAACACAGCCCACCCTGACTCATGTGCTCACACATGCACTCAATAGGAAAACAAGGCCAGGTGTGGTGGCTCATGCCTGTAATCCCAGCATTTTGGGAGGCCTAGGTGGGCATATCACCTGAGGTCAGGAGTTTGAGACCAGCCTGGCTAACATGGTGAAACCCCATCTCTACTGAAAATACAAAAAAAAAAAAGTAGGAAAACAGAAGAAAAGGGCACTGCAAACTGGAAGTTGTCCTAAGATAGGATGGCACAGAGGGGATCTCCTAAATGAGCATGATCTTTCTTCCCGACCCTTCCTTTCAGGCTGTAATCATGAAACATTGTTAGCATTTCTCCTAATGCATCCTACAGAGCTCAAATATTTTCAGAGTCCCTACTTTGTGTAACCACAATTGCACCTCTGCCTATTTTTTAAAGTCCAAGAATAGCCTAGACCAGCCAGATGCTTATAGATCCTGCCAATAACCAGGCCCAGCTTTGCAAGAGCTTTGCAAGAGGTCAAGCTTTGCTTTGCAAAGGCCCAGCTTTGCACAAGGTCAAGATGCTCCTGGCCCTGCTGGCTCCCAGAGGACATTCCTCTCCTCTCCTAAGCCTCACAACTCCCAGGAGCAGATTCTGCAGATGGAAGCCCCGAGGTCCAGGGAGGTTACAGGATTCACCCAGGGTTGCTCTGCTTAGTAGGTGCTGGATTCAGGGCCAGGGGGACCCAGATCCAAGGCACCTGGTCTGGCATATTTTCAGGCCCAGAGATGGGGAGTAATCTGTCCAAGGGGACTACTGACACAGGACAAATGAGATAGAGTATTCATTGAATACCTATTGCATGCCATGGGGTGACGGTGGGCAGGGCCACATGGTCCCCAGCTGCTGTGCTCTCCAGAGGGATGATCAGATTCGTCTAGTCTCAAGTGTTCTTTACATGGCCAATTGCCATGTGTGTCTCATGATTCAAAAGGAGAAATTAACATTTAATAGAAAAGAAAAAAGAAAGAGACGGAGGAAGAAGGGAGGAGGGGAAGGAAGGAAGGAAGGAAAGGGAAGGGAAGGAAGGGAAGGGAGAGAAGGAAGGGGGAGGGAGGGAAGGAAGGGAGGATGGAGGGAGGGAGGAAGGAGGGAGGGGGGGAGGAAGGATGGAGGGAGGGAGGGAGGATGGGAGACAAACCTCAGAAGGGCTGTCCCTCAGGGACATCGAGTGCAATATGAATACTAATTTCTAACCCCACTTCCAACTCCTGAGTGTTTTATGCCGGGCTACAAGGTTCTCAGTGTCTCAGTATCTCAGTGTTCTGATTTATCTGATGGAAGCCTGCTTCGTCTATTCATATATTGCATTCTTAAACACAGAGTAACAACAACAGCAATGACAACAATACTAATAGCACTCCAATAGAGCTTGCTTTGTGCCCATCCCTGTTCAAAGTGCTCCCCAACTTTGGCTCCTTGGATGCTCAGAACATCCCTCTGAGCAGGCACTGATGCTGTCCCCCTCACGTGCACAGACACCGAGACGTGAGTGTGGTCGAGTCATTCATGCAGGGCCACCAGGCTGGGGATGGGCAGAGCTGGAGTGTGTGGGCACAGGATCAGGGTTTGTCACCACTGTGCTGCACTGCCTGTGCACTCCAACCAGGCCTCACGCTGATGGGGACATCGCAGTGCATGGAAGAACATTCATGGCGTGGCGCCAAGGACGCAGCAGGTGCTTAGGTACCACCTGTTCCTTGCGTGGCCCGCTCACTTTCAGTCCCAAAATAATCTGCCTCCTGAATCTGCAACCTTCCCCCCACCTGCTGGGCCTTCTCTTAATTCAACCAAAGCCTCGTCCTGTCCCCATTAGGATGGCCACTCCCAACAGGAGTTCCCGGCCTGTGAAGGCCAACCCGTCGGGGCTCGGCACCCCATTATGATTCTGCCACTTTCCAAAGGAAATTATAAGCACTTTGTGTCAACCCTCATCTGTCCCGGCAGCCGCACCGCAGGAAAGCGATTGAGGTCAGAGAAGGCAGACAGCCTACCCGTCACACCCGCCGCGGCCATTCCTCATGTAGTGACATGCAATCTCCCGCCAAGGGTCACCTCTGGGGAAGCGATTCCTTCAAGCCCAGAGCAAGTGCCAAATTGCAGCTTTGCCGAATGATCATGTGGAACACATTGAAAATAGCCGCCTCAGTACTAAATGCTTAACCAAAGCAGCCCCTTCCTCTGGCATAACCAGGAGCCTATTTACTATAAATATATTAACCGAGTCATGCTGCAGCACATGGCCCAGGAGTCCGCTTCCCAGGCAGCAAAGAGCAAGCCTCCGCCGGACTGGGAAGGAGCAAGCAGGGAAGCAGAGGATTGTGTCCGCCAGGAGAAAGAAGAGGCAGGAAAAGGCACCCAGGACAGAGGAGCCTCCTGCAGGCCCCACAGCCCCACCCGACAGAGTGGCGAGAAGGGGATTTGGCGTTCTGCATCTTGCCGACTCCTCTGTGCCCCACGGATTCTGAGAGTTAAGACTGGCTCCAAGAGAAGTGGGGTTTGTGTTTCTCCTTCATTTCCTGCTCACATGGTGAAGTCCGTAGTGTGACAGCTCTGAACTCCACAGGATGAATCAGGGTCAGGGGAGAGGAGAGGAGGAAAGAAGGAGCAAGAGAAAGGGGAGAGAGACAGATGAGACGGGAGAGTGATGGCGAGAGACAGAAATATGGATGAGAAACGGGAAAAAAACCGAGAAGATGATTAGAAGCCTGAAAGACGGAGAAAGCAATCTAAGATGAGAAAAAGAGCACTGGAGAAAGAAAACATTCTGGAGGAGAGAGAAGGAGGGGCAGAGAGGGGAACAAGGAGGAGGTGGAGAGAGGGAGATTGCGAGGGCATGAGTCGCCTCTGGAAGGCTGGGTTTTGTTTCCACTGGGAAGAAAAAATGTTCTTTGTTATCAAAAGCCTTGAGTGACACCAGCAGCTCCTCCCCACCGCTCTCTAACACACTAGCACCCAAGCGGGTGTGCACATACACGTGTATACTCAAATGTGCACACACACACACAAACATGCACATATTTGTACACACAAAAACATATGCATGCACACACATATGCACATTCACGTGCACACATGCATACTCGCGCACATACACACTAACGTGCACACGTACTCAAGGTACACATATATTCACATGCACTACACATGCACACATGCATGTGCATGCACTTACATGCACACACACATATGCACACACCTACTCAAGGTACACACATACATGCACACATATGCATATGCACACACCTACCCAAGGCACACACATACCTGCACATATTCACACATTCATACATGCACACTAATGTGTACACACACATATGTGTAGGCACTCACACATGCATACATTCGTGCACACGTATGTGCACACACATACTCACATGCACACATTCACATCCACACACTTGTGCACATACACTCACATGCCCTCATACATGCACATATATGCACATGTGAATGCACACATACATCACATACAGGCACACAGCCATCTACATGCGCACATACATTCTTACAGCACACAATCAATTCCCTCCCCGCACCTAATTCAGTCCCAGAACAGAGAGAGCAATACGTGGTCTGAGCCAAAGGAAACAGACCAAAGCGAGACTGGGTCTGGGTGTGGGGGAGGAGGAGGAAGGAGGTCAGGAGGAGGCAGCCCAGGTCAGGGGCCCCGAGAGGACCAGCAATGCAATTGGAATGGGAAAGGACTGTACAGCCCCCTGAGAAGCTGCAGCCCCCGAGGCCTGGGCCTCCCTTCATCCCAGTATCGGGCTGCATTCTTAATTGGGCCACGGCCCCGGCTACCTAAAGAGACAGACACTGGCTTCAAGACCAGAGAAACCCCAGCAAAGGGCAGCCAACTTCTGGGCGAAGAGTGAAGCCACTGGCTCCCTCTGGCTTACAGCTTCTCCTTTCTGAAGTGGGTGGGCAGTTTCCGGCCAACCTTTTGCCTCGTTCTCTCCAGCCGCCCCTGCTAACTCCCAGTAATTTGCCAAAATTAACAGATTTATGGCAGCACGTTGGTTTGGATCAACTTTTCATATGTACTTTGCAAGAGAAAAACATTTTCTTCTCCCCCGACTTACTGTTTGCCCATTAATACGCTCCACATTCACTGGTGCTTAATGACTGTTCAAATTTTCTCTGTTCATAGAGAATGTTGTTGTTTTGATTGAGGGTGCCAGGGTGCTTGCAAGTACAAACACACCAAAGCCATAAAAAGGGCAATTAATTCTTAAAAAAAAATGCAGAGAGTGGGAGAGATTGGATGCTCTGTTTACAGAAGAGCAAGAAAGAAAACAGATATTTCTAAGAAGTGTCCTTCCAGGACAGCAATGACTCCTGTAAAAATGTTTCCTGGAAAAAATGTTGAATCACAAATGTTCATGGAAAATGCCGTCCAGCAGACACTTGGTTATTCAACGACCATATGCCAACTACTCATTCATTAAGGGCCTGGTTCTGGGGTAATTCAAAAAGGAAGCCACAGGGTGTAGGTGAAGTGGACATCCGGGCCAGGACGGAAATCCCAGCTCTAGATAAGTTATCCCTTACCTCTGAGCTTCAGTTTACCCATCTGAAAAATAGGGGGTGGAAATCCCAAGGGTGGCTATCAAAATTCAAGAGGGACACGTCTATCAAGAGCTTAGCTTGCTGCCGGCACATAGTGGGTGTACAAGAACTGCCTGGTTCATTATTCGTTCACTCTCCTGAACAAATCAGTAGCCATTTTAATGGCTTTGGTGTGTTTGTACTTCCTAGCACCCTGACAACCTTAATCACAGCAACCGCAGTCTCTAGCACCAGAGTACGTTCTCTGGGACATGCCATGGGGCTGGGTTTTGAAGTTACAACTTCGAGAAAGACACGTTTCTGCCCATGTACAGCTGATGATCCAATGGTGAGAGACAGAAACTACTAAACATCTGCAATGCCAACGTGTCCAACAGTGATAAATGCTTGAAGGGAAATAAAACAAACTAAGATACTAGATAAGGCCCTGCTGGGCTGTGTTGGATGATGTCATCAGGGGCCTGGGGAGGCCAGCAAGGTGACTTGTGCAGACACCCGAGTCGGGTATTGATATCTTCCTCCATTCCTTTCATCTTTCCTGAAAATATGGTTGGGAAGCCCCGGTCCACCGGCAAAGGGCAGGGGCAAGTTGGCCTATGTGTTAGCAATTGCTACATATTGTGAGAGCTCTTAAAACAAAGGTCAGGGCACACCCAATGAATGCTTCCCTTCCAGGTAAGAAAAATATTCTGGGTACCTGCTATGGGCCAAGTGTTGTGCTATGCAGTGGAGGCGCAACTGCAGGGAAATCAGACATGATCCCTCCCTGCCTCCTGGCATTTAGAGCCAAGACAGAGGGTCAGATTATAAATGAACACAGGCACCATGATTATTTCATCCCAAGCTCTGGTTGGTGCTATGGGGAAGGAGCAGCGATCTTTGAGACCTGGGAGGGGGTCCTGATGGAGCAGACACCAGTAGAAGGATCTTCCCAGGAAGTGACGATGAAGCTAAGTCTGAAAAGGTAAGTAGGAGGTAGGGAGGAAATAGAGGGTAAAAGAGGGAACAATGTTTCTGACAGAGGGAACAACATGTGTGAGGGCCAGGTCAGTGGGAGAACGCATGGGCTTTGAAGTCAGAACCCAGGTTCAAATCCCAGCCCCACCGCCTTCCAACTTTGTAACTTTGGCCAGGTAAGAGGGTCTCATTCATAAAGTGAACTCGAGAAGACTTCATTGGCTTGTCCTGAGGGCCTGCGTGAGAAGAGTGTTGGTAGAGTGAAGTCCTAAAGGAAGATTGGTTTCTTGTAGAATCGTCAGATCAGGGGATGGGATGGCCTTGGGACAATGGTCAAGGTATCTAGCTTCTAGTCCCTGTTCTGTCAGTTTGACTCATCTGACCACCCTCCATTTCCCCCATTATAAAATAAAGAGGTTCTATTCTCTGTTGTAGGAAAGTAACATTGAATCCACAGAATAAATATGTATCGGGGCAGGTGTAAATCCAGTAACACCCCTGTGGCCAGTTGCATTGCAGATTCCCTCATGACCAAGACTCATCCTGTCTTATTGGACTTCTCAGAATCAAGTCACTTCTGCCTTCTGCAAAGGAGTCCTTGCCTCCTTCGCAGGCACCTCCCATCCTGCTGTGTTCCCATCACCTGCTGTGCCTTTGGTCAGCTTTGTGGGGCTCTCTCCTCCTGACAACAGGACATGCCTGGAGCCACTCTTCTCCCCTGCATGCTCTCCCTAGGACACCTCATTCAGCTCACGGTTTCAATGCCATGTGGGTGCTGTCAGCTCCAATGACTATGACCAGCCTCCCATGCCCACCTGCCTCCTCTTCATCTCCCCTTTGACATCTAAATGGCATCCAGACCTAACATCTTCGAAACCCCAACCATGATCCCCACCTGACACCCCCACAACTTACTCCACCTGCACAGGTGTCCCCGTTTCAGCCTAGGATGGTGCCACCCTCCCACTTGCTCAGAAAAAGAACCTGGCAGTCATCCTGGACTCCTCTCTCCTGCTCACATTCCAGTCCACATACAGCTAGCACTGTTGCTTCCAACTTCATCATTTTTACAGAGTCCAATCAATTCTCACCACCTCCACAGCCACCACCCAAGTCCAGGCCACCTGCACCTCTCGCCTGTTTATGGCAGCAGCCTCCAAGTGTCCCCAGGTTTTTTGGGCCACTCTTCATTGTTGATTCTGCAAGTTAAAATGTATGTCAAGTCACGTCCCTCCTCTGCTGGAGACACCCCACCTGGGTCCCAGCTCCCTCAGAGGAAAACCCCAAGTTCCCACAGCTCACCCCCCTGTAGCCTGCCCCACATGGTGGCCTCAGGGCCTTTGCACTTGCTTGTCCCTTGGCCTGGGACGCTCTTTCCCCATATGCCACTTCCTTCCCTCTTCCAGTCCCAATGTCACCTTAGGGAGAGCTTGCTGCCAGCCCATGTAGGAGTGACAACACTACCTAGCCTCCTTTCTGCTTCGTGTTTCTTCATGGCATGTGTTCCCTTCCCTGACGTTCTCTATTTTTAACCTATTTAGGCACTCATTCTCTCTCTCTTTCTCTCTCTCTCTCCCTCCCTCTCTCTCTCTGTTTCAGAAGGCTACCTCTTTGAGGCAGAGATCTTTGTCTGGTTTGTTTAGGCTTGATGGGGACACCCAGTAAGTATTTGTTGAACGAATGACTTCTGTGACTCAAGCAATTATTCATTCACTGGCTGTTTGACGTCAGAAAGAAGCCAATGGACATCTTCTGGTGATACCCAGAGCACCCCACCTGCAAGGGGCCTGATCTCCCTTGAAACAGGAGCCCTGCCACTCACCCCAGCTGCCTAATGGCTGACAGGAGAAGAGGGAGTCGGAATGGCGCTCCAAACAGAGCTCACTGGAATCTTGGCTCAGCCACTTACTCGCTCTGTCAACCTGGTCTCTCACTGCAGGTACCTGAGACTGTTTTCTCGCCCATAAAATTGGAAGATGCTATGGGTTGAATTGCTTCCCCAAAAAATATGTGGGAGACTTAACCCCTGGAAATGTGACGTGAGTTGGAAGTGGGGTCTTTGCAGATGTCATTAGTGAAGATGAAGCCACACTGGAGTAGGCTGAGCCCTAAATCAAATGACCGTTAGTTTTATAAGAAGAGGGAAATGTGGACACAGACACACACCAACAGGAACAACCAGCATGTGAACATAGAGGCAGAGATTGGAATGAGGCAGCCACAAGCTGAGGAACCCCTGGAGCTCCCGGAGGCCAGAAGAGTCAAGGGAGGATCCTCCCCGAGAGGCTGCAGAGGGAGCACAGCCCTGCCAGCACTTTGATTCGAGACTTTCGCTCCAGAACTGGGAAAGAATAAATGTCTGCTGTTTCAAGCCCCCTCGTTTGTGGTGCTTTGTCACAGCAGCCCCAGGACTAGTATAGAATTATAACCCCTACCTTCCCCGAGGACTGCTTGTACAGAGGGTTCCCCAGGGTCCAGGTCTTAACAGACTGTCCCTGAATGTACTGCAGCCACCACTGATGTGCTGGAAATCACTTCTGCTGGCTTTGATGAAGGGAAGGAAGCAGATGAGAAAGAGGGTATATATGAGTGATTCATTGAACCTATTGTCTATCCACAGAGGGAGTGCCTTGTCCCCAAGATCTGGGCCCACAGTGGCCCCTTAAGGTCAGGCCCTATCACCCGGGCAGGGGCCAGAAGCCTACAGGAACAGCCACCACTGAAAGCCCTCAGTACTCCACTTAAGCCTCCACTCCAGACCCTCAGAGCTGCCAGCTTCTTCTCCCTGATACCCCGGCAGAAACTCAGCCACCTTCTATTTAGAAGGATCAGCCATCCATCCTTCTAAATAAATCCAATCCCTCCACTCTCCTGCTTTCCACCTGCAACTGTCTCTGTCCACTGGCACTTGGACCCAAGAGCTAATTGCAGGAGCTTCATCTTAAAGGAAACCACAAACACGCTCTCACCCACGTTTTACGACTTTATAACTCACCAAATAAACCTGATTCCTATAACCATAAAACAAAGCCGAAATGAGTTGGACATGTACCAGTGAGGAGAAGCAGGAGGGGGGTGGAGATTGCCAGAGGGGGCTCTCAGCTGCAGAGTCGCGGCTCTCTGTGTGGATTTCGGCATCGCAGTCTTGCAGAAACTTAATATTCCAATCAGCACCCAAGCAAGGCATTAGAAGCCAAGGAGTGCATGAGTGCCCCCATAGCTGGGGGAATATTACTCACCAGGTCATGGTCGGCTGCGTAAAATACAACCCTCATATATCATTATAACTGCCAGCCAACGACAGTTATAATTGAGACGGCAATAACTAGGAGAGAGTTCTTTAATTTAACATCCAATTATTACAAGTTATCACTTCTTAATAAATGTAATATAACAGACAATCAATGTTGCATGCGACGGCCCAGACTGCAATGGGATGGGAAATTTATATCCTGGGGAAAAAAATATACTCTGTGTAGTGTGTGTGCGTTTGCGTGCATGTGTGTGTGTGTGTGTGTGGTGTATGCCTCAGCCTTTCTAAAGTCTGCAGAGGCTGTGATAAGTGTTGCAAGACTCCGGCTATAAATAGCTGAGCTTGTCTCAATAGCTGACATTGCTGCATTTGCATATGTACAATAGCTCCAGGCCAAGGGAGAGGAAAGAGTAAGAAGGGAAAAAAAGATTTCTTCTCCCTGGTGCAGGCTTTGAGAAACAGCAAGAGGAAGGAAGGAAGTAAAGCCCCCTGGCCCAGCTGGCACCAAGGCTCAGAAATGCAGCTGGGAATATCACCCCAAACCTAACTTGGCAGGGTAATTTCTTTTTAAATAAAATTTTTTTAATGTAGGACATATATATATATACAAAAAAGCGAACACATCACGAGTATGCAACTTGATGACTTTCTACTAGGTGTACACACCCAAGAATTCAGCACCCAGATTGTTAAATAGAAATTACCAGCACCCCAAAAACAGCTCTCAAGCCCCAGCACCACCTGTTCTTAAACCACCAAGATAACTACTCTTTCCTGATTTCCACCTCCATAGATTGCTTTCGCTTGCTTTGAACTTTATGTAAATAGACTCACACAGTATGTTTTCCTTGATGTGCGGCTTCTTTGGCTCAATATTATTTTGTGAAGTTCATCCATGTTGTTGCATGTCGTGTGTTGCAGCAGTTTGTTCATTTTTAGTTCTAGATAATATTCCACTGTGGGATAGAATTTACACATCCATTCTATCACTGGTGGATGTTTGGGTAATTTTCAGTTTGGGGACTCTTACACATAGTGCTGTGATGAATATACTTGTGTATGACTTTGGTGAACATATGTAGATGTTTCTGTTGGGTGTGTACCTAGAAGTGGAATCCTTAGGCTATAGGGTAGGCATATGTTCAGCTTTAGTAGATGCTGAAAAATAGATCTCCAAAGTGGATGTGCTATTTCACATTCTACCAACTATAAGAGTTCCAGTTGCTCCTTATCTTCATCGATGGTTGATATTATGTTGTATTGTGTTAGCCTCCCTGGTGGGTTCATAGTGGGATCTCAGTGTGTTTTAATTTGCATTTTTCTGGTGACTAACGAATGAGGTTACACACCTTTTCGTGTGTTTGTCCTCTTTTGTAAAGTTCCTGATCCAGTGTTTTTGCCTGTTTTTCTCTTGGGTTTTTTGTCTTTTTTTTAAACTCTCAGTACAAATCTTTGCCACTTGCATGTATTGCAAATAGTTTTCTCCCACTCTGTGGCTTGCCTTTTTACTCTGTTTCTGTTAATAAAGAGACATTTTAAATTTTTAATATTAATACAATTTTCAAATCTTTAACAGTTCTTTTTCTGTGCAATACAAAATTTTGATCTCTTTTTTGAGGGAATCACTTCAAAATGAGTTTTAGCTAGACTTCCAGAAGAAGAAAGTGATTGGGTAGCTTTGTTTTTGTTTTTATTTTTGTTTTTGATCCACCTACTTACCCCTCAACTCCATGCACATGGATTCAGTGGGTGGAGAGTGGGCTATTATTCACTCACTGCTCACCCATCATGCATTTATTCATTTATTGAGACTTATGTACTAGACACTATGCTAAGTACTAGAGTCACAGAGATGAATGTGACAGATGCAGTTCATGGCCTCAAGAAATATAAAACTCCTATGAGAAAACAAGAGAAAATTCTTCGTGACCTTGAGTTTGGGAAAGATTTCTTAAATAAGACACAAAAAGAACAAAAATGCATGAGTTATACAATTTTAAAAATCAATATATTGAACTTGATCAAAATCAAATAATTTTGCTTTATGAAAGACACTGTTAAGAAGGGCTGATTTTAAAAAAATAAAACATTGCAATAATAAAGTATAATGATGTCCCTGGAAGTTTAGAGAATGATACCACGATTCCAGCCACTTTTATAGTTATTCCTCCATTTATTGATCTGCTCAATAAGTAGGTTATTGTTCCATTTATTCGCCTACTCAGTAAGTATTTATTGAGCACATACTATATGGCAGGGATTGTGCTAGGCCCTGGAAAATCGCTGTGTCTTCAAGGAGCTCACACTTGGAGAAGAATGGGCAAGCAGACATGTTACAGGACATCATGTGACAAGGGCTGCTGTGGGAATAGATGCAGATGTTGTAGGAACAATCAGGAGGACACCAGGAGGCCTTCCTTGAGGAGGTGATGTTTGAACTTGGCCTTGAAAGATGAATAGCAGAGAATATAGCCAAAGGCGTGCAGACAGGAAACAGGTAGCCTGACTGTCATTTTAAGATCCAGTAGGGCATCAAATGAAAGGGCAAGATGTGAGTCTGGAGAATCAGTGGCTACATCCATGTCTGGTGGCATCTGAGTGCCCCGAGGCAGATTTGCATCTCACTGTGTGCAGGTGCTGGGGGATGTCAGGAAGATGAGAACATCCTCTTTTCGTATGAAGAGCTGTCGCACTGCAAATAAGAGCAGGTGGTATTCAGAACAGGAATTTGGAGTTTGGTGGCCAGGTTTGGATTATGACTACACGACCAGAGCTACTCTAGACCTTAGTTTCCTCTTCTGTAAAATGGAAATGATAATGATCATGAGCACTCACTGATGACCTGCTCTGCACCCAACACCACTCTAAGAGTCATTACTTATTTAGTCTCCTCAATCTCCCTGTAAGATGGATTTTAAATCACTTGCCCTATTTTAACAGATGAGAAAACAGACGTCACCCAGCTGGTAAGGGCCAGAGCCAAGATGCAAACCCAGGCCATCTTGCTCCAGGGTCTGGCTCTCTAACCATTGCCTGATGCTGTTTAATAGTGGGGCTGGCATCCTAGGGCTGCCATGAGGACTGATGGAGGCAATGCACATAACATCTGACTCAAGCTCAATGCTGGAGTCAGAACTCAGATTCTCTAAGTACCAGCTGCCATTAATAAGAAGCCCAGACCATCTAAGGGGTGTGAAGGTCTCTTACCAAGGGCATTGCTCTCCAACAGGACATTTTGGTCTCCTCCAACTTACACAGCCCTGCCTCCAAATGCAGTTCATACACAATATCTAACTAGAGCCCCATCCCTCAGCTCCCAGGGAGGACATGACAGGAGATTTCACAGATGAGAAAGTGAAGGTTTTAAAGCCACGTGCCCACACTCACAGGGGCATCAGAGGTGAGCTGGGTTTTGAAGCCATGTTCATGTGCATCTCAGTACTGTGAACTCACTCATGCCCCATGGTCATGGAGCCCCTGCAGGGCCTGGCATCAGAGCAGAGTGGTCCCTCAGGATGTTCATGCACAAGCCTGGTGTAGATCGATGCAGATAGTAGCAGGAGTTCTCTAAGCAAAAATAACTCATGGGAATATTTTAAAACAGAGAGTACTCATCAGCTCCAGCTGCAGTAACAAAATACCACAGAGTGGGTGACTTAAACAACAGAAATTTATATTGTCACAATTCCAAAGGCCAAAAGTCCAAGATCAAAGTCCCAGCAAATTCTGTTTGTGGTGAGGGCTCTCTTCTCTGCTTGCAGACAGCCACCTTCTTGCTGGGTCCTCACATGGCCTTTCTTCTCCTTGTGCTCTGAGAGAGATATCTGATGTCTCTTCTTCTTCTGATAAGAACACCAGTCCTATTGGGTTAGAGTCCTGTCTTTATGACCTCATTTAATCTTAATCATCTCCCTCAAGTTCCTATATCCAAACAGTCACATCGATGGTTGGAGTTTCAACATATGAGCCTGGAGAGGCCACAGTTCAGTCTATAACATGAGAGAATGAAAGAAAAATGAAAGTAGGGAGGGAGGAAAGAGAGACTAAAGTAACAAGCAACAAGCGAAGAAAACAAGAGAGATGAAGAGGAGAGTAGAAAGAGGGCGATAAAAGAAAGGCGAGATGGGATTATGACCGGTGTAATGCCTTGAGCATGCCACCATTAGCTGGGGATGCTTGCAGCCACCAGAAATTGTTCATCTGGGACCTCTGGAACAACTGGGAGTTTTCTGCTGACCAAAAATATGAAGTTTGAAAACAATGAAAGTTCATAACTAATAACCCTTTGACATAATGAATTTACAAAGAACAAAAATCTGGTTGCCATGGCTGGAATGCCATTCAGAAGTCAACTAACCAAATATCTTCGTTTTGCATTCAGAAAAACGGAAGCCCAGAGTGGGGAAGGCACCTGCCCCAGGTCACACAGCTCGTGCAAATCCAAATCTTCTGACTGCACCTGCGGTGTTTCTTTCAGGAGGTCAGAGGCTGCAGAGAGAGGCAGTTATGGGCTGGGCAATCAGCATCAGAAAACAGAGAAGAATTGAAGTGTGTGAGACAGAGCTAGGCTCTAAAACAAGACCTATTAACAGAGCCGAGGGCTTCCAAGATACAGAATAGGCAGACAGCTGTGCAGGTTGCACACTGCGCAAGGACCCATGATTGAGTAAAAGACCAGTGGCTGAAACCCAGTTCCCATTCTGTAACAGTCGTGCACCCTGGCAGAGAGCTGCGTTTACCCAGAGGAACAGACAGGCTTCTAATTTTCAGAAAGGCAACACATTGGCCTGTAGAGGTTTTTTGAGGAGATTCAGATTGATAGGGCACCTACTATGTGCCAGAATTTTGCAGGGATCCCACTCACATTATTTTGTTTAACTCCTTATGACTAACTCTGCAATAGGGATTGGTATTTTCATCATACAGAAGGGGAAACTGAGGCGTAGAGTAGTGAAAAGACTTGTCACAAAAGTGCTGGCACATGGCTTCCTGCTCAGCAATGGTAATCGTGTTTGTCAGAACCTCACTGGGGGCTGCCCCTCGCCTGAGAGCTTTGTATGCAATATTCCACCTAATATTCATGGCAATATCCCCATGTTGGAGAAGCGAAACAGATGCTCAGACGGGAAATAAATTTCTGAGGCCACCTGGATGTGTCCAGTCCTCCCTTTGCCCATGTGATTTCTAGGAGCTGGGACTTTTCTGTGAGGCTGAACCTCAGGCAGGTGTGGGGCTCCCCAGGCTTGGCAGGCAATTACCATAGTATCTCTTCCACCCTCATTCTCCGTCTCTTCCTGGTGCTCCCCCACCCCCATCCCAGACCAACCCACAAGAGGTGGGAGGGACGTCCCACTCCCCAGACAGAAGGTTCCACGTGGCTCCCAAACCTGGGGTGTCAGTTCCCGCAGCTCAGGCGCAGCAGCCAAACCCACCCTCCTTCTGGGGGAGGCGAGATGTGGAGAGGCTGGGGGCCCGAGCGCTCGGGCTCAGCAGCCGGACGGGCAGACTGAGGGGTTCCTTGCCAAGGGAGGTGTGATCTCCCCCGGCTCAGCGTCCTGGAGTGCGAACTTCAAACGCCCGATTCTCAACATTTGGCCATATTTTTTTTCTTATCCCAAAGCAAATCCGGCTCCAATGTGGGTTCCCAGTGCCTGGCTGGGTTGCAGTTGGCTGCTTTGTGGAGTGAGAGTAGCTGCTCACACAAGGGGGATTTGAAAGGGAAAACCTGGGTAGGGAAGAGGGGAGCAGGAAAGGGCAACTTTCCCTATGGCTGACCTGGGGGAAGGTTGTTGATGTGTGGTGGGTGGGTGAATGAATAGAAAGATGGAGACATGAGCAGACAGGCACTGAGCAGGCAGTCTGGAGAGGATCAGCCCAGGACCCACACATTACCTCTCTCTCCCCTGGACCCCTGGGCCCCTTGCAGCCTTTATTATCTCACTCACCTCCCTGGACGGTGAAGGGCCCTGTCCCTGTCTGCCTCTCAAAAGTCTGAGCCTTGCTAAGCTCTACATGGCTGGAGCTGAACACAGGGTCTGACATGGCCCATGCCAGAGTTGAGGGAGAAAGGAAGGAAGGAAGGAGGTGGGAGAAAAGGAAGGAGAGAAGGTGAATCGAGGGAAGTTTGACATATATATAAATAGCATGACATCCTACACACAGTGAAGAACAATCTACTGCTACATCCATGTGCGAATCTCACAGGCATATGAATAAGCAAAAGAAGCCAGACACAAAAGGAGAGAAATTGGACAATCCCATTTGTGTGAGTTTCCAAACAGGCGCAACCAAGCTATGCTAGGGGTCACAAGAATGGTTATCTCTGGGAGAATATGAATTTGGGGGATAAGAGGTTGACTTTTGGGATATTGGAAATGTTCTAAATCTTGTTCTGGCTGACAGTTTCATGGGTGTCTATGTAGCTGAAGACCCATAAAGTTGTACAATGAAGATTGGTATAGCTTGGCCATACAGTTTTCTAATATGTAAGTTTTGCAGCTCATTTTTTAAAATAAATACTACAACACAAAATGGATGGATGATGAATCCATTGATTCATCCTTCCATCGGGTTGATAGATGGAAGGGTAGATGGATGAATGGATGGATAGATAGGTGGGTGGATGGATGGATGAATGGATGGATAGATAGGTGAATTATTGGATGGATGGATGGATGGATGGATGGATGGATGGATGGATGGATGG
>NC_045452.1:8725313-9006997 GCF_002776525.5 Piliocolobus tephrosceles
GATGGATGGATGGATGGATGGATGGATGGATGGATGGATGGATGGATTGTTGGATGGATGGATGGATGGATGGACTGATGGATAGGTGAATGGATGGATGGATGGATAGATGGATGGACGGATGGATGGATAGATGGATGAATGTGTGTAGATGGGTGGATGGATGTGGGATAGATGGTTGGATGGATGGATAGACAAACGCAGACACTCATTTAGTGGACACTTATGGAGACTTGGTGCATGTTGGGCCCTGTGCTTGTTTTGGGACATGCAGACAAATGTTTTCTAGCCTCTGCCTCTAAGGAACTCAGACTCACTCGGGAGACCGGTGCATGCAGACATTATAACAAAACAGGAGGAAAAGAAAGGAGGAGAACGAAAATATTTGTCAAGACCACCAGATAGGTAGAATGGGATAAAAGCAGAGCACTAGATGGGAAGCAGGATAATACAAGAGAAAGATATGTGAAAAATGAAGGTGGATGAATGGTGACTGAGTGGATGGATGGGGGGAAGATGGGTCAATGAAGAATTTCTTTTACTCCTCAAAGGTAAAAGTTGCCTTGCACATTGCAAATGTTTAATTACATATTGTGATATTATGAAATATATTTGGTTGTCCCTGGCATAAGGCTCCTGTAACCCTCAGAATCTCTGGGGTTATGAGTGTCTTTGTATGCTAATGAGATGACTGGTGGCTGGTGACCTCCAAATACCTTCAGGGTGAGGCCAGGAAAGACCTAGACATAATTAGAGGGTTGAGACTTTCAGCCTCAACCCCACCAACTCCTGGGAGGAAAATGCCGGTGAAGATTGAGTTGGTCACCAATGGCCAATGATTTAATCAATTAAAAACTATGTAATGAAGCCTCCATAAAAATCCCAAAGGATTGGGTTCTGGGAACTTCCAGATAGCTGAACACGTGGAGGATCCTTGTGGGTGGCACACCCAGGTGAAGGCATGGAAGCTCTGTGCCCCTTTCCACGTGCCTTGCCCTATGCATCGCTTCATCAGACTGTTCATCTGTGTCATTTGTAATATGCTTTATAATAAACTGGTAAACGTAAATCACGTGTTCCCCCAAGTACTGTGAGCCTGCTCTAGAACCTGGAAAGGGATTCGTGGGAACCCCAGTTTATAGACAACGGGTCAGAAGCTCCAGAGGCCTGAACCTGTGACTAGCATCTGAGGTGGGGGATGGAGCCCTCAACCTATGGGATCTGACACTATCTCCAGGTAGACAGTGTCAGCATTCGGTTAAATTAGAGGATACCCAGCTGCTGTCCATCGGAGAATCTGCTAGAGAAAATAATTGGTTTTGGGAGGGCAGAAATCTCTGAACATTCTGGTGACCAGGGGTGCCGTGCTGTATTAGTGATGAGAGAGAGTAGGAAAAAAAGTGTTAGTTTTTTTCCTTTCTGTCCTTACATATGTTGAATGAATAAATCAACTAATTGAATATGTTTTAGTTCTGGTTTCTCTAGCATGTCTGATGGCAAATATAATCAAGGGATGCCCTTAAGCATTTTGAAGTTCTTTGGTCTAATTGTCTTCCTGCTCAGATCCAGCCTAGATACAGGATACAGGAAGGGCCCAGGACACGGGTGATCATTGTGGTTTTATTTGTAATGGCAAAGGTTGGGAGACAATCCTCAAAAAGTATCAACAGGGAACTTCGACGCAGCCTCATGAGAACGTGATGACCAAATAAGTCAGGGGGAGGTGTTTTAATGACAGGAGAAAATACTTAGGAAGGAAAGTAAAGATAAAATAAAATAATTTGTATGTATTATAAAAGTATGTACACAATATGAACTCACTAATGTTTATTTTGTTTTAAGTGCATAAAAAAAGGATTTAGAGAAGCTTATGTCAAAGCATTCTGGTGGCTTTCCCTAAGTGGTAGGATATCTTTGTTTTCTACTCTTTTACATATCTCATGTTAACTGACCATTCCACAGTTACAATGCAGGACTTTCATGATCAGGTAAAGAAAGGCCATTCCCACTTTGTCAACTTCAAGAAAAAAAATAAGGAAATTTGCTCTGAAAAATAATGATGATGTCAGGGATGCAACCACGGCAATCAATTCCAAACTGTTTGGTCTTGAAGCTGCCCGTTTTTAGTTCTCAGAGACTCCTGTGTACCTCAAAGCGAAGTTGTATTGAGAGCCTCGCATGGGGCAGATCCATTGATATTTTTAGACAGTCCCATCATTCCTCCAACACATGTTTTTTGAGTACCTATTAGGACCCACTTAGGCCAATGGGCTGCAAGGGAAGCCCATTGCTGGGAGTGAATGTTCTGTTAGACGCCAAACCTGAGTTAGCTGGACTGTCACCTCTACCCACTCAAGCAAGGGATGAGAAGAGTGGCTCACATCTATGGAATCCTTACTTCATGCCAGGGACTTGGCATGCATCAAGACTAATCTTGATCCAGCCCTAAGAGATTTGCACGTCTATATTTCACAGATGAGGAAACTAAGGCTCAGAGAGGCCAGGTAACTTCTCCAAGGACACACAGCAAGGGTGTGCCAGAGACAGAGCCTGTGGTTCCAAGCACAGAGTATTCTCTCTCTGTGACCTCCTTCAACTCAGGAGTCATGAGAATTGCCGCCAGTCATGGGGAGAGGACAAACAAGAAATAACAGAAAGATAATATAATGTGAGAGGCAAATCAAGCAAGACTAAAGCAGGAAGTGACAAATATGTGCCAGTTTTTAGTCAAGAGGAGTTCTGGGACACGCTCCATGAAGTGGGGCATTTAAGCCAAGACCTGAGTGAAGGAGAAAACCATGTGCAGAACCAAGAAGAGCGTCCCAGGCTGTAGGCACAGCAGGTGCAAAGGCCCTGAGGCAGGACAGAGGTGCTTGGCACAAGCAAGGAACAGCAGGAGGCCAGTGCCACTGGAGTAGGGTGGGCATGAGGAGAGAGGGAAGGTGCTAGGAGGTGAAGACAATGAGGTCTCCAGATCACATAGGACCCTGGAGGACTGAGAAATGCCTTGGGATGTTCACCATCCAAGGGTTTTGTGCAAGATCCACATTATAACAAGACCCAGCAGGCTGATGAGGGAAAACAAACTGCAGTCAGGCAAGGACAGAAGTGGCTACTGCAAAAGTCCAAGCGAGAGATGAGCGTGGCTTAGCAGGAGCGACCCCTCCCCACTAACAAAACAAAACAGTGATTTAACTCAGTGGAACCTGTTTATTCTGTGATGAACTCAGACAAACTGGCTTTGGAGGGACCATCTCCCTCATGAAACTCACAGACCCAGGGCAGGTCAGAAGCAGGTTGGCTGAGAGGGTGTGGGGTCTGGAACACTCCATAGCAGGAAGAGACCTTTGCAGGGCTGCTCAGCTGGAAGTGAAGATGTGGGGGCCAGCTTCTTTGGTTGCCACCCCACTGTGGACCAGCTCCCTCAGTTAACCATCAAAAGCTCTCAATAACACCCGCTTACAACAGCCTGTGGGATTTGGTTACACCATGAGCAGAGACTGAATCTCTCTTGACCACCCAGTTACAGATGAGGAGACTGAGGGTCAGAGAGGCCAGGTAACCTGCCTAAGGCCTCACTGGAGATTCTCCTCTATCACATAACTGGTGACTGGCAGGGCCTGGGTTTGAATTGTGACAGCCTGCTCCAGGGCTCACAGTGCAACCACCATCATATGGCCCTGACATCCCAGTTGATGAACAAGTATTTTATGAAATGACAAAAGTCTATGAATCACTGTCCTGGGGCTCCATCCTATGGCCCCCGAGGACAGAGAGAGGCACAATGTATAGAACATAGAAGGGGCCAGTGTAACGAATACTTTCCAGGGCCAGAATTCTTCAAAGCTGAAATTGGCTGTGGGCATGTGGTAGAGAGCTCCCCATCCCCGAAGGCAAACAAGCAGAAAGTGGTCAATCACTGTGTATACATGGGCTTCAAATGTTCAGTTGGGATATACTAGATGTTCTGTATTTCTTCTCCCAAACTTAACACCCTATACATAGTCAGTCATTCATCTATAGATTTATTCATGCAATTATTGAGCATTTACTAGGCACCTGGCACTGGATTAAATATGGAGACAGAAAACAAAACAAACAAAAAATCAGCATGGTCCCAGTCTTCATGAAGTTTACAGAGAAAGTGACAGCACAAGCATTTTGGTAACATTCGCTCTCTTACCAAAAGTGTTGCCTGTAGTCCAGAGATATTTACACCATGTAACCTCATTAAACTTTTCCCAAGTAGAGGTTAGCATGCTGCCTTTCATAGGAGGAACTGAGGCACGAAGAAGTGCAGGGAGCTGCCCAAATCGTGTGTTAAAGACAGAGACAAGACACAAACTTTGATCTACAAAAATCTCTGTAAGAACTTTGTCTCCTATCCAAGGAACAGGTCTACAATCCCTACAGAATATTCAGGGCTCCCTGGAAGACACTAACCACCCCCGCCCCAACCCCCCCCCCCCCCCCACACAAACACACACAAAAACCTTCATGCCAATTTCCCTGGCCAAGGATGCTTTAGGAAACCCTCATCTTCCTTCTTAGGCAGTAGAAGAAGACCTTCGGCAAAAGCCAGGCCACTTTCCTCTACGCTTAATGTATTCTCGACTAAATTAAAGTCATACTTCATTTTAAATTAAGGGAATTTAAAAAAAATAAAATATCTACAACATTTAAATATCATTAGTAATTACATTTTATTTTATTTCGAGCTGGTTGGGAACATTTTATTTCTAATTAGGTACATTTGTTTTTAATATCCAGTTTACCAAACAGAAGGACCTCATTGAACTGAATGGGGAGTGGGAGGGGACTAGCTAGGTCTAGCATGCGATTGGAGGAAGTGAGCTCGGCAGAGATCAGAAAGATCCCCCAGACCACAGGCGCTGCTCCTTCGACACTCACATCTCTGGGACCAGCAGCTCTTCTGCCTTTATTATTAGTCGTTGAAGAAGCAATGGGGAGCATGCAGAATTGGGCACTGGTGGAAACTTGTAATAATAATTACAGAAAACTTAATTTAACCAGCATTTACTATATATAAAGCATTTGTACTAAGCATTTTACTACTTGAAGCACCACTGCTAATGATGATAACAATCAGCTAACATTTATCGAGTAGTTGCCATATGCCCAGCACTTCATATACAGGATTATTTTAATCCTCACAGTAAACTTTCTTAGGTAGATTCAATCCATCATTCTCAATTCTATAATCCAAAAAGCTCTGAAAACTTCAAGTATTTTCGGAATGCATTTGGCAGCAAACCCTGACCTCACCTGAAAAGAGGTACTCTGGAATCTTTGTGAACCCTTGGACTGGGAGCCAGCACAATCTGTTGCAGAAAGACTGGCACTGCCCCAGCCGCTGGTGGTGAGACCTCTCTGAAATCTGAAAAAGACCTGGTCCTAAAAGATCTGGATGAGGGACGGTAGGCTGTTTTACCAACTTTACAGGTGAGGAGAGAGTTGGATATTGAAATAACTTACCTCAGGGTCACACAGCCCTGGAGTGTGGATTTGAACTTACATCTTCCTGTTACACTGTTCAAAACAACAGAAGGTCAGCCCTGGTGGCCCCCACCTGTGCCCATGTCTTCCCCCCTTGGTCCTGGGGCAAGAGCTTGGTGTCCCAAGTGGGACTAGAACCCAGGACTCTGCCTTGTTGCCCCGTCTACCCCGGTCCAGCAAACTGGGCAGAGTATGTATTGCCTGGCTCTGTGACTGACATGACAACCTTCACCCTGAAGGAATGGGCTTGGGGTTGGCTGATTACTGAACTAGGAGGGACCTCAGATGTTATGGAAAATCTACAGTTAATACTTTGGGGGCATTTTCATATAAGATGTAGGTGTCTGAACTTCACACCTACCTGTGGAATAAGAATCTTTAAGGGTGTGACCCCAGAACCTGCATTTTCAATATTCTCTCCCCATCATGACCTGATGATGAGCAGTTCAGAATCATCTCGCTCCCCCTCCACCAGCACCTGTTGTATGAATCTTCTCTCCAGCCTCCCTGACAGAAAGATGCTTGATCTGTTTTGTTTGCATACCTCCAGTAATGGGGAGCTCGCCCACTCTCATAGATATTAAGTCCAAACCTTAAGCTTATGAAACATCCCAATGCTGATCCCTGGAGGCTTGCAGAAGAAAAGCTGCTTCTGCACAGGTTACCTTGACTGGGGGCAGATTACACATTGTGTGTGTGTGTGTGTGTGGACAGTGGCCAAAGAGGTGGCTGGGACTCTATTCCAATATTGTCAGAAGTCATCATTCAGATGAAGGAACAGTAATGAAGTTTCAAACAAAATATGCATTGCCACATTTACATTTGAGAAAAATCAAGCTGGGGCCACTACCTGTGGCCAGTAGATTAGATGATGTCAGGCAAAGTTGACCAAACAGGTGATCCAAAGACCCCCGCTGTGCCCGTAACTTCTTTACGATCTCATGCAAGGTCAGAAACTCCACCCAAGTTTTTTGAGACTCAGTTTTGTCTTCTGTAAAATGTAACAAGCAATAACTGCCTCTTAGGGATGTATAGAGAGAATTCCCACAGGAGAGAGATGGCATATTTCAAATTGGGACCATTTGATCCAGGGGCTGGTCATTAAGACGGAGCAGGGTATAGAGAAGCCGTTAGGGGTGATACGGAACAGCACCAAAGGGTTAGTAACAGTGGGGAACTGTTTGCACTCCCAGGCCTGAAAGAGTGGAGTAGGGTGGAATTACCTGGAAAGAGAGAGAGGCAGAAGGAGAATGAGATTGAGGGAAGGGCTGCCTGGCAGGGGAAGCTGACGCCTTCAGGCAAGCGAAGGAGCCAGCCCGCAGCAACACTGCAGGGAAGAATGTGGGGAAATAAATGCGTTCATCTCTCTCTTGTCCCACCCGCAGAGCTCCTTCTGGGATTCTCTATTGGCTGAACTCAGCCAGAAGCTGCCGAGGGAGACCCCCACAACTGGATGCAGCCCACTGAAGTCAGCTTCCTGGGGTGCATAGCCGAAGGTAGCAGGGTGCAAAAAGAATCTGAAGGGGCAAGTGAACAATGTAGAGCATATCTGTGCTGAAGACGTAAGGAGAGAGTGGAGGTCAGAAGCTGGCAGGGTCCCTGGTGCATGTGTCAGCTGCTAAAGGTAAGTCCCCTCCCGCTGCCACAGCCCTGCTGTCCTTGGCATTGACTGACACCCCAAAGCTCAAGGACCTTGGGTCGGACCCCTCAGAGATTGTAGGACCCACCAAGTGGCCAGTCCTGGGCACTGCACAGACACGGGGCATGGGTTTGCCAAGAAGCCAGCCAGGCTTGAGACCAGGGGCCTCTGGGGCTGTTTGTGCAATTCTGCCTGCTCATAGCTGTGAGCTGCGTAGCCACGAGCTGTCGAAATCAAGAGGCTGACATTTAACATGCAGCAGCTTCCTGTGATGGATAAATATTAAACACAGCATGACCGACAGGACTAAGTAAATATCTATTAGTCTCTGAGATGGAGTCTGCAGGCACAAGGAGAGGATGTCCTAATTGTTCACCCTTCTTGTAATATTAAATAAGCATCTCGCTAGACTTCAGCCAGGAGGAGTTGCCTTGCTTGGTTCTCTCAATTTCTCTCTCTCTCTCTCCCCCTATCTCTTTTGATTTCTCTCAATCTCTTTCTAATTTTACTATATTAACTCAAAGAGTCTTATGTTTTTTGAGACCAGGCCAGAAAAAAAAATAACGTGAAAAAGTAAGCATTTTCATGATCTTCCTCCAAAGACTGGAATAGAAAGCAAAACTACAGGAGACCCTAGTAATGGTACAGTTCAACCTATTTCTTTATAAGTGTTAAGAAAAAAAAAAAGGTGAACGACAAGGAGGAAGATTGTGGCAAAAATCCCTAACCCATGATGTCAGGTCTAGTGCTGGCTATCTTTCATCACCATTGGAAAGTCTAATTTTCTACTCTGTGTATGTGTGCATGTGTGTGTATACATACATTATATTATCTATAATACACTATCTACTATATATATCTACCCTGAATAGTAATATGTATATGATAGTATCTATTATACACACACACGCACACAATACATACATACACACACTTTGGCAACATGCTACAGTGCCATGTTGATGAGCACCAGGCATTCAATCAACCAATGCATGTTAACTATGCACCTGCTATAAGACAGACACTGTGCCAGGCTTTGAGTCAGAGGAGCAAACAAGACACAGTAGATCATTGACTGTATTTGTTATTTACTGTTATATAGCAAGTCACCCCAAACTTTGTAGTTAAGAAAAACAAACACTTATTATCTCATGTTTTCTGTGAGTCAGGAATCCAGGCTTTGCAAGATCCTCTGCTCAGGATCTCTCATGAGACTGCAATCACAGTGTTGTCTGGGGCTGCAGTCTCATCTGCAAGGTTGACTGGGGAAGGAGCCACTTCCAAACTCATGTGTTGTTGGCAGAATTCTGTTCCATTAACACTGAGTAATGAAGGCTTCTGTTTTTCATTGGCTGTTGGCTAGAGGCTGTCTCCAGTTCCTTACCCTGGGAGTCTCTCCATAGGTTGGCTTACAACGTGGCCACTGGTGCCATCCAAGCTAGCAAGGGAGAGAATGGATTAGCATATTAGCAAAATAGGCATTAGAGTTTTATATAGTATAATCATAGATGTGACTTCCTATCCTCTTTGTAGCACTGGATAGAGGCAAGACACTCAAGGGAAGTGTCACAAAAGAGTGTGTGAGTACTGGGAAGTGGAGATCATGGGGCCCACCTTATAGTTTATTGTCCGCATTGGCAATGGAGCTTATGTTCCAGTAGAGAACGCAGACAACACATACATAGATCAAGAAAATCATCACTAATAGTGAAAAATGTCAGGAAGAAAATCACCAGGGATCTTTGATCAAAGATAGTGAAAGGCTAGTTCAAGGACAATGTGGAGACAGAAGAAGCTACTTTACACAGGGCCCCAGAAATAGCCTCTCACGAAGAGAGCATTTTAGTGGAGACTTGACGAATGAGAACAACCCAATCTTGCTGTGGTGAAAGGGCACTCGGGCAGACGGAATGGCAAGAACAAAAGTCTGAAGCAGAAAGGAGGCCAGTGTCATTGAAGTACAGTGGCATAGTGGAGTTTGGTTTGCAATAAGGTTGAGAGGTAGGTAGAACTCAGGCCATGCAGGGACTTATAGGTTAAGTGAGGGGAGACATTAAGATTTTATTCTTAGGGTGATGGGCAGTGTGTTAGTGCCTAGGGCTGCTGTAACCAATTGTGACAAACTGTGTGGCTTTCAGCAATAGGAATTCACTTTCTCACAGTTCTGAAAGCCAGAAGTCTGAAATCCAGGTGTCGGCAAGGCCATGCTCCCTCTGAAGGCTCTAAGAGTTAATCTTTTCAGCTGGGCCTGGTGGCATGCACCTGTAGTCCCAGCTACTTGGGAGGCCGAGGCAGGAGAATCGCTTGAACCCAGGAGGTGGAGGTTGTGGTGAGCTGAGATCGCACCACTGCACTCCAGCCTGGTGACAGAGCGAGACTCCATCTCAAAATAAAGAAAAAAAGAAAAAAAAAAGATAAAAAGTTAATTTTTTCCAGGCCTCTCTCCTGGCTCCCAGAGTTGCTAACACTCATCAGTGTTCCTTACCTCACAGGCATGTCATTCCAGTCCCCGTTTCTGTCACCGCATAGCATTCTCTTCCCGTGTGTCCTTATAGTTTCCTTGTCCTCCCTCTATAAGGACACTAGTCCTATTGGATTAAGGGTCTACCCTACTCCAGTAGTACCCCCATCATAATGTACATAATGTACAGCTTAATGATATCTGCAAAGACCCTATTTCCAAATAAGATCACAGTCACAGGCTCCAGAGATTAGGACTTTAATATATTCTTTGGGGTGGGGAGATACCATTCAGTCCAAAACTGGAAGTCATTGGAGGGTTTGAAAAAGAGGAATGGTGCTTTTTAGAGAGCCCTTAGGTTACTGTCTAGAAAATAAATTTGGGGGCAAGCATCATAACCGGAATTGCAGGTAGATGACCATGCAGATTCATAATGAAGATGGCTAGGTCAAGGGTGAGAACAGTGGCAAGGAAGGGAGGTCTCAGTGGGAGGTAGATGCACTGGGGGTGGGAAAGGATGGCTGTGCCCTCTTTGTTGTGATCTGACATCTCATTATTCTGGGAAGATGGCCTCTGGTTGGAGAATAGGAATAGCAAGAGGTGGTATAGGGGGCACATACTGGAGAAGACCATGGTAGGGGCAGGAGGTGGGTGGCCATTGAAGTCTGTGTACAAATATCCCATTTCTCCCCCCTCCATTTGAAACAGATGTGGAGAGTATGAGCATAAGCAAGAGAAAGTGATGAGTTCTCCCTCCAGGAGAACTTTAAGAGCCAGTGAGTGATTTGCTAGGCTCCCAAGCCCTCTGCTCTGATGACAGCAAAGCCCCAAATCATGATGCCTCTATCAGTCTGGACCCCTCAGCAGAGCTAGCTTCACAGGTGAGCAACCTGTGCAGTCATACAGGGTCCCACAGTTAAAGGGACCCTCCACTTGGTTTATTGCTGTGTTGTCACCATCTTCAAATTCTTGGCAATATTTGAACAAGGAGTCCTGCATTTGCATTGTGCACTGAGCTCTGCAAATTACAGAGTTAGTGCTACCTCTGAGTGAGGCCAGTGCTTTGCAACACCTCAGCTGCCTCATGGGGAGCAAGTAGCATAACTGAGAAATAAAAATTGTCTGAAGTCACTAAAATTCAGGCATTATTTTGTTATGGCAGAATAGCTTAGCCTATTCTAACTGCCCATGGAAGCAACATCAAGGTCAAAGGCTTCTAGAGGGGAAAGAAATGAGCCTAGAAGAAAGAGCACTAAGATGTGCTCAAATCTCTTATCTTATGTTTTGAGCTCTGGGTGAGATTTGTTTGGGAGGTATGTTTGTTCTTATTCCAAGGGCAACTACATTTCTATGCTATATTGGTATATGTCTTGGATAAAACCTCTCAGGCTTAGACAGAGCTGAGTTGCACTACTGGCTGTGTGACTTTGAGCAGTTGACTCAACTCTCCAAGGCTCAAATTCTCACCTGTAACATAGGAGTAATCGTGACAGGTTCTCCCTCAGGGCTGCTATGATAATCCGAGTTAAGTGCTCTAATCGTGGTAGCTATTACTGTTGTTGTTGTTGAATAATGAAGAGTGTGAGGCTTCACCAAAGCCACCTTCCCCACCTGATCCCTCTGAGTCTCACCCATTTAGCTGGAGTGGATGAATCAGAACTTTCCCCATGGGAGCATTCATAAAAAGGGGACACCCAGCACACATATGTTTTCCAGGGAGATCCCGGGAAGCACAACAAGCCAAGAAGAGCAGAGCAAGCATCCCAAGGAAGGAATCTAAGTCTGCAACAGAGCACTCACAAGGCGGGTGCCTTTATCCCTGCTGTGCATTCAAGGAAAGGAGATCCAGAGAGGTTATAGCATCAGTCCTTAGTCACAAAAACCTAGTAGCAGACCTGGGATTCATGCCAAGACATTCTGATGCCCTAACCAGGTCTCTTAACCACACCACTGCATGGCTTTTTGCAAAACTGTGGTTGATAAATTTGCCCTTTGTTATTTTGTGTCCTTCATGCCAGTAACTAACACAGTAAATTCCCATGCAAGTTTATTTCAAGGTTAACACTTGCCTTTGTAGATGACTTCCCTTGCTTTCTCTCATCAGAAATCTCTAACCGTGCAGGGTAAGCCTGGATGGCAAGGAGCTTAGAACACAACTCAGTGGTCATGGGCCTGACGTCATTCATCATTTTGCATACCTTCAAGGTCCTCTGACCTCCTCTCTCCTTCAAAATCTTACTTTGGGCTCTGCCTCTTCCAAGAATCAGTAGCAAGTCCCCCAGCTGATGAGCAGAGTCAAAATTTTTGTAAATGGAGTTATTTTAGAATATGTCCAGGCCTGCAGACGATGACTGCAAAAGCCCCTACTATTGGCAGAGCAGTGAGAAAATTGGTTTCACGGTCATGCCTTGTGTGTTAGTTATCTATTGACTTACGCTAATTGACTGATGCTGCTTTTTAAAAAAAAAAAAACCCACAAAACCTCAGCAGCATACAGCAACAAGTTTGTATTGCTTGTGCATTTAGGGTGCTCAGCCAGGTGGTTCTGCTGCTCTTACTGGGGATCACTCACATGTCCAGGGCTTGGATGGCTGTTGGCTGATTGAGACTGGCCTCAGTTGGAATGATTCTGGCATTTCAGTTTGCTCCATATATCTCTCATCCTCCAGGCTAGCCTGCACATGTACGTCTTGCTGTGATGGCAAGGGGCAGGAGAAAGAAAGCCCATCCAAAAAAGCATATTCGAAGCCTACGTATCCCATAAGCTGACATCTTGTTGCCCAAAGCATGTCATGTGGGTGGTCCAGAGTCAGCGTTGAAGGGCTCTGCAAAATCACATGGTAAAGAATATGGTTGCAGGGAGGAGTGAAGATTTGTGCCTATTGCTCCAATTGACCACGATGGCACTAGGCTCAGGCCACACTTCTTCCTAACAAGGGAGCAAGTCAAAGCATGGTTAGTCAAAGTCCATACAAAAACTCATTTCAACAGGCCTCCTCTGGATTGAACAGCAGATATTAAGTCATAAGGTATCACATCAGAAAGATACTGCGTATCTTTGGTTCAGCAATTCCATCACCAGGAACTTTTTTTTTTTTTTTTTGAGATGGAGTCTCGCTCTGTCACCCAGGCTGGAGTGCAGTGGCTGGATCTCAGCTCACTGCAAGCTCCGCCTCCCGGGTTTACGCCATTCTCCTGCCTCAGCCTCCCGAGTAGCTGGGACTACAGGCTCCCGCCACCTCGCCCGGCTAGTTTTTTGTATTTTTTAGTAGAGACGGGGTTTCACCATATTAGCCAGGAGGGTCTCGATCTCCTGACCTCGTGATCTGCCTGTCTCAGCCTCCCAAAGTGCTGGGATTACAGGCTTGAGCCTCTGCACCCAGCCACCAGGAACTTTTTTATCCTAAGGAAGTCACTGCACAGTGGACAAAGATGTATGCATAAGGATGCTCCTTCTGGCCAAAGACCAAAAACATAAACGGTCATCAGTAAAAGCCAAGTGAGTGAACTCTGGTCCATATACGCAATGATCAAAGAAATAAAGGAAAATACATAATTCCCTAGAAGGTATCAAGTAATATGGAAGGAAACTAGGCAGGGGAGGAGAATGGGTGTGGGGGCAACAAGGAGAGGCTGGAGTGAGAAGGTGAGGCTGTGACCTCAGAATGATGAGGTGAGGGGGGAGGGGATTCCAGGCAGTGGGAACAGCATGTGCAAAGGCCCAGCATGTGTGAGGGGTCCTGAAGTCACCGACACTACCACTAGCCCTCCTCCAAGTCCTCTCCTGTAGGTCACATGGGCTCATCTGGTTGCAATCCAATTTCAAAAAGGTCTCCTAACTTACCAGGCTCAAGTTCTTATGGAGAGTCCACCTTGGCTTCTCAGGGGTCATTCCATTTTCCAAAAACCAACCAATTAGGTACAAGAGCAGAAGGGCTGTGGCCAAACACACTTGCTGGAATTGCTCTTTGAAAGGATATGAGCCAAGATTTTTTTATTTTTACTTTTTTTAGACAGAGGCTCACTCTGTCACCCAGGCTGGAATGCAGTGGCACAATCTTGGCTTGCTACAACCTCTACCTTCCCGGTTGAAGTGATTCTTCTGCTTCAGCCCCCCAAGTAGCTGGGACAACAGGCACACGCCACCACGTCTGATTAATTTTTGTATTTTTAGTAGAGATGGGGTTTTGCCATGTTGGCCAGGCTGATCTCAAATTCCTGACCTCAGATGATCCCTCTGCCTCAGCCTCCCAAAGTGCTGGGATTACAGGTATGAGCCACCCTACCTGGCCCAAGATTTCTAACAGATGGGTGCTACAGGTTGAATGTGTCCCCCAAAGTTGATGTGTCAGAAACTTGATCCCCAATGCAACAGTGTTGGGAGGTGGGGCCTAATGGGAAGTGTTTAATGAGGGCTCCACTCTCATTAATGAATTAATGCCAATTATAAAAGGGCTGGCTGCAAGTTTAATCTCTTGTTCTCTCACTCTTTTTTTGCCCTTCCACCTTCCACCATGGAATGACACAGCATGAAGGTCCTTGCTAGATACAGCCCCTCAATCTTAGACATCCCATTCTCCAGAACTGTAAGAAATAAATCTCTGTTCCTTATAAATTACCCACTCTCAAGTAGTCTGTTATAGTAACACTTCATGGACAAAGACAATGTGTGAGCAGAGGGAAGGGAGTAACCAATGGGACCAGAGACAGCCTGGGATGGAGGGGAAGAGAGAGATTTTGCAAATCAGTTGAGCTGGCTTTGTCTGGCTCCACCATTTACCCACTTTATGACCAAAGGCATGTCACTTAACCTCTTGGAGCCTCAGTTTCCCCCTGAATATGAGAATGACGCCCACTGCTAAGGTCATAAAGATTCAATGGTGTGCACAGTACATAGCACATTGGATGTACTCAACTGATGGTACCTAGATATTGTTGTTGCTGTTTCCTCTATCTCATTCTCTTTTCCTGACTTCATAGAACAAAACTACAATGCATTTCAACCAGGGCCCAAGCTTCCATTTAGCATGAAGCAGTCTTTGTGTTCCCTGAGCCCTCTTTTGAATTTTAGATTATAGGTTTGATTAAGGATTCAAGATATTAGAATATGAGAATGCAAGTAATCGTCTGTTTTCCTGCTTGTAGATATTTATTTTCTGCCCCCCCCCCCCCCCCATCTTTCTGTTCCATGGAGTTTGATGCCCAGGGACACATGTGGGCTGAAACAGACTGCCTCACCCACACACTGAGGCAGGCCCAAACTCCTAATTATAGGACAAGGTTAGGGTGGTCACGCAGTCAGTACCTGAGTAAAGTCAGGCCTGAATTCATTCATTCATTTTCTAAGAAACATATGAATTCATTTATTTGCTAGTGAACTCAGAATTTACCATGTGCAGGCAGTGTACTGTGAGTGGATAAGCAGTGGACAATACCCAGCCCCAAAGAACTCACTATCCTAAATACCATGATGATAATAATGATAGCTATTTACTAAACACTTGATACAGGCACTGTCCTTTTATTTTCTAATTTGATTATCATAACAGTCAACCTCCTGCTATCTGCCTACATCTCCCCAGGTAATTGACTGTGATGCAAGACAGGCTGGAGCCCTCAGGAGAAAAGAGATGTCTTCCCAAAGAACAGACATGGCAAAGGACTGGCATGCTGGTCACCTCCCTATGCTGGGCCATGCACTCAGAGAGGCATGAGCAGAATGAGACACCAAAGAAGACCTTGCAGTGACTGCTCACCAAAGAGGGGGCACTTTTCAGCTCCACACTCCCACCCTGGACCACAGCTTGCTTGGTCAGAGTCTCTGGGATTTGGACAGTAGTAGCCTTTGGTCACTTGGAGTGGCTCTGTGCTGCATGACGCATATCACTTTTTACTTGGAGACAGCGAGATGAACATGGAACGTTCCCACTCTCTGCCAGGCCTCAGGAAGCAGAGGCAGGTTGAGGAGCACCTGACCCCAGCATGGCAGAAGGGAGGCCAGACAAGTGAACTGATCCCTACAGTGTGGAATCATGGAGGTGATAGTAAATATCTGGATGTCTACTCATGTGCTCACTTTATGGGAAAGCAAATTGAGGCTCCAAGAAGTTAAGCCATTTGCTCTCATTCTCAATGCAAGCATAAAGTAAGATGGGGGCTTGAACTCAGATCTACTTGATAGCAACAGTCAAGGGCTTATCCATTCTCTCCTATGTGTCAAGTGTGGTTGGGACCTTAGATTAATAAGAGGAAATTTGTGTAGTTCTCACCCTCAGGGGCTGATAGTAGACTCAAATTGCCAACAGCAGTAATCCGCGATTATGTTTACTTCTAAAATTCTTTCTTATTTCATTGGTTTTGGCATATGTATGCACCTATAAAAGCATCAACACATTCAAGATCATAAACATATGATCGTCATATGACTTCTCGTGCCCCAGAAGTCACCTTGTCATCTCTTCCTGTCATCATTCCCCACTTCCACTATCACCCTGCAATCCAGGCAACCACTGTTCTGCTTTCTGTCAGTATAGATTCCTTTTGCTTTTTCTAGAATTCTATATGAATGGAATCATATAGTATGTAATCTTTTGTGTCTGGCTTCTTTAACTCAGTATACCTTTGAGTTTTGTCCAATTTTATGCACATGCTAATAGCTCATTCCTTTTTATTGCTAAGTAGTATTCCATTGCATGAATGTACTGTAGTCTGTTGATCCATTCACTTTTGATGGGTATTATTTAGACTATTTCCAGTTTTTGGCTATTACACATAAAGCTGCCATGAATAGTTATGGACAGTTTTTGTATGAATAGATTCCTTCAGTTGGATAAGTACTTAGGAGTGAAGTGGCTACATAATATGGTAGCAGTATGTTTAAGTATTTTTAAAACCACAAACCATTTTTCAAAGAGGCTGTACAGTTTACATGTCTAACAGAAGTAAATAAGAATTCTAGTTTCTCTCTGTCTTTACCAACACTTGATAGGAATAGCCTTTTACATTTTGGACTTTCAAATCAGTGTATAATGGTATAACATTGAGATTTTAATTTGAAGTATCTTAATGGCAAATGATGTCGAGCATCTCTTCATTGCTTATTTGCCGTCTGTATATCTTCTTTGTTAAAGCATCTATTCAAACTTTTTCACCCTTTCTCAAAATTAAGCATCTTGTTTTGAGTTAGTTGTAACATTAATTTTGAGCATGTGCCCATTCTTCAATCAGGCTCTTTGTTTGTTATCAAGCTTTAATAGTTCTTTATGTATTCTGGATAAAAGTACTATATCAAATATGTGATGTGAAAATATTCTCTCTAACTCTGTGCAGTTTTAGATTTCTTTAACAATGCCTTTCAAAGAGCAAAAGTTCTTAATTTTTATGAAGTCCAATTTGTCAATATTTTCTTATATGGATAATAGTTTTGGTGTCATATCAAAGATCTTTTTGCCTAACTCAAGGTCGCAAAGATTTTCTGATATGCTTTCTTCTAGAAGTTTTATAGATTCAGGTTTTATATTTTGATCTTTAATCAATTTTAACCTAATTTTTGTTTATTTTATTAAGTATGGATAAAAGTTATTAATTTTTGGATATGAATATCCCATTTTTCCAACATTATTTGTTGAAAATACTATCTTTCCACCACTAGATTGCCTAGGCACCTGTGTTGAAAGTCAATTGATTGTATATGTATGGGTAAATTTCTAGATTCTATTCTGTTCCATTGATATATTGATCTTTTTGCTAATATCATACTAGGAATAGGAAGAAACTTGGACTTAGCCTTTGAAATCAGGTACTGTAAATATATTTTCAATTTTATTTCTATTTTTAAAGAGGTTTGGGTTTTTTAGGTTCTATGCTTTTCCATGCAAATCTTAGAATCATTGTATCTTTTTTTCTACCAATCAATAAAAGCCTGCTGGGATTTTGATTGGGATTATGTTGAATCCATAGATTAATTTAGGGAAAATTGGCATCTTGATGATATTGACTCTTTTGTTCCATGAACATGGTATACCTACCTCTTCCTTTATTTTGATGTTCTTTAATTTCTCTCAACAATATTCCTTAGTTTTCAATATGAAGGTTTTGCCCATCTTTTCTCAGATGTATCCCTATTTTGTATTTTCATGTGCTATTGCAAACAGTAGTGGGTTTTCATTTCAATTTTCAATTATTTGTTACTAATATATAGAAATGTAATTGAGTGTGTGTATCAATCTTGTATTCTTCAGCCTTGCTAAATTTACTTATTTGTTCTACAAGCTCTAGTGTAGATACAGCAGGATTTTTCCAGAAAGATAATTATATTGTTTGCTAATAAATCTAGATGCCTCTTATTACTTTCTTTTTCTTCCTTTATTATACTGGCCAGAACCTCCAGAAAAATGCTGAATAAAAATGCTGATATCAGCCATCATTGTCTTGTTCCTAATATCAAAGGGAAAGCATTCACTTACTCACCATTTAGTATTGTGTTTGTTGTAAGTTTTTCATAGATAACCTTTATCAAGTTGAGGAAGTTTCTTTCTGTTTCTAGTTTGCTAGGAGTTTTTAATAGAAATTGATGGATGTTGAATTTTTTTTCAAATTCTTATTCTGTGACTACTGAGTTGATTATATGGTGTTTCATCTTTAGTTTGTTAATATGATGAATTACACTGATTTTTTAATGTGAAACCCAGGCTTTCATTCCTTTTATCAATAAAAATATTTTTTGCTCAAGAATTTACTTTGTTTGACGTATAGCCACACAAGCTTTCTTTAATTCGTGTTAGGAAGTATATCTTTCCATCTTCCAACTTATTGCATCTTTATATCTAAATTAAATTTCTTACAAGCAGCAATAGCTGTGTCTTGCTTTTTTATTCAATCTAATAACCTCTCCTTTAATTAGGTATTTGAATAATTTAGATTTAATATGATTATTCATATGATTGGGCTTAAATCTATCTTCTTACCATATTATTATTTACTTTGCATTTGTCTCATCTGTTTTTTGTTTTATTCTTCCTTTCTTCCAGTCTTCTTCTGGATTTATTGGGTGTTATTTTATTATTCTGTTTTATCCCGTTTGGAATTAACTATAACTCTCTTGTGTTATTGTAGTGGTTGCTTTAGAGTTTATAGCATACATCTTTAACTTATTAGAGCCTATCTTTAAATGCTACTAAGCTACTTCATATATTGTATAGGAACCTTTCAACAATATGCTTCTATTTCTCCCCACCTGGCATTTGTGCATTTGCTGTAACAATTTATAACATACTATGTATGTTATAAACCCCATAATACATTGTTAGTGCTCTCCCTTTAAAGCATGAATTATCATTTAAGAGGATTTAGATGTTAGGAAAAATGTATTTCACATTTTCCTATTCAGTGACCATGCCCAGTGCTCTTTATTTCTTTGTATACCCATATTCCACGTTAGTATCATTTTTATTTGGCCTGAAGGACTCTCTTTAACATTTCCTGCAGAGATAAAGCTAAAAAAAAGACATGTTAAACATTTCTGAGAAAGCTTTAGCTTTCACATGTCTTTTTGTTTAAAGAACTCTTTATTTGACTTCATTTTTTTGTAAACTATATTTCCCGGATATGTAATTTCAAACCCTTTTTTTAAGATACTGCTTCATTATCTTCTGACTTGCATTGTTCCTAATGAAAAGTTTGCTATAATTCTTATCTTTTTCCATCTGCATGTAATACGTTATTTTCTCTGAATGTTTAAGATTTCCTCTTTTTCATTGTTTTAGGTATTTATCATTTGTCTTGGAATAGGTTTTATTTGTTTGTTTGTTTATTGCATTTGAAGTTTGTTAAGCTTCTTGAATCTGAGTTTTCGTCAAACTTGGAAAATTTTCAGTAATAATTTCTTTAAATGTTTTCTCTGTCCTCTCCTTTCAGAACCTCCAATTACATGTGTGTTAAGCTGCTTAAAGTTGTCCCCCAGCTTACTAATGCTCTGTTCAATTTTTTAATTCTTTGTTTTTCTGTGTGTTTGATTTGGTTTGTTTTTATTTCTATGTCTTCAGGTTCACTAACCTTTTCTCTTACAATGTCTAATCTTCAGTTAATGCCATTCAATATGTTTTTCATTTCAGATATTGTCGTTTTTATTTTTGAAAATGTTTATGTCTCCATGTCTCCACTTAACATGCTCAATCTTTTCTCTAGGTTCTTGAACATAAGAAATAGTTTTAAAAGCTCTTTCAATGTCCTTGCCATTTTGACTGTTTCAATAGATTGATTTTCTCCTCATTATGGGTTCTATTTTCCTGCTTCTTTGCATACCTGGTAATATTTTGATTGTGTGCCAGCTATTGTGAATTTTATCCTTTCAGGTGCTAATTTTTTTGTATTTCTATAAATATTCTTGAGCTTTGTTCCTAGATGCAGTTACTTGGAAACAGTTTGATCCTTTCAGGTCTCGCTTTTAAGCTTTGTCAGGTGGGACCAGAAAAGTGTTTGATCCAGGAGTAATTATTCCCTACTACTAAGGTAAAATGTTTCTGAGAGCTCCACCTGATGGAACAGGAGTTATTCCTGGGTATTATGGTATCTAATCCTTTCAAGTACTTCTTCCTCTTTGCCTCAGGTCATTTCCTCACAAGCATTTGTTGATAAGCACTCTGCTGAGTACTTAAGTAGAGCCCTCTGCAAATCTCCAGAGCTCTCTTTTCCAGCTTTCTCTCTCTGGTACTTCACTCTGCCAATTGTAGCAGACTTGGCCTCCTTGAACACCCAGGCTTATCTCCTCCATTTAAGAACACCCAGATCTGTCTGAGTTCCCCTCCCTATGTTGTGGACTAGAGTCTCTCTCAAGGTATAAGCTGGGGCAATTGTAGAGCTCACCTCATTTGTTTGCCATCTCTCTGGGATCACTGTTCTTTGATATCTGATGTTCGATGTCTTGAAAACCATTGTTTTATGTGTTTTATTTTGTTCTGTTTTAGTTGTTTCATATGAGAGGGTAAATCCAGGCCCTGTTATCCCATCTTGCTGGAAGCAAAGTCCTTTTATGATTAAGTTCTGATAAAAAATAATAATAATAAAGATATGAAGAGGGGCTCTAAAATTGGGAAATTGGTGTGATCCGGGGATTTATTTTGTACCGGGCCCTCTAATTTTACCTTCATGTAGATCTCCTCTCTCCGGCACTTGGGGATGGTAATGCTATACTCCCTTTATAGAGGTCCCTGGGTCCTCAGGTAAGTGAGGTCCCAGGACTTTGAGGGAGCTGTCCGAGGTCACAGAACTGACATTTGAGTATAGGTCTGTCTAATTACACTAGCTATCCCACCTCACCAGCTTACTTGTTCACTCAAGCACCAGAATGAATGGAGTGGTAGGATGAAGTGAGTAAATACATGCATGAATGTTTAACATGCCTGTGGGTCCTCTCATTTCTCACAAATAATAAAAATGTCAGCACTGGAAGGGAACACCTATAGGTCATCTTGACCCATTTGAGAGGCTCAAGAAAGGCGAGGGATTTACCTGAGGCCGCATAGCCAGGGAATCAGCCCTGAGAAAGATCTCCTCTCCCCCTCTTCTTTCTCCAGTTGAGGCTAATAAAGCAAGAACACCATTCTCATAATATGTATATGTGTGTATATACATTATTTGACTTTAAAGATGTATTTAAATATATCCCTTTCACCTAGGCTTGCAAACAGTCAGGTTTTATTTGAACAAATTAGTCCTGAGTGCATGGCGGAGTGCTGGGTGAGGGAGAGAGGTCAGAGCTAACAAGGAGAAATAAAGCAGGGATGTGCCGTTAGGCTGTGTCGAGGCTTATTTAGAAAACATTCTCAGTCCACTCTCCTCTGCAGCTGGTAACTTAATCTGGAAGGCTCTTCTCCCAGACCCACTCCAGGCTGCTCTCACTCTGTCAAACCTGCTGGGACTGTTTTCTTAGAAAACCAGTTTGAAAACAAAACCATTAAAAATGACTTGTAGTAAGGGGCTTTTCAGTAAGAGGAACCTAGGGATGAACATGAGTTTGCAGGAAGATAAAGTCCAACCTGGTCAGCAACAGTGTATTAATTGGGACTCTTTCTGCTATAAATTATAAAACCTAACTCAAACTAGGTTAGTGAATATATAATAACTATACCTATTAATAAATTTTATGAATATTTACAATAATATGCTGCATAATGACATTTCAGTCATTGACAGGTCACATACACAACATTCCCATAACAGTGTGATACCGCATTTTTACTGTACCTTTTCTATGTTTATATACACAAATACTTACCATTGTGTTACAATTGACTATAGTATTCAGTACAGCAACATGCTGTACAGCTCTGCAGCCTGAGAGCAATAGCTCCTAGGTTCCATAAAGCATAGGTATGTAGCAGGCTACGCCTTCTAGGTTTGTGTAAATGCACTCTGTGATTTTCATACAACGAAATCTTGTATGATGTTCCCACAATGAAATTACCTAATGATGCATTCCTCAGAACATACCCCAACTGTTCAGTGATGCATAACTATAAATATATATGTATGTGTAAATGTATGTGTGTGTACATACACACACACATACACGCATCTGTTCTTTAACTGGGAAGTTTACTGGACTACTTTAAGGTACAGTTGAGTCCAGTCATTTTTGTTCCCTTTCAAAATAACTTCATTATGGCTCTTACAAAATGAACCCATTGTCGTTTAAGAAAAAAAAAGTAATATATTAAAAAGTGGGAAAAAAAATAAAAATCACCCAAAACCTGTCATCCAAAAATAATCATACTTTTTCCTAAGCTTTTTCAAACATCCTTAAGATTGATAGGTATGTAAATAATGTGAATTCTAATGTTTGTCTTCTTCTCTGATTCTAAGGTCAATAAACACTCATGGTCAAACATTTGGGAAAGAGAGAGAAGTATAGAGTAAAAATAATCAATCAGAACTCAACCAACAAAGAGGTCATCTCTGTTCACATTATAGGATTTGCTTTTTAACTTTTCACCCTCTTTTTGTGTGTTTAATCTGTACTGTACATCATACATCATGTATGTATATTCATTCGAAAGAAGATAAAGTTAACATTGGATCATTTAAGAATCCCAGGCAGAAGACAACAGGTTGAGCCCTTCAAAGTTACCTAATATGTACCACTGGGCAACCAGTTTGTCTTTCTCAATTAAAAGAAAAATAGTCCAGTGAAATCAGGTCATTCAATGTCAGTTTTAAATATTTAGAAAATATTTTCTCAGGTTTCTGACAGGAAAAGTAACTCTCATGCTGCTCTCTGAAGCTCTGCTTTTGTGGACAAAGAATAGGCCATATGGTTGCATCCTTTTCTCCTTACCTTCCACCTAATGCCCCCCAGCCCCCAACCCTTGTGCAAATGGTTCCACCATTGCTGGCAAGTGCTAGGACAGAATGGTTGTGCTTAAGTGCCATCAGCGTGGTCCTGTACCAGTGAGTTAGGGATTAAGTAGGACTTTTGACTGCTCCCACAAACCCCCAGCCTGTCTGCTCACTTACAGGAACAAGCTGGAAAACCTCATTGAGCCTGGGCTTCAGTATTGATACCATTATAGAAATCGTGAGTCTCCACTGTGTTTTCTTTGAAAGGTATACAAATACATTGTGCTTTTGTGGGATCTTGGAGACAATCTTCTTGTATTTGGGCAAATTTGGCTTGGCAGTGAAGCCGGAGGTACAGCCAGGAAAACCTTGCACTACTCTTTTAAAGACTGTTGTTAAGAGGAACTTGTTTAAGATTTTTACACACCACTTCTTCCCACTGGGCGTGGAAGAGTTGCTTCTGGGGCATATGCAGACACAGCTTTAAATAACCTTGACCCGTAGAATGAAGTAGACCTTCCACAAATCTCTTTCAATCTGATTATATGGGAAGATTTCACTTGTTATTATTCTGTTTTTAACACTTCTCTAGCACTTGCTAATCTCCTTTTTTAAGCAGCAAATAGTCTTCAAACACAAAACTTTCAGTGAGAAGTGGTTATATGACCAGCAACATGTAATAGAATATTATTACTGTATTCCACCCACTCTAAGATGCCATGATTGTTAAAATGCACCATTATTTTTGCATACCTCTAAAACAGAAAACTAATCTTCCAATTAGTTGTAAAAGACCATTTGTTGTAAGTTACATTTTGATACCCAAGTTGCTAAAGTATAAAAAAAAAAGAAACAGACAAAATCCTGCATGTCCTGGTAATGGCAAAATTTAATATTCTCACTGTTTTTATATTTATGATTGCCTTCTATTTACGGCTGATGATGAGGGTTTTGCATTTACAGGTGTTACATAAATTATCTTTTGAAATAAATGTGTTTTTAAAACTCAAGTGGATTGATTTAAAGAAACCTCAATTATAACACTATTGATATAGATACTGCAAGCTGGTTTATGAACAACTAAAGATTGCGGAATCTCACTACGAGTGATTTGGCAAGGCTGGTACTGTCATCTCCAGGATTTTCTTAATACTCAGTGAGAATCTGTTATGACTGGAGACATCTTGTTACCAGCAGAAGAGATCCAGGTTACCCCAAGCTACTGCCGTGTATCCATGTGAATCTGCAGCAGCTTCAGCTCTTACCTCCTCAGAAAGAAGAATTTGATTGAGTGGCATAAAGCAGAAAAAGAGACTGGGGCAAGTTCCAGAGCAGGAGTGGAAGGCTATTAAAAAGGCTTTAGCCGGGCGTGGTGGCTCAAGCCTGTAATCCCAGCACTTTGGGAGGCCGAGATGGGCGGATCACGAGGTCAGGAGATCGAGACCATCCTGGCTAACACGGTGAAACCCCGTCTCTACTAAAAAAATACAAAAAAAAAAACAAACAAAAAAACAAAACCTAGCCGGGCGACATGGTGGGCGCCTGTAGTCCCAGCTACTCGGGAGGCTGAGGCAGGAGAATGGCGTAAACCCGGGAGGCGGGGCTTGCAGTGAGCTGAGATCCGGCCACTGCACTCCAGCCTGGGCAACAGAGCGAGACCCCATCTCAAAAAACAAAAAAAAAAAAAAAAAAAGGCTTTAGAACAGGAAAGAAAGGAAAGAACCCTTGGAAGAGATCCAAGTGGGCACCTGAAGGTCGAAGAGAGAGAAAAAAGGAGGTCATTTTAGTCTTGATCTTAGGGCTTTATAGGCTCACCTATTTCCCATGATTCTTCCCTTAGAAGGAGCTTTCTGCATGTTCAGTGTTTTATTTACCCTTGGGAATTGAGCACGTGCAGTGTATTTAGAGAGCTACATGCATGCCCATCCGAGGCTTTCATCCTTTTTCTGGTGGTGTACCCAGAAGATCATACTTTGCCATTTTTGTCTCTTAATGTGTATGCGGCCTGGCTTTAATTAACACCAGGTGTGGACCATCAGGAACTAGCGTCTCCCTGGTGCCAGCTGCCAATTTATCACTTTTAGAGGAGCAATGCAATAATTGCTGAGCCATCACCACAAATTTCTAGTGGGTCAGGGAGAGAGCCCTCTCTTGCCCGGCTCATTCCTAACTACCTGTAACATAGAGAGAGTTTCTTCTGGGACCAAATTCTAAGCCGCATTCTTTAGTGCATTGATCAGATGGAATCTCTTGCTGGATTCAAACCAAGACGTAGTTTATGTGCAAGTCCTTTCTTACCATCATTTAGCCATTCCTGATATATTTTGATATATTTGTTGTCTGTAGACCATCCTCAAGTAGATTTTTTCTAGAAGAGTATATGAAGATATGCTTTTCAAAACTAAAAATACATAAGAATGTTTTCTTCTGCCACATCCATATAATAAAAACAGTTTGGCTGGGTATAAAATTATTGGGTCTCATCTTTTATTCTTTTAAGGTGTCCTTTTGGGGGCATTTATTATTGCAGAGGATAAATCTTAGTCTTTTGAAGTTAAATTATTATTTTAATGTTTAATTTTTTCTGTCTAAATCCTTAGAAGATTTTTCATTTACCTTTGGAATTCAAAGCCAGAATTAATCTAATCATGATCTTTTTTTTTTCTTTATTTTGTTCATAACATGGGATGCTTTTCAAGACACACTATAAAGGTTTCCTTAACTCTGGAACTTTTTACATTGTATCTTTGATTAACACTGGTGCTATAATGCCTGACTGTCATGATGGTTATAATAATTAATTGATATTGCTCTCATAAAACAATTAGGGTGATGCCTGGCATCCACTGGGTGCTCAACAATTTTAATTATCTTTTCTGTCTCCTTTACAGTCATTTTCTGGGGTATTTGGGCTTCTTATTTGGATAAAGCTCATATTTTTTATAAATTGGTATTGCCTGTCATTATTTTCATTAGATCCCTAGAAATAGGTCCAAGACAGCACACTTTATGAGCCCGTGAAACATAGGATACAACTCCACCTTGGTGAAAGAGACTCTGAGATCTGACCCTAATCTCTAAGAAGGCACCAGACTTTTGATCTCATACAAGTACAAACCAAGAACAGACTCTAGTGAAACACTTTGAGTATGCATTCCAAACTTTCAGTGGGTAAAAAAGCATAAAAATTTATCAACTCATAAGTGCAATTAGGCTGGCTAAGCAAATGTAAACAGGATAAAAGAGTATCTCTTAAAAGAGGAAGAATTTTTCTCAAGCAGTTATTAAAGATCTATCTACAAATTGCTTATATGTTAATTATAAATCAAGTACTCTAGAAACACCCATTGATAAATGACTTTCATGCAAATTATAAATTGCTTAAGAGAGCTCATTCACAAAATGATCTGTGCACTAATTACAAATCAAGAAACTTAAACATATACATATACAAATGGTATATGTGCTAATTACAAAAGGCATTTTAGAGACTATCATTTACAAATTAAATACATGCTCATTGCCCACTAAATACTTTAGACAATTCTATGTACCAATAATTGTCATGCTAATTACACAGCAAATAATGTGAACCATACACAGTGTTTGCAAATAATCCATGTGCTAATTACACAACAAGCACTTTAAAAACACCAACGTAAAAATGATTTGTGTGTTAATGACATAACAAACACCCTAGCAACTCCCAAATACAAAAGATTTATATCTAATTACACATCAGACACTTCAGGAACACCCATGTGCAAATGATTTATGTGCTAATTACACCAACACTTAATTTCAAAAATGTCTAACAACAAATTATTTGTATGCTAATCACAACTCCAAACACAATTGATTTATGACCTAATGATTAGCTATTCTTATTTAGTTTCCTTTAAGGACCCACCATCTCAACAGATTGACAGCTTTCTTCTAATTGGTACTTATTATGAATATAAATAAAATGTCTGAGTCCATATCACAAAGTTTTAGGATCTTTATTCTCCCTTCCCCAATCCTGTCCAATTGTTGCAGTCTGATTACATTTTGGGGTACAGTGAATTGAAGGATTTATCTCTTAGAGCAGGCTGAGGAGTATTAGCTAGGGTAAGAATGTTCTCTTCCTTTTGTCTGTTTGATTGGAACCATCAGATTAAATTAATGAATGAAGTATAGGTGCTTATTAGCCACTCAGTCTATATACTAATCTTTCATGTTCGAAGAGCTATTACTGTGCTCAAATGTATTTATGCAGAAATTTTGTCCATAATGGCCACTACTGCTTCCTTATGCCCTCTCTAGCATGTGATAGCTTCCAAAAAAATTTTCCATATTCATTATCTTATTGGATTTGCTTCTTATAAAGGAGGAAGGACTCAAAAACAGAGGTTAAAAATTCCCGTTTTGCAGATGGGAAAACTGAGGCTCAGCATAGCAAAGCAGTATTTCTCCTGGCAGACTTGACTCCAAAGTCAGCCAAACTTCACAGCTAATGGTTTTTCTTCCACCTAGTCTCCAGTTGGCATTCCTCCACAAGAAAACCTTCCATGGCCATTGTCCCAGAAGTCTCTAGAACCAAAACACCAACACTGCGCATAGGATGGATCCACTCTCTCCTGCTACTGCATCCCATCCTCTCTCCTCCAGGCTCTCTTGGATCCCTGGCCTCTCCCTTCACACCATGCTGGCATTTCAACAAGACTGGGGGCCCCAGCACGCTTCTCACCTCTTTAAGAGTGAAAATGTATATCCCAGAGATTGTGGCTTAATTGGCTGATTAATAACAGAAAACCTAATTGAATGCTCCCAGCTCGTATGTACAATGTCTTAATGTTAGAGCCTTGGGAATAAACACACAGCAGGGAAGTCTGAACTGCAGCACAAGCACTAGCACTTTCAATTTAAAAGTCAATCTCATTATACAAGAAGCTGTTCCCTTTATCCCCCTGGAAAAGCTCACATTCTCAAACCAGATTCCCCTTGAACCAGCATCCTCTACTCCATCCTGTCTCTGAGTGATGCAAATATTAGGATGGGTCCCCTTTCTCCTTCTCTCTCCTTCCCCTCTCCCTCCCTCTTTCTCCGTCTCTCTGTCTCTGTCTCTCTCTCTCTTTCTATTTGTTCTCCCTGCTGCATATCTGAGCATCTCAGTAAATATTCATGAAATGCCACACTGTGAGGTCTGCGAAGAGCACAGACATGGGCCCTCAGAGGTGACGTGCAATTTGGCATCGCCAGCACCCAAGGGTGAGGGAGGCAGTGAGGTGCCTCCAAATCAAGCCTCATGTTACATCCTGATCCGTTCAGCTTTCTCCTTCTGGGCAGCCTGATTAGAAGTCTTAGGGTGCTCAGAAAGCTGAGCTAGATATTCTTGGCTGAGCTTAGAGTGACCAGGGAAGAGTCACTAAGGGCTCCCAGACCCTACGCTCCTCCTGGTCAATCACAGCATCTGAGGCAGGACTGAAGCTTCTGGGCAACTTCATTAATCAGCAAAGGGCTGCCATAACAAAGTAGCACAGACTGGGTGCCTGCTTTCTAAACAACAGAAATTTATTTTCTCCCTGGTCTGCAGGCTGGAAGTTCCAGTTCAAGGTGTAGCAGGATTGTTTACTCCTGTGTGGTCTCTCCTTGGCTCAAAGATGGCGACTTGACACTGTCCTCAACATGGTCTTCCCTCTGTGCATGCAGAGTGTCTTTCTCTGTATCCAAGTTTCCTCTTAAAAGGACACCAATCAGATTGGAATAGGACCCCACCCTAAGGACTTCATTTTAACTTAATCATCTCTTTATTTATTATTGTTATTATTACTGTTTAGAGACAGGGTCCCACTCTGTCATACAGGCTGGAGTGCAGTGGTGCAATCATGGCTTACTTCAGCTTCAACCTCCTGGGCTCAAGCCATGCTCCTGCCTCAGACTCCCAAGTAGCTGAGACTACAGGTATGCACCACCATGCCTGGCTAGTTTTTAAAATTTTTTGTAGAGATGAGGTCTCTCTATGTTGCCCAGGCTGGTCTTGAGCTCCTAGGCTCAAGCGATCCCCCCACTTCAGCCTCTCAAAGTGCTAGGATTATAGGCATGAGCCACTGCACCCTGCTTTAATCACCCTTTTTTTAAACTTTTATTTTAGGTTTAGGAGTACATATGCAGGTTTGTTATATAGGTAAACTGCATGTCATGGGGTTTGGTGTGCAGATTATGTCGTCACATAGGTAATAAGCATGGTACTGAATAGATAGTTTCTCCATCCTCTCCCTTCTCCTACCTGCCACTCTCAAATACACATATGGTCATGTTAATCACCTCTTTAAAGGCCCTACCTCCAAATACAGTTGACTTTGGAGGTACTGAGGGTTAGGGTTTCAACATATTAATTTGGTTGGTGAGTGGAGGGATGACACAATTCAGACTATAACAGCATGTCTTTCTGCTTGGGTATCTCTAAAACTCCTCAACCTCAACATGTCCAAATGAATCCTCATGACCTTGAACCTCCGCCCAGGACCCCAATGCCCTTGAGACTTTCCCATCTAGCAGAACGTCACCAACACAAGCTGGAGACCTTTTGATTTATCCTGTCCACTCACCCCCATTCCCAATTCATCTCCAGCTTCCCCCATTGACCTGACTCCCCAAATGTCACATCCCCAAGCCCAAGTTCCCATCAGCTCTTTCCTGACCCTCCACTCCAACCCCCAGGTGTCTTTCTGCATCCAGCTCTGCACATCTGCTGCCTATTCTGCAGAGTGGCAGAAGTATCTTCTTCAAGGCACATCTGATTATGTGCCCTCACACCTGCTCAGCTTCCTGCATCTTCTCTGACCATCTCTTAAATGCTGACACTCTTAGAATGCAGCCCCAGCCATCTCTCTTCTCTCCACATCATCTTCCTGAACACTCTCATCCACTTCTACAGCTTCAGTTACCTGCTACAACCTTGCATTAGTCTGTTTTCATGCTGCTGATAAAGACATACCCAAGACTAGGTAATTTATTTTTTCTTTAAAAAAAAAAAAAAAGAGGTTTAATGGCAATGGACTCACAGTTCCACGTGTCTGGGGAGGCCTCACAATCATGGCAGATGGTGAAAGGCACATCTTACATGGCAGCAGACAAGAGATAATGAGAACCAAGAGAAAGGGGTTTCCCCTTATAAAACTGTCAGATCTCATGAGACTTATTCGCTACAATGAATAAGAGTATGGGGTACTGCCACCATGATTCAATTATCTCCTACTGGGTCCCTCCCACAACACATGGGAATTATGGGAGCCATAATTCAAGATAAGATTTGGGTGGGAGCAAGGCAAAGTGACTCACACCTGTAATCCCAGTTGGAAGGCCAAGGCGGGTGGATCACCTGAAGTTAAGAGTTTGAGACCAGCCTGGCCAACATGGCAAAACCCCATCTCTACTACTAAAGATACAAAAATTAGCCAGGCGTGGCGGTGCATACCTGTAATCCCAGCTACTCGGGAGGCTGAGACAAGAGAATCATTTGAACCTGGGAGGCGGAGGTTGCAGTGAGCCGAGGTTGTGTCACTCCATTTCAGCCTAGGAGACACAGCAAGACTCCATCTCAAAAAAAATAAACATAAAAAAGATCTTGGTGGGGACACAGCCAAACCATATCAAACCTACAGGCCACTCTTGATGGCTTCCAGATCATTCCCCAAACCCAGACCTCTCAACCAGCTTTCAAACCCAAGGGTCTTAAATGCTTTAATCCATTATCACTAAGCAAAATAACAGCCCTGTAAATATCTGTAATGAGTTATTTGGTGAAGCAGAGCTTGTAAGTATTATTTTGTTTTCATTGAGATATTATTTTAATAAATTAGTTTATTTTCACTAAAAGAACCCACCAGCCACTTCTCTAGGGAGACATGGTAAATCACCCTGTGGTAAACTTTGGATTGTGAAAGAGCCACATAAGTGGTGTCTCCAGTTGAGGTGAAAACCCATTCCTTGAAGGAAAGGTATAACAGAACAATTGACACATGACTGCCACTCTCCCCTTCAAGATTTCTCAATGGGCAAGGATAAATTCACACTGTGGTTGGAAAAGAAGCCTCCTGGGAGGAAAAAGATTGAGACCTGAACTCACTTTGTTGCAAAATTCAACATTTGTAGAACTTCTTTGCAGGGCTGGGGAAGTCCCAGATGAAGGAAATAGGCAGCAGGTTGAGGGGGTGGACATCTAAAGCCCTACAGTGGAGATCATTGTGAAGGAATGGGGTGTCTGGTCTAGAGATGCAGCCCCATAATAACATCTGGGTGCTTGAGGAAAAGGACCATAGCTGAAATGGACACACCATCTAGTCACAGTCCCCTAATTTGATCGTTTCTAAAACACGACCACCAACCTATAGCGTTCAGTGACTGTGTGGTTGACTGTGACCTCTAAAAGACTACTTGAGACCCTGAGCATGGAGCAGTTCTGTAATCTGGACAGGAATCTGGAACAGCATCCTCAAAACTTGGGAAACAGGTGCACCAGACTGCACCAGACAAGTTCCCAACAGCAGCACATTGTGGAGACTGAGGACTAGATAGTGATAATTTATGAATGAAACTCTGGTTTATTCTCTACCTATCTTCAGAAGCAAGACTGACCTCCTTGGACCAAAATTTCTGGACAATTTGCTGGCAGAGGAAGAGACCACAAGAGGAAAAAAGTGGACTTCCTGGTAATTTAGGGGTTTGATTAACAAATTTGAATATTTAAAAGAGACTTGATTTTTCATTAAACAAGATAGCTAAATGGTAAATAAGCCTATTCAACATTATTAGTCATCAAAGAAATTCAAGTTAAAACTACAATGACATATCACCACACACCCTTGAAAATGGCTAAAATAAGGACTGATATTATCAAGCATTGGGGAAGATGTGGAGCAACTAGAACTCTCATACTCAATTTGGGAGTGCAAATTGGTTCAATCTCTTTGGAAAACTGTTTAGCAGTAGCTACAAAAGCTAAAAGCATAGATTGTGACCCAGTAATTTCATTTCTGGGTATTACTACACATATACACAGGAATGTTTATGTATTTCCACCAAAGTGCCTACACAAGAATATTCATAGCAGCACTATGTGTAATAGCCTGGAACTAGAAACTACCTAAATGCCCATCAACAGGTTAAAAAAAAAAAAACGACAAACTGTGGTATGTTTCTATGATGCATTGTTACCTAGAAAGAATAAGGATAAGGAGAATGTAACAACATGAAAGAATCTCAGTGTCCAAATATTGAGCACAAGAAACCAGAAATACATACAGAAAAGTATACCATACTGATTGTCCCATTTATATGAAATTCAAGAGCTGCCTAAACTAATCTATGATGACAGAAGTCAGAATGTGATTACTTTTGGAAGGAGGAGCATTAACCAAAATGGGACATAAAGGAGACTGGTGAGATACCTGAAATATTCTTGTCATAATCTGGGTAGTGTTGTATGAGTATAGATACGTATTAAATTGTGTCACCCCACACCTTCAAATTTATATGTTGAAGGTCTCTTCCCCAATATGGTTATGTTTAAAAACAGGGCCTTTAGAAAGGAATTAAGGTTAAATGAGACCATAGGTCCCTAATCCCGTAAGATTAGCATCCTTATAAAAAGAAACAGCAGAGTTTGTGCACTCACTCTGTCTTTCACTCTCTGTCTCTCTGTCTGTCTCCCTCCCTCTCCTTCTCTCCCTCCTACTCTCTGCATGCATAACACAAGGAAAGACCATGTGAACACACAGCAAGAACGTGGTGCTCTGCAAGTCAGAAACAGACCCTTCATCACCAAATCAGCCAGCACCCTGATCTAGGATTTCTGGCCTCCAAAATAGAGAGAAAATACATTTCTGTCGTTTAAGCCATGGAGCCTGTTGTATTTCATTATGGTAGCGTGAGCAGAATAAGACGGGTATATACAAATGCAAATTCTATTGAGAAATTTGTATCTTTTACCCTGTTGAAGTAAGTTATACCTCAATTGAAGAATAAATAAAAGAGAAAGAAGGAGCGGCACAACTTTGTTCGTACTCCCAAGCTGGTGAGTGGGTGATGTAGGTTGCCTCTCACTGTGCCCTCTTGGCTGATGAGAAAAGTGCAACTTTGAGTAGTGAAGTGACATGTTGTTATGGCAGCAGAACTAGGCACGTAATCCAGTTCAGTTTGGTGAACAATCACAATGTGTGCCCTTTGCAAGCCCCAGGGTGGGCACTGCTGTCAGGAGTGGCCTCACAGGAGGTGCCCAGGCCTTGAAGGTAAATAAGCATTTACAACATTGTGTGGTCCACACTGCAATGGGCTTCACAGAGGTCACAAGGGCGCCGAAGGACCACCTAGCATAGCCCAGGATGTGGGAGTGGAAACTTCAGGGGTGCCAGACAAATCCTACACTTCCCCTTCTCCCAAAGTCAGTCCTGGAGCTCCATGTCCTGCTCCTTAAAGTGTGGTCCACAGACCAGCAGCCTCTCTGTCATCTGGATGCTGGCTGAAGATGTAGAATTGTGGCTCCACCCAGGCCTACTGCATCAGGATCTGCTTTTTACCAAGATCCCCTGGGAAAGCACACCTGCACTGGAAAAGTGCTGGTCTGTTTATTTCAGAAGGACACTGGGAGGCATGGACAGCTCTAAACACAAAGTGGCATCCTCTCAAAGAGCTGAATCCCCCACACTCTCTATCCTGTCTGCAGATACTTCTGAGCACCAGGACACCCACTCAATTCCCACTGACCCAGGTAACTAGGTCCCAGGAGATTCTGTGTCTACACTTACCTCCCCAACAGAGCAAGTCTAGCCCTAGCAGGTGTGCAAGCCAGTGATCTGGCAATTAGAGCCACTGATTGGAAAATGGGCTGCTTACCTGCGACAAAGGAGGGCTTCTCTTTTTGAGGCCATAGACAAAGCAGGCTTCCAGGGCAGCTAATTACCTGATAGGTAACAAAGCTATCACCTACTGGGCCTTTTAGCTCAGTTAATAAAGCAATTTTCCCAGTCTTTTGTCCTTCTCTTGTTGTGATTTCTTGGCCTACACACGTTTTACAAAATGAGAAAGTTACGCAAGTGCTGCTTAATCCAGAGTTCAGCATTTGGGGCCCAGATTCCGGCCAGGCCAGCAGCAAAGCTACTGTAGAACCAGGCATCTAGGAAAGATGTGGGTCCCTGCTCCTGGGTTTGTAGACCCAACAGAGTGTATGAACGATGGCACAGTTTGCAGGTTATCCTATGAAATAATTAAATAAGATCATCTATATGGGGATTAAATGTAAGCTCTATTTAAGGATAGTGGTTACTTTCTTAGACCAGGTCATTGAAATTTAATGTGAACACTTTCATATCAAAATGCACGCACTATAACAACTAAGATGTCCAATCATTCCAGTTTGCCATAAGCAAGATCCCAGGCCCTGTCCTCATGGAGCTGAGGGTCTAATGGGGAGGAAAGAAAGGAAACAAGTATGCAAATAAAATAGTTTCCCATGATAAGTGATATGTTGGAAACAAAGAAAGAAGGGCCACAGCGTGGCCCAGGAAGGCTTCTCCAAGGCCTGACAAATGTCAAGTGTCCAGCTATTTGAAGAGATGTGTATGGGGGTTTGAGAGAGAGAAAAGTGGGGGTTCCAAGAAGATGCAGCAGCAAGTGCATATGTCCTGAGACAGGGCAGAGCTTGATGTATGAGATGTCAGAAGAAGCCTGGCATAGTTAGACTGTGTGTGATTGTGTGTGTGTGTGTGTGTGTGTGTGTACACAAATGCACATTTGTATGCCTCTGCTGGGGGCAGTGAGAGGAGATGGGGTCAAGGTTGAAGTAGTGAGCAAAGTCCAGACCATGCAGAACTCATAGACCATGGTAGGAGTTTGAATTTTACTCTGAGTATAATAGAAAGCATTGAAGTGGTGGCCCTACTATTCCTTTCCCTAATTTCTCAAGTCAGATTTATTGCTCATTACTTGTCAGTCATCCTCCTTTTGAAACAGATTCATTTTAGGTCTGTATATCTACCACTAAGTGCACCTATAGCTGCTTTGCATAATTTTTTTAATTAATAAACTTTATTGTGTTTTAGGATCACAACAAAATTGAATAGAACAAAGAGAGCTCCCATATGTCCCCTGTCCCCGACACGTGCACAACCTCCCTCACTGTTGAAATCCCCCACCACAGTGGTACATTTGCTATAATAAATGAACCTACATTGACACATCATTATCATCCAATGTCCATAGTTTACATTAGGGTTCTCTCTTTGTGTCGGACATTCTATGGATTTGTACAAATGTATAATGACATGTACCCACACCTGTAGTATTATGCAGAATGGTATCACTGCCCTAAAAATCTTCTGTGCTCCACCTACTCATCCCTCCCTGAGCCTACCCCATAGAAACCACTAATATTTTTAACTATCTCTACAGGTTTGCCTCTTACAGACTGTCATATATTCGGAAACATACAGTATGTAGGCTTTTCAGATTGGCTTCTTTCATTTTGCAATATGCATTCAAGTTTCCTTCATGTCTTCTTATGGCTTAATAGCTCATTTCTTTTCAGCGCTGAATAACATTTCATTGTCTGAATGTACCACTGTTTACTCATTCACCTACTGAAGGACATCTCAGCTGCTTTCACATTTTGCCAATTCTGAATAAAGCTTCTATAAATATCCATGTACAAGTTTTGTGTGAAAAGTTTCTACTCCCTCAGGTAAATGCCAAGGAGTTCAGTTGGTGGATTGTATGATAAAAGTATATTTTGTTTTGTAAGAAACAGCCAAACTGTCTTCCAAAGTGGCTGTACCATTTGCCTTTCCATCAGCAATGAATGAGAGTTCCTGTTGCTCCATATATCCTCGTCAGCATTTGGTATTGTCAGTGTTTTGGATTTGAGTCATTCTAATAGGTCTGTAGTAGTATTTCATTGTTGTTTTAATTTGCATTTCCCTGATGACATACTATGCAGAACATCTTTTCATAGCTTATTTCCCATCTATACCTTCTTTGATGAGGTGTCTGTAAAAGAACTTTGGGCCACTTTTTAATAGGGTTGTTTGTTGTCTTATTGTCGAGTTTTAAGAGTCCTGTGTATATTTTGGATGACAATCCTTTATCACCTATGTCTCTTGCAAATATTTTCTCCAAACTCTCTTAACATTGTTTCTTGCAGGCAGAAAATTTTGATTTTAATGAAATACAGCTTATCAATTATTTCTTTCATGGATTGTGCCCCTGGTGTTGTACTTAAAAAGTCATCACCAAACCCAAGGTCATCTAGATTTTCTCCTGTGTTATCTCTAGGAGTTTTATAGTTCTGTGTTTTACATTTAGGTCTGTGATCTATCTTGAGTGAAGGGTAAAAGATTTGCATATAGATTGATTTTTTTTTTTTTTTTGCATGTGGATATCTGGTTGTTCCAACACCATTTATTGAAAAGAGTATATTTGCTCCATTGCAATGCCTTTGCTCATTTCCATGAGTCTACTTCTGGGCTCTCTGTTCTCGTCCACTGATCTAGATTTTTTCTTTCACCAATACCATACTGTCTTGATCACTGTAGCTTAACAGTAAGTCTTAAAAGTCAGATAGTGTCAGTTCTGTTTGTTCTCCTTCGGTATTGAGTTGGCTATTCTGGGTCTTTTGCCTCTCCATATAAATTTCGGTTTTGTTGTTGTCTTTTGTTTTTCTTTTTGTAGAGACAAGTTCTTGCTATGTTGTGCCTGAGCTGGTCGCAAACTCCTGGCCTCAAACATTTTCCCATCTCAGCCTCCCAAAGTGCTGGAATTACAGGTGTGAGCCACTGTGCTCACCAGTTTATAGAAACTTCATAATCAGTTTTTCAATATCTACAAAATAACTGTCTGGGATTTGATTGGGTATTACATTGAATCTTGATTGAGCAACTTGGGAAGAACTGACATCTTGACAATATTGGGTCTTCCTATCCATAAACTTGGAATATCTTCCCATTTATTAAATTATTATTTAATATCTTTCATCAGAGTTTTGTGGTTTTTCTCATGTAGATTTTGTACATTTTTTAGATTTATACCTAAATGTTTTATTTTAAATGGAAATAATATGTTTTTTATTTTAAATTTCATTTGTTCATTGCTGGCATTTAGAAAAGTGACTGACTTTTCAGTCACTTGTACATTAACCGTGTATCTTGTAACCTTGCTATAATTAGTTCCAGGCATTCTTTTGTTGATTCTTTCACATTTTGTACATAGACAAGTCATGTCATCTATGAAGAAAGACAGTTTTATTTCTTTCTTCCCAATCTGTATGCCTTTTATTTTACTTTCTAGTCTTACTGCATTAGCCAGGATGTATATTGAAAAGGAGTGTTATGAGGAGATATCCTTGCTTTGTTCCTGATCCTAGTGGGAAAGCTTTGAGTTTCTCATTATTGATCATGAGGTTAGCTGTAGGTTTTTTGTAGGTGTTCTTTATCAAGTGAAGGAAGTTCCCCTCTTTTCCTAGTTTGCTGAGCTATTTTATTATGAATGGGTATTGAACTCTGTCAAATGCATTTTCTGCATCTATTGATAATGTAATTTTTTTCTTAACCCTGTTGATGTAATGGATTACACTAATTGATTTTTGAATGTTAAACCGGTGCCACATATATAGAATAAATCTCACTTAGCTGTGGTATATAATTTTTATATGTTGTTGAATTCAATTTTCTAATATTTTGTTGAGAATTTTTACATCTACATTCATGAGAGATATTGGTTTATAGTTTTCTTGTAATACTTTTTCTGGTTTTGGTTTTAGGGTAATACTGGCCTTATGGAGTGAGTTAAGTAGTATTTACTCTGCTTCTACCTTGTAAAAGAGATTGTAGAGAATTGGCATAATTTCATCCTTAAATGTTTGTTAGAATTCACCAATAAATGTATCTGAGCCTAGTACATTCTGTTATGGAAGTTAATTACTTATCTAATTTCTTTAATAGATATGAGCCTATTCAGATAGTCTACTTCCTCTTGTGTGAGTTTTGAAAGATTGTATCTTTCAAAGTATTGGTCTCTTTCATCTAGATTATCAAATCTGTGGGCATAGACTTGTTCATAATATTTCTTTGTTATCATTTCCATGTCCATGAAATGTATAATGATGTTCTTTCCTTCATTTCTGACTTTAGTAATTTGTGTCTTCTTTCTTTTTCTTAGGCCAGGTGGAGACTTATCAATTTTATTAATCTTTTCAAAGAACCAGCTTTCTGTTTCATTGATTTTCTCAATTGATTTCCTGCTTTCAATTTTACTACTTTCAGCTCCAGTTTTTATTATTTCTTTTCTTCTGTTTGCTTTAGATTAGATTTTCTCCTTTATTCTAGTTTCCAAAAGTAGAAATTTAGATTATTGATTTTCAATCTTATTTTTAAAACATGCATCAGTGCTATAAATTTCCCTCGAAACACTGCTTTCACTGCATCCCACAAATTTTGACAAGATGTATTTTCATTTTCATTTATTTCAAAATATTTCTTAACTTCTCTTAAGATTTATTCTGTGATCCAATGCTATTTTAGAAGTACGTTGTTTAATCTTCGGGTATTTGGGAATTTTGCAGCTATCTTTCTGTTATTTATTCCTAATTGTGCTCTGAGAGCAGACATTGTATGATTTCTACTGTTTAAATTTGTTAAGGCATATTTTATAGCCCAGAATGTGGTCTATCTTGGTGAATGTTACATATGAGTTTGAGAAGAATGTGTATTGTGCTATTGCCAGATAAAATAGTCTATAGATGTCAATTATATCCTCTTGAAAGGTGGTGCTGTTGAGTTCAAGTTCAACTATGTTCTTGCTGATTTTCTGCCTTCTGGAACTGTTCATTTCTAATAGCGGGGTGTTAAAGTCTCTGGTTACAATGGTGGATTTATCTACATCTCCTTGAGGCTCTATAGGTTTGTGACTCATGTAGTCCAATACTCTGTTGTTAGGTACCTCTACATTAACAATTATTATATTTTCTTTGAGTATTGACCTCTTTATCGTTATATAATGCCTCTCTTTATTCCTGATACTTTCATTGCTTTGAAGTCTGCTCTGTCTGAAATTATTATATAGCGATTCCAGCTTTTTTTTGATTGGTGTTAGCATGAGCTATCTTTCTACTCTTTTCACTTTATCCTATATGTCTTTATATTTAAAATGGGTTTCTTTTGGGCAGCATATAGTTGACTCTTGTTTTGTGATCCACTCTGATAATCTTTGTCTTTTAATTAGTATATTTAGACCATTGACATTTAAAGTAATTATTGATAAAATTGAATTAACATCTATTATTTTTTTACTATTTTCTATTTGTTGTCCTTCATTTTTTGTCTCTATTTTTGTCTTCTACACTTTTTCTGACTTTTGAGGCTTTAATTGAGCACCTTATACAATTTCAGTTTCTCTCCATTCTTAGCATATCAATTATACTTATTTTTTAAGAGTTTGCAACATACATTCACAATGAATCCAAGTCTACTTTTCAATAACACTATACCTCTTCACTGTTAGTGCAACTATCTGGTAATGACCAAATATTTCAAATTCCTCCCTCCTGACCCTGTATCATTGGAGTCATTAGTTTCACTTATGGCATAAGTGTGTGTGTGTGTGTGTGCCTGTGTGTATGTAATCAAATACATTGTTGCTGTTATTATTTTAAACAAATTCTTATCTGTTAACACAATTTAAAATAAGAAAAATAGAAGTTTTTATTTTAATTTCAATTGTTTATTTTCTGATGCTCTTTATGTAGAGCTGAGCTTCTGCTACATACCATTTTCCCTCTCTGAAGAACTTCTTTCAACATTTCTTGCAAGGCAGGTCTACTGACACCAAAATTTCTCAATTTTTGTTTGAGAAAGTATTTATCTCTCACTTTTAAAGGATAATTTTGCAGCATACAGAATTCTAGTTGGTGGGATTTTTTTCTGTTATCACTTTCACTCTACTCTCTTCCAGTTTGTATGGTTCCTGAGGAGACATTGGATGTAATTCTTACTCTGCTGCTCTGTAAGTAAGGAGTTTCTTCCGTCTGGTTTCTTCAATAATTTTTCTAATTTTTGATTTTCAGAAGTTTGACTATATGTTGAGGTGTTGAGTTTTTTTGGCATCTTTCCTGCTTGGTGTTCTCTGACCTTCCTAGATTTATGTTTTGATGTCTGACGTTAAGTTGGGAAGATTCTCCATTGTTGCTCAAATATTGCTTCTGTTCTCTTCTCTTTTCTTCTTCTGGTATTGTCGTTATGCATATGTTATTTACACCTTTTGTAACTGTCTCATAGTTCTTGGACATTCTACTACAGTTTTTTTTTTTTTTTTTTTAGTCTTTATTCTCTTTGCTTTTCAGCTTTGGAAGTTTCTGGTGTCACAGGGCAGAGAACATCACACACGGGGGCCTGTCATGGGGCAGGGGGCAGTGGGAGGGATAGCATTAGGAGAAATATCTAATGTAAATGATGAGTCAATGGGTGCAACAAACCACCATGGCACACGTATACCTATGTAACAAACCTGCACGTTGTGCACATGTACCCTAGAACTTAAAGTATAATAATAAAAAAAAGAAAGTTTCTGGTGTCATATCCTCAAGCTCAGATACTCTTTACTCAGTCATGTCTGGTCTACTAATGAGTCCATCAAAGGCATTCTTATTTCTGTTAGAGTGTTTTTTATCTCTAGAGTTTTTTTATTACTTCTTAGAATTCCCATCTCACTGCTTACTTTGTCTGTCTCTTTTTGAATGTTGTCTACTTTTTTCATTAAAGCCCTTAGAATATTTTAAGGGCTTAATATCAATTACAGTTTTTTTAAAATTCTGTTCTGATCATCTCAACATTCTTGCCATGTATTATCTGGTTCTGATGCTTGTTTAATCTCCTCAAACTGTGCTTTTTTTTACTTTTAGTATGCCTTGTAATTTTTTGTTAAATGGTGAACATAATGTACTGGGTGAAAGGAACTGTGATAAATAGCCCTTTAGTTATGTGATGCTAAGGTGTGTGGGGAGAACCAGTGTTCTATAATCCTGTGATTAGGTCTCAGTCTTTTGGTATGAATTTCACTAGTGCTGCTAAGTTATTTTCCCCTCTTAGGTGGGACAGAATGCCTAGAGGTAGGTGGATTTGGGTATTTCCCTTTCCCCACATTGAAGGCTAGAGCCAGCTGGAATTGGATATTTTCCTTTCCCCAGATTGGTTTGGTTCTTCTGAGGACAGGACTTGCTAAGAACAGAATGCCCTGTCATATAACAAAATGGCAAAATGGGTCCTTTTACACATACTCTGATGGAAACATGGGAATATTTTTTCCTATATTTACTATGAGAACCTGGCAAACTTCCTAGAGGCAAAACTCACAAAAATGTGGTAGCTCCCTATAACTGGATCCCCTGGAGTTTTTAACTCTCAGACTTGTCCACACCAAGCATCCAGAAATTTGTCAATTCCAGTTTAGGTTTTCCATCTCTGGCATCGGTTCCCACTGAGGTTTCTGCTAACGGATTTCTGCTTTGCTAAATTGTGATTCTCTGTATCCACCTGTTCATCTCTCCAATTTTTGGGGCAATGGTTTGCTCTGTGATCTCTTTTCCCCGACATGTTTAACAAGTGTTATTGACTTTTCCTTGTTTTCATTCTTTTACTTGTTGTTAGGACAGAGCAGCAATTTTTAAGCTCCTTACATGCTGGATTAGAAGCCAGAAATCCATAATATTTTTTCTCTGTTTTTAATCATCATTCAAGACTAAATATTTGTGGTTAATTTCATTACAATGTCTTCTTTAATAATTGAATTGTTTTAATATCTAAACATATGATAAGGAAAAACTTGTCTTTTTTTCTTTTTTTCCATTATAGTCATGAACAAAATGTGGATTATTTGAAATATACTGAGACTAGCACTGTAGTCTGGTAAGTGGTAAATATTCTATATGTAGTTGAAAGTGTTTTGCATTCTCTCGTCACATCAGGCACACGTCTATAAACACCAGTTTATAGAGTTTCACTATTCACAATTTCATTATTCAAATTTCCGACGTCCATATTAACTCTTTGTTGGTCTATCATTTTTGGAGAGCTATGCTAAACATGTCTCATTACAATTATGAATTTGCCTATGTCTTATGTCCATTTTTTAATAAATATTTTGGGGCTTTGTAATAGGGAACATACAGGTTCAGAATTGTCTTGCTGGCACATTTTGCCTTCCAACTTTACGTAATGAGCCTTTCCCTAATCATCTCCCTACTTTGTCTGATATCGCTGCAGTATTTCTTTTAGTTTAATATTTACCTGATTTGTCTTTTTACACTCTTTACTTTCAATAATTGATTTTCCTTAGTTTTAGGTGGGTCTCTTGCAAATAATATATAGGTGGCCAGGCACAGTGACTCACACCTGTAATCCCAGAACTTTGGGAGGCTAAGGTGGCTGGATCACTTGAGCTCAGGAGTTTGAGACCAGCCTGGGCAACAAAGTGAGACCTCGTCTCCACAAAAAATACAAATATTAACCAGGCGTGGTGGTACGCATCTGTAGTCCCAGCTACTCGGGAGGCTGAGGTGGGAGGATGGCTTGAGCCTGGGAGGCAAAGGTTGCAGTGAGGCAAGATCATACCTCTGTATTCCAACCTGGGCGACAGAGTGAGACCCTGTCTTCAAAATAATAATAATAATAATAATAATAAATGCGGATTTCAAAAAAGAACTTTGCCCTTATTTAATCTAAATGAATGTATTTCAGAATGACTTCTGATATGTTTTAGCCTGTTTCTGATCCTCCCTACTCACTTTCTATTGTGTGATATTTTCCTTACATTCTTTCCCTTCTCTCTTTTATTTAACTCTACTATTTCGAAGTTATTTGTTTTAGTTTATTCTTCCAGTGCCTCACACATTTTTAACATGCAAACTTGTCTTAAATGCTAAGATTTATTATTGTTATTATCTTCCTGTCAGGCAATATAAGAACTCTAGAACTCCTAACTCTCCCCATCTTTCATAACTGATATTTTAGTTTCATTTTTTTGAATTATCCTAAACCATAGACATTATTATATCTATATTCTCTGTGCTGGTTTGGATTTCTTTAGCATCTTAATAATTTCTTGGCTCAGTGTTGCTTCTTCCATTCTATTTCTTCTCCCTACATTCCAATTTCTACTTAAATCCTTTGGTAATTCTTTTAGTGAGTGTCTCTGAGAAGTAAGCTCTCTTCGTTTGTTTTAGAGTGTCTATATTTAACCTCTACCCTTTTATAATGGTTTAGTTGTGTGAAAGAAAAGAAAGAAAAGTTTAACCTGACAATCTGTTCCCTCAACACTTTGAAAATATTATATGTGGCCTCCCAGCATGTACTCGTGCTAAATAGAGGTCCACTGTCAGTCTGATACTTGTTCTTTTGAAGGCCACTTGTCTTTTATGTCTAATAGTTTTTCAAATTTTTCTCTCTGTCTTTGGTGTTCTGCAATTTTACCAGGATGTGCCTTGGTCAGATAGTTTGTTATTTATTTATTGATTCATTTCTCTATTGAGAAGAAGGACTTTGTGATCCATCAATCCGAAAACACATCTTTCCTCAATTTTGTCTTTATCTCTTTGATTCATGCTCTCTCCCATCACCATTGTTCTGTTCTTTTGGAAGCCTTATCACACTTATGTTGGATTCACTCATTCTGTCATCCATGTGTCTCAGTTGCCTTTCCATATGTCCCATGTGTTTATTTCTCCCTGCTGTACCCAGGAGAGTTTCTTCAAGCATATCTTCCTATTCATAATTTCTCTCTTCCCTTGTGTAATTTGCCTTTGGTCCTATCCATTGAGATTATAATGTCTGTGAGTAGATAGATAAAGTAGATAAATACATAAGTAGATAGATAGATAATTTAGAATAATAAATATTCAAATACTCCTTGTTTCTTTTTCAAATCTGCTCTTTTTTTTTTTTTTTTTTTGACACGGAGTCTTACTCTGTCACCCAGGCTGGAGTAGAGTGGCACGATCTCAGTTCACTGCAAACTCCGCCTCCCAGGTTCAAGCGATTCTCCTGCCTCAGCCTCCTGAGTAGCTGGGATTACAGCCACGCACCACCACACCTGGCTAACTGTTTTGTATTTTTAGTAGAGACAGGTTTCACCCATGTTGGCCAAGCTGGTCTTAAACTCCTGACCTCAGGTGATCCACCCACCTTGGCCTTCCAAAGTGCTGGGATTACCAGCATGAGCCACTGCACTCGGCCTCATACCTGCCTTTTATAGCATCCTCTTTTTTATTACATTTTCTTGTACTTTTTAAATCTTTTTAATCCTCTTAAATATCACTTTTTTAAAATCTCCTTCAGACTACTCTATATGTTTGAGTTTTCCAGGTACTAATTTTCCATTAATAGCTCCTGCTGCTAGCCCTCCCCTGACTGATTTATTTCCTATGCTTCTCTGTAATTCTGCTTGTGAGCTCGTCCTCAACAGAGCTGACTGTCTGCGGGATTCTAGTGTACCCTGAGTTACAGTACAATCCACAATGAGGGCTTTCTGGCTTCCTATTTTGCAACTCAAGAGAATTGTATTGTCCTGGGCCAGTTGCTATGTTACCATCTTATTTGTGGTTCCCACACTACAGAGGAAGAGGGCATCTGTACTCTATATCCATACATGGGGCAGGATAAGATTTTGAGTTCTTTGGGAGATTTTCTTTTCTTTATATGATCTTTGCCCTTTTTTTTTTGAGACAGAATCTTGCTCTGTCGCCCAGGTTGGACTGCAGTAGCTCAATCTCAGCTGACCGCAACCTGCCACTCGCAAAGCCCCATATTGTTTCTACCTGCTGCTCTGGGATGGAGGTAGGGTTGAATTTTTTTAGTCTATGTGATCCAGGAGCACTTTATAGAGTGAAGTGGAGGAGGAAGGTTTGTTTCTGAGCCCTTTACTTTGTGGCATCTCTGGTTGCCCCTGGTGCTAGGACCCCAAATTCCAGCCTCAGGATTTGTGTCTGCTCTGGCCCTGAGGCTGGGGTCTGAAGTCGTAACACCAGCCTGCTACTCTTTATGTCAGCTTCTCACACGGCCCTGGCTTGGACCTCTGTCTTCTGTCTTTGTTTCTGAATCCCGGGGATATTCCTTCTTTTGTCATGCTAGGAAAATTTTTATAATTGTGTTTATTATTTTATTATATTGTCTTCACAATTCTACGCATTTGTATTGGGAGAGGGGAAATACTACCCCAGCTCAGTCAACCATGCTACTGAACATCCTCCATGATCTATTATTGCTTCAGTGAAATATTTAAATTGAAACATCACTTGCAAAATCATTTAAGAGGTACACGTCCTAAGGTGCAGCATGATTTACAGCTCAAAGAATCCTCATTTAAGTCAACACACCTGGGTACCTAGCATCCAGACTAAGAAATAGAATGCTATCAGTACCCTAGAAGCCACCTTTGCACCCCATTTCACTCAAACCCCTCAATATAATTCTTATCCTGCCCATTGACCCCACACATTAGATTTGCCTATTCTTGATTTTTGTAAAATGGAAACATACGATATATTCTTTTTTGCATCTCACTTCATTTACTCAACATTGTTTGGCTCTGTATCGCCACTCAAACCTCATCTGAAATTGTAATCCCCACGTGTCGGGGGAGGGGCCTGCTGGGAGATTATTACATCATGGGGTGGACTTCCCCTTTGCTGTTCTCATGATAGTGAGTGAGTTCTCATGAGATCTAGTTGTCTGAAAGTGTATGCCACTTCCCCCTTCACTTGCTCTCTCTCTCTCTTCTGCCGCCATGTGAAGAAAGTGCTTGCTTCCCTTTCACCTTCCGCCATGATTGTAAGTTTTTTGAGGCCTCCCAGTCATCCTTCCTGTTAAGCCTGCAGAACTGTGAGTCAATTAAACCTCTTTTCTTCATAAATTACCCAGTCTCAGGTAGTTCTTTATAGCAGTGTGAGAATGGACTAATACAGTTGTGTGTTGAGATTCATCCAAACTCTTCTGTGTAGTTGTAGATGATTCATTTTATTACTGTGTGGTATTCCATCATGTGAACAGACCACAATTTATGTATCCATTCTACTACTGATGGGCAGTGGATGGCTATTACAAATACTGCTGCTATAAATATTTGGTGATGTTGGGTGTGTACCTTGAAGTGGAATTGCTGGCTCATAGGTAAGTGCATGTCCAGATATACTTGTTTAGATCCTTCTTGCCCTCTTGCATTTGTCTATCTCCCCAGCTATACTTAAGGTTCTTGAAGGTCAGGTCTCTGTCAGTATTCACTGCTATCTGCTCAATACCTTGTATACAATGGGTGCTTAATAAATGCTTGCTGCATAAAGAAAGGCATCAGTGAGTCCAAGTGGCATATCCAGGCCTGTCTATCAATCTCACTCCACCCCTACCTGCTCCCCCACACCTGGGGAGTCAGATGATGTCTGGAGGGTAACCAGCCCTGCATGTGAGAAGGACAGGGTGCAGGGGATTGGGGAGTGTTGCCAAGGGCAGGCACTTGAGCAGCTGAGCAGATGTAGCCTGGCCCTGGCTGCTGGTGTCTCCAGCCTTGGACACATTCCCAATGTAGAGCTCCTCACCTTCCCATCGGGCCACGGCATCTTTTGAAATAGCGAAAACGTGACCTTCAGCCATGCCACAGCAGTCTTGGCTGCCAGAAAATCCAACTGGATATGTACCTTTGCTTAACGCAGGATGTCAGGGAGCCTAGAGAGGAGGTGTTTGTTCCCAGTCTCCTATCGTTTTCAGAAATGTCGAAAACGCTGACAGGTTTGGGAGAGGAAGCAATTCACCTTTGAGTTAATCAATATAAGAGCCTCAAGGTGGCTCACGCCTGTGTCAAACATGGGGCTTTCAGCATCAAAGTGCTGCAAGACTTGGTGAGTTTTTTTTTTTTTGTTTGTTTTTGTCTTTTTGGTCTGTCAGGTTGTAAGGATACTGTACCGTCAATAAACACCAAAGTCACAATGTGTCTGGTTCCCGATCTACTGCCATGTTCTGAAGAAAGTGTATGTGTGTGTGAGAGAGAGAGAGAAGGCGGGAGGGAGGAAATGGGGAGGAGAGAAGAGGAAACAGGCAGGGTAAAGAGGAGAATAGAAGGAGAGAGAAAAGAAAGACAGACATGGAAACAAAATAGAGCAGGAGAAAGAAGGGGTAAGAGAAGCGAGAAGAAAAAGACAAGGAAGACAAAAGTGAAGACATGAGAACAGAGAGACAGGAGAAAAGGAACAAAAGAGTTAGCAAAATGATGAGAGAAAAGAAAAAAAAGAAATATTGAGAAATAAAAGAGAAGGAAAGAAAAAGAGAGAGAGAAAGGAGTGAGGAAATGAAATAGGCAAAGCGATTCTGCAGACAACAGAAAATAGGAGGGGGAAGAAAAGACTGAGAATGAGAGAAAGATAAAAAGAATAAAAAGATGAAACAGAAGGGAAATGCCTCAAGTGCCCTGCCCAAGGAACTCAGAGACACCCATGTTTTCTCATGACTCTTAATGATGGCAGTTGTCAAGCAGACCCCAAGGAAACCCTGAGACCAAACAGCAAGGGGAAGGAGCCAGGCTCCAGTGAATTTACCCTCTCTGCCCTTGAGCACGGAATTGGGATGACCTAAAATGTGGCTGAAAATTCATCCCGAGCTCCCCAGCAGCCCCAGAGAGGAGCTGAAGCAGCAGCTCAGCAGCAAAGAACACTTGGGTCTTTGCCTTTCTGTGGAACTGAGAGTGTCTTCAGGTTGGCCGGGTTCACACCCTTCTGGGTGCCAGAACCCCGCTCTGTCCATATGAACCTCTCTGCTTTCATTCCCTGGACCCAACTGAAACCACAGGGTCCTCAGAGTGAAGGTGGCCTCTCAGCTTCCAGGAGATCTAGTGCTGTCTGTATTTTGCCATGTGTGAACTTCAAATGATTTCAGGGACATATGTTCCCATTTGAAAGACACGTCAGTATGGCATCCCTATTACCTAAGTCCTTAGTGCATTGTATGAAGCACAATGGACAATCATTATGCATAAATACCAACCAAACTGAGCATTGAAAAGCAAAGAGAAATCTGATTCATTGTTTTCCATTTTGTAAAATAATATTTGTACCCCATAACATTTGGGAAAATAAGTTCAAAAACTTGTTTAGAAAAATAAGAAGAATCATACCATAGACTAACACAATGGGAATTCAAAAGAAGAATAAATAAATAAATAAATAAATAAATAAATAAATAAATAAATAAAATAGGTAAGAATGCTCTGGGTCTCTGTTCCAAGATGACTGAATAGGAACAGCTCCAGTCTGCAGCACCCAGCATGATCGACGCAGAAGACGGGTGATTTCTGCGTTTCTAACTGAGGTACCTGGTTCATCTCACTGGGCCGGGTTGGACAGTGGGTGCAGCCCACAAAGGGTGGGCTGAAGCAGGGTGGGGCATCACCTCACCTTGGAAGTGTCAGATCAGGGGATTTCCCTTTCTTAGCCAAGGGAAACCACGACAGACTCTACCTGGAAAAACGGGACACTCCCACTCAAATACTGTGCTTTTCTCAACGTCTTAGCAACCGGCAGACAAGGAGATTCTCTCCCGTGCCTGGCTCGGCAGGTACCACGTCCATTGAGCCTTGCTCACCGCTAGCACAGCAGTCGGAGATGGAACTGCAAGGCAGCAGCTGGCTGGGGGAGGGGCGTCCACCATTGCTGAGGCTTGAGTAGGTAAACAAAGCGGCCGGGAATTTCGAACTGGGCAGAGCCCACCACAGCTCAGCAAAGCCTACTGCCTCTAGACTCCACCTCTGTGGGCATGGCATAGCTGAACAAAAGGCAGCAGACAACTTCTGCAGACATAAACCTCCCAGTCTGACAGCTCTGAAAAGAGCAGTAGTTCTCCCAGCACAGCGTTTGAGCTCTGAGAACAGATAGACTGCCTCCTCAAGTGGGTCCCTGACGGCCAGGTAGCCTAACTGGGAGACACCTCCCAGTAGGGGCTGACAGACACCTCATATAGGTGGGTGCCCCTCTGGGATGAAGCTTCCAGAGGAAGGATCAGGCAGCAATATTTGCTGTTCTGCAGCCTCTGCTGCTCCCAGGCAAACAGGGTCTGGAGTGGACCTCCAGCAAACTCCAACAGACCTGCAGCTGAGGAACCTGACTGTTAGAAGGAAAACCAACAAACAGAAAGGAATAACATCAACATCAACAAAAAGGACATCTACACCAAAACCCCATCTGTAGGTCACCAACATCAAAGACCAAAGGTAGATAAAACCACAAAGATGGGAAGAAACCAGAGCAGAAAAGCTGAAAATTCTAGAAATCAGAGTGCCTCTTCTCCTCCAAAGGATCACAGCTCCTCACAAGCAGTGGAACAAAACTGGACAAAGAATGACTTTGACAAACTGACAGAAGTAGGCTTCAGAAGGTTGGTAATAACAAACTTCTCTGAGCTAAAGGAACATGTTTGAACCCATCACAAGGAAGCTAAAAACCTTAAGTAAAGGTTAGACGAATGGCTAACTAGAATAAACAGTGTAGAGAAGACCTTAAATGACCTGATGGAGCTGAAAACCAGTTCTTGGCATGAGAACTTCATGATGCATGCACAAGCTTCAATAGCAGATCCGATCAAGTGAAAGAAAGGGTATCAGTGACTGAAGATCAAATTAATGAAATAAAGTGAGAAGACAAGTTTACAGAAAAAAGAAATGAACGAAGCCTCCAAGAAATATGGGACTATGTGAAAATACCAAATCTACATTTGACTGGTGTACCTGAAAGTGACAGGGAGAATGGAATCAAGTTGAAAAACACTCTTCAGGATACTATCCAGTAGAACTTCTCCAACTTAGCAAGGCAGACCAATATTCAAATTCAGGAAATACAGAAAACACCACAAAGATACTCCTTGAGAAGAGCTACCCCAAGACACATAATTGTCAGATTCACCAAGGTCAAAGTGAAGGAAAAAATGTTAAGGGCAGCCAGAGAGAAAGATCAATTTACCCACAAAGGGAAGCCCGTCAAACTAACAGCAGACCTCTAGGCAGAAACCTTACAAGCCAGAAGAGAATGGGGGCCAATATTCAACATTCTTAAAGAAAAAATATTTCAATCCAGAATTTCATATCTAGCTTCATAAGTGAAGGAGAAATAAAATCCTTTACAGACAAGCAAATGCTGAGAGATTTTGTCACCACCAGGCCTGCCTTACAAGAGCTCCTGAAGGAAGCACTAAACATTGAAAGAAGCAACCAGTACTAGCCACTGCAAAAACATGCCAAATTGTAAAGACCATCAATGCTAGGAAGAAACTGCATCAATTAACGGGCAGAATAACCAGCTAACATCATGACAGGATCAAATTCACACATAACAATATTAACCTTAAATGTAAATGGGCTAAATGCCCCAATTAAAAGACACAGACTGGCAAATTGGATAAAGAGTCAAGACCCATCAGTGTGCTGTATTCAGGAGACCCATCTCATGTGCAGAGACACACATAGGCTCAAAATAAAGGGATGGAGGAAGATCTACCAAGCAAATGGAAAGCGAAAAGAGCAGGGGTTGCAATCCTAGTCTCTGATAAAACAGACTTTAAACCAACAAAGATCAAAAGAGAGAAAGGAGGCCACTATATAATGGTAAAGGGATCAATTCAACGAGAAGAACTAACTATCCTAAATACATATGCACCTAATACAAGGAGAACCCAGATTCATAAAGCAAGTCCACAGAGACTTACAAAGAGAATTAGACTCCCACACAATAATAATGGGAGACTTCAACACCCCACTGTCAACATTAGACAGATCAACGAGACAGAAGGTTAACAAGGATATCCAGGACTTGAACTCAGCTCTGCACCAAGCAGACCCAATAGACATCTACAGAACTCTCCACCCCAAATCAACAGAATATACATCTTCTCAGCACCACATCACACTTCAAATAACCCCATCAAAAAGTGGGCAAAGGGTTTGAGCAGACAATTCTCAAAAGAAGACATCCCTGCAGCCAACAGACACATGAAAAAATACTCATCATCACTGGTCATTAGAGAAATACAAATCAAAACCACAATGAGATACCATCTCATGCCAGTTAGAATGGCAATCATGAAAAAGTCAGGGAACAACAGGTGCTGGAGAGAATGTGGAGAAATAGGAATGCTTTTACACTGTTGGTGGGAGTGTAAACTAGTTCAACCATTGTGGAAGACAGTGTGGTGATCCCTCAAGGATCTAGAACTAGAAATACCATTTAACCCAGTGATCCCATTACTGGGTATATACCCAAAGGATTATAAATCATGCTGCCATAAAGACACATACACACGTATGTTTATTGAGGCACTATTCACAATAGCAAAGACTTGGAACCAACCCAAATGTCCATCAATGATAGACTGGATAAAAAAAATGTGGCACTTATACACCATGGAATACTATGCAGCCATAAGAAAGGATGAGTTCATGTCCTTTGCAGGGAAATGGATGAAGCTGGAAACCATCATTCTTAGCAAACTATCACAAGGACAGAAAACCAAACACCACATGTTCTCACTCATAGGTGGGAATTGAACAATGAGATCACTTGGACACAGGGCGGGGAACATCACACACCGGGGCCTGTAGGAGGGTGGGGGGCTCGGGGAGGGACAGCATTAGAAGAAATACCTAATGTAAATGATGAGTTGATGGGTGCAGCATACCAACATGGCACATGTTTACCTATGTATCAAACCTGCACATTGTGCACATGTACCCTAGAACTTACAATATAATAAAAAATAAAAAATAAAAATAATTCAGAGGAAAATGGAATCAGCTTTTTTTTTTTTTTTTTTTTTTGAGATGGAGTCTTGCTCTGTCGCCCAGGCTGGAGTGCAGTGGCTGGATCTCAGCTCACTGCAAGCTCCGCCTCCCGGGTTCACACCATTCTCCTGCCTCAGCCTCCCGAGTAGCTGGGACTACAGGCGCCCGCCACTTCGCCCGGCTAGTTTTTGTTGTATTTTTTAGTAAAGGCGGGGTTTCACCGTGTTAGCCAGGATGGTCTTGATCTGCTGACCTCGTGATCCGCCCAGAATCAGCTTTTTAAAAAATGAATGCTCTGATATGAGAAATAAAATCTCACTTGGAACTTTCTAGAGGCCTGGGAAAAGGAATAAAAATAAAAATTAATTAATTAAAAAGTAAGTTGCAAAACTCTTTTCAGAAAATTTTCTTAATGTTGGCCAAATATGTCCTTGTCCTTACTCTCCACTTTGAAATAAATGTACCAAATGGGACTTCATTTAGAGACTAAAGATTGAATTTATGAACAATGCCTTCAAAGGAGCAACATTCACAGTACTGTTTTAAAATGGCATCACTTCAGTAAAGACAATTCTGCAAAAATATATCCTTATGTGGTCTAATTCTGTTCCTTGCAAGTATTTGCTAGAGTGCTTTTTCTTGTTGCTTTGTTTGTAGTTGCTGAACAATCTTAGTTTTGCGATTTTGAGGGAGCGACTGAAGATAAACTGTTAAGAAACAGTGAGAAAGATACATATTTGTATATTTGTACCTAGGAGTAAAATCTTACTTAAGGATTTAAAATATATTTCATAGTCCAGGCGCAGTGGCTTATGTGTGTAATCCCAGCACTTCGTGAGGCCAAGGTGGGAGGATTGCTTTAGCCTAGGAGTTTGAGGCCAGCCTGGACATCACAGCAAGACTCTTTCTCTTAAAAAAAAAAAAAAATTTTTTTAATTAGCTGGAGGCTGAGGCAAGAAGATTGTTTGAGCCTGGGAAGTCAAGGTTGCAGTGAGCAATCATCATGCCAGTGCACTCCAGCCTGAGCAACAGGGTGAGACCTTGCCTCAAAAATAAAATAAAATAAAATAAACCTTATAAGATATATTAAATAAAATATATAATAGGATATATGTCTGGACATGTATGTGTGTAGATGTGTATGCTTTGTTCTTGAATGTTGCAATTATTCATTATGGAGAACTCGATTTTCAACAAGGAAAGGAATCTTTCATGAAAACACATATTAATCCTCCAATTAACTCTGCATAACGATAAAGGCCTTTGGCTGGGCAGACCATACACCCTAGGCCTGCTGCTCCCCGTGACAACCATGCCGATTCCAGGCAAACGAGTTCAACCTGAAGCCCAGGGACGTGCAAGCAGAAGTCTGCTAAGTGTCTTAGAGCAGGTGTTTTACCTTTAATAACTCCATAGTGCAATCACGCAGGAATTTGTCCAAGCCTTTTTTAAAACTATTTATACATTCAGCATTTACCAAATTCGGGGAGGGGGGGAGTAAAAAAAAGAGAGAGAGAGATTTTAATCTCATGCGATTTATTTTTTTGTCCTAAAATGACTTAAAGAGAAACGGGGTGGGTTAGTGGCAAATTGTCCTGCGCTGAGAGCATGCTGTGTGCCAGGCACCACGCTGGGGGCTTCATAAACAGCCTCTCATTTAATCCTCATAACACCCCTACATGGTAGGGATCACTATAACATTTCACGGATGAGGAACTGGGCTCAGAGAGGTCCTGGCAGTTGCCCAAGGTCATTCAGCTTTCACAGATAGGGTTTGAAACCTGGTGTGTTTGCTCCCAAAGCCTGTGGCTTTTTGCATGACACCAGCTGTTCCCTGGGTGCCAGAGGGAACAGCAGCACTGCCTCCTTGTAACAGTCTCACGGGAGCTGAAGTCCTGTGTGTCGTTTCAACCATCTTCCGCAAAAAGTACCTTCCCATCTAAATTTTCTCAGTGGTCCTGCTCACTCCCGAAATTCCAACCCAGTTTTTCTGGAGTTTTCAAAGAGAGAGAAGTTTGGGAATATAAAGCTCTATATTGAAGGGATCTCCCAGCTCTGAGAGTTGGTGAAATACTCAAGAAACCACAAGGACTTTCATAAAAAGGCAATTTCTGTAGCACGCAGGGGGGGATAAAAGCCATGATATTTTCCCATTCTTTTTCTTCAGAACTGATGAAAACATGAAACCATCCACAGGCAGGAAGCAGAAAATGATCATTTCACCGCAGGGGGCTGCCGCGGCTGTACACAGTGTGCTGTCAAGTGGGAGGGGGCGTCTGGGCTGGTGCCTCTGAGGGATGGTCTCTCCACAGCCTGGCAGGGCCCTTTCCCTCTGCGTGCCCTAGCACCCCCATCACCGCTCTCTCCGGGACCTCCTTGCTCTGATGGTCTCGGATACCCTGAGTTCCCTGGGTAAAGTCTAGGCTCTAGGTGAGCCATGCACTTTGCTGTGGGGGCCTTAGGAGTTAAAGAGGCCAAGCAAATGCCTTCTGATTTCTAGCAGGAGATGTTCAGGGATGCTAGCAGCCCTGAGTTCATGTGCTACTCCACGTCTTACTCACTGTGTGAACTTGGGAAGTAGCATGCCTTTGGGAAGGAACAATACCCTTCCTCCTGCAGACACTGGGCAACAGGGGCAAGCCTCAGACACAAGTTCCTAGGTCCCACCTCAGACAAATCGTTTTGGTTTCTGTCTTATAGGACGGTCAGGTTTCTGTGAAAGATAGTTTTTGCAAAAGAAGCAGGTCCGGCAGCCACGGGTGCCACAGAGGAGAGCAGGATTGGAATCCCCAGGCTGTGTGACCTTGAACAAGTCACTTTACCTCTCTGTTTCCTCCCCTGCATGATGGGAATAGGGACATCTGCTGCATTTGGCTGTTGGAGAAACACAAGGAAATCATGGACAAGTGTCAGATGTGGTGACACTCGTCTGTAGCCCCAGCACCTCAGGAGGCTAAGACGGGAGGATCCGCTGAGTGCAGGAGTTAGAGGCTGCAGTGAGCTATGAGGGTGGTGCTATACTCCAGCCTGGGTGATGCAACAAAACCTCATCTGTAATTATCATCAACATCATTAAAGCAAACCGTACTCAGTGGCTCACCCCAACGTGTGATCCTATGGGTTAATTCCTTCCTATACATGAGGGCTACACAAGCTCAGATGGGCTTATTCTACTGAAAATTCAGATAAACCTGGAGAAAAGCTGGGAAGGCAGGTGGGTTGGAGAGGTGGAGTGGGGCAGTTCAGAAGAAGAGGGGCGGCACGTGGTGGAAAAAACTGAGATGAGCCCTAAGTCTCAGCAGGGCCAGGTCACTGGCTTGTGACCTCTGCAGTCTCTCAGAATCCCGAAGGCCTGGACCTCTGTTTAATGCTCTGTCACCTATGGTCACGAAATTCTTATCATGGGATAAGATCCCTTGTCCAAACAAGGGTCTCTGCATTGTCATTTTGCACTGGACCCTGCAAATTGTTTGCTAATCCTGAGTCTCAGCCTACGTAGCCCTTCTATGGCTGCATTTCAGCTTCTGCATCTGCAAAACAGATACATTAGATGGGGACCGAGTGAGGCTAAGGGTGATGCCGGCCCGCCTCTGAGAGCCTTCCTGAGCTATTGGTAAGCACTTCCCTATGGCCAGCGAGGTGCTTGACACCAAATAAATGTTAAACACCCCAGTGAGTTTTAGACTCAGTGATGCCCAAATGCCTAGCTGTAGAACAGTGAGGAGTTAAATCACAGGCATTTGGAGCCAGGCAGACACGGGTTCAAATCCTGACCCTTCCACTCGCTGGTCATGGGGCCTTGGGCAAATTCCTATACTTTTCTGCAGCATGCTGACTTCATCACTAAAATGAGGATGATAATAGTCTCTCCCGCCTAGGTTGTTGAGTGAGGGAGGGAGTTATACGAAATTGTGTATGTTAAGCACCATGCCAGGCATTTAAACAGTAACTGCTAACATTCATTTATTTACTAACTGAGCACCTACTTTGTGCCAGGCGCTGTGCAAGGCTCTGAGAATACAGTGGTAAACAAAACATTCACAGCCCTGACATAGAGGCAGAATATAAACAAAAAAGCAGGCAAGGGTGGCAGGTGCCTTCCGATGGTGGCACGTACACTCTAAGCATCTCAGGAGAACAAGGGCAAAGAGTGGGGCTAGGCTGTCGGGCGTGTGACGGTTCCTTCCCATTCAGAAATTAAACTGTCTGTGAGCTACAGCCAAGGATTTCAATCCCACTCTCCAATGCATCTGTGTTGCGGAAGAGAATTATTTTCCAGAAATTCCCAGGTGTCTGGAGATGGTGCTAGGTTTCTCCCATCTCCAGGAGGGCAAACGACCTCCCCACCAGAACCCCAAACAAATTCCCCTCACCAGGAGCCCTCGGACCCCACCCTGGAGCTAAGAACAAACAGAAAGGGAAATAAACAAATTATCTTGATAATTTGTTTAAGAAGGGGAAAAAAAAGTCACCCAAGAAAAATGATATCCAATAAGACGGTGGGTTTCTAATGAATGTGCGGGTAATGAAATAAACCCGTTTAGGCCATGCTTGGCCCTGATCTTCCCAGGCCTAGATTAAAAAATGGAACATCTGTGATGATTTAATTTACATCTTAATAACAAACAGGCCTCGAGAAACCCGCGGATAAATGCCTTTTATTGCCGGCGTATCTTTTGCACTGCAGCTTGAATGAAAACTCTAGTAATTAATTGTTTTAAGCGATTCTATTAAAAAGTGTCTGCAAGTGCTGCGTGCCGAATGTTTATGTGGGCCCGGCTGCCGACAGGAATACAGACAAGCCTGGAGAACAGGCGCAGAATGAGGTACCTTATTTTTTCCCCCACATTCACTGCCTTAGAGACACGCAGTCCTTTTATTTATTGTTTTCAAAAGAGTTAGATGCAAGGCCTGCTAATTTCTCTTCTATTATTTTTCAAATCTTAATTGTCAGTCTTTGAATTGACAAAATGAGGCTCCCCTCTTTATTCCGATGTTTACTTAACTCTCCTCCAATCCACACTGGGAATAGCACCCAAGTTGCTTCTATTCCTAACACACTGTGATTCCTTATCTGGAAAATTGGGGATAGTACTGTCACCCGTACGTCCTTTTTTTTTTTTTTTTTTTTTTTTTTTTTGCAGCCATTTGGAACTACTGGAAGTTTCTCAGACATAGTGTAGATTCTGCAGTGGCTGAGTTGTGCAAGTCAGGGTTTTCTGTTGAAAAATCATTCCCCAAATTAAGCATCTCAGATGTGCCAGGCCAGGTGCTGGGCTCTGAGGGTGGAGCTGTGGTTTCTGTCATTTGTGAAACTGACATTGGGGAAGGGGGTGAGTAGGACAAGTCAATAACTGAGCAATAAATGGGCAAATATCCGTGGTCTCGGCCCTGGCTGCACATTAGAATCCCCGGGGGAGCTTTTAAAACATAACCCAGGCCCCCATGTACCTCTCAGAGGTCTTGATTTAATTAGTCTGGGGTGGAGCCCAGCCATCAGTATTTTTAAAAGCTCCCGAGAGGATCCTACGGCCAATCAAAGTGAAGAATCAGTGGCAGGCAGAGGCTCCAAGGACATTTCCGAGGCAGCTCAGTGCCAGGAAGAAAAGAAACAGGGTCTCAAGAGGGAAAGTGTGAGCAGCAATCAGGGCAGCCTCCTTGAGGTGGTGACATTCAGCACTGCGCAGATCTGGGGAAGAGCATTCCAAACGGAGGGAACAGCATGTGCAAAGTGCACTGAGTGTGTTTCAGGAACAGAAAAGTGAGTGTTCCTGGAGAGACATGAGATGGGAAGTAGGAAAGGAGATGAGGCTAGAGAACCCAAGAGGGCAGAGTGAAAGAGGCTGGATTCCTTTAGGGTAGAAGGCGGGCTCCCCCTGTAGGGGAGTGACAGGATCCACCACAGTGTATGTGGCTGCTGTATCGGACTGACTGAGGCTGGACTCGAGAGGTGCTAGCATGGCCAAAGGAGGCCAGTGGGAAGGCTCTGGTCCCATCCCAACAGGTGATGGTGGTAGCCAGGAGCACCTGCTGTAGGAAAACAGGGAGGTGGTGCCTCCCCAGACAGCTGCCTTCCCCCAGCCCCAGGCTGGGTCAGAGACTGTCTTGTACCCATCCCTCCCAGCCCCTGGGCAAGCCTCGTCCCAGCCCAGAGCACAGTGAAACATAACTGCCTGGCTCTATTCTATACTGGAATGGGGAGGGGTCTGGGCTCTAGATGACAGGTGGGTCTCATCCATTGATGAGCTCACCCTCTCAGCCCCAACCCAAGGGCCATCTGTGTGTGGGAACCCCTCCCCACATTTGAGTCTCCCCAGCTCAACTTCAGGACCAAGACCCACCCTCTGCCCCAGCCCCTGCCCACAGGGCATCAGTGCTTTTTGTGTCCAAACTGGGGAGTGAGATGAGCCGATGAGTTTAATGGACAAGCTCAGGGTCTGTTGCCTGGTTTCTAGTTTCCACCTTAATTTCTTGCTTCTGAATATTTTTCAAATTCTATTTTCACTTTAAGAATATTCCTCCCATAAACAGACTCTTTACAAAAGTGGAAATGTAGCTGGTTAACAAACATATGGGGAGAAGCTCAGCTTTGTGGGAATCAGAGAAAAGGACATTTAAGTGAGGAGGTACCGTTTTCACTTAATTTTCTAAAAGCACATTGTCATTGCTGTTGTTGTTCAGGTTATGTGTCCATCACCTGAACCAGGATGGGTGAGAAGGGCCCGCTCGTGTGCTGCTGGCGGTGAGGGCAGCGTGTCTTTGGAGCAACAAGGTGCTACATCTCAGACTCTTTACAACCATGCATTCCTCGGACCTGTGTCCCAGCTTCCACGGAACATTCTAGATATTGAAGAAAGCGACACATGAGGAACGATGCTCCCTCTCACATTAAATATGAGCCCCCAAATGGGCAGCAACCTAAACGTCCACCCAAGGGAAAATGAAAAATGAATTATGACTTATCTATAGGAGAGGATATTACACAGCCATTCCAATGTGGACAAAAATGAATAACAACATGGAAACATAATTGTAACATAATAGTCATTGAAAAGACAAAAGAGAACAAGGCACAAAATGGCACTGCAAATATGATGCCCAATATTAAAAGGAGAAAAAGAAAAGAAAGAATGCAAACGACTCCGAACACAACAAAACAATAAAATACCCTCTAGTTGCATTGATGGGAATGGGAATTAAGACATCTCATCTGTTTGGTTTTGTGATGGTTTTTCCTTAGGTCGTCCGTCCTTTTTATTCTTTATAATAAATTATGGGGACCGGGCGCAGTGGCTCAAGTCTTTAATCCCAGCACTTTGGGAGGCTGAGGCGGCCAGATCACGAGGTCAGAAGTTCGAGACCATCCTGGCTAACATGGTGAAACCCTGTCTCTACTAAAAATACAAAAATTAGCCGGGCATGGTGGTGGGTGCCTGTAGTCCCAGCTACTCAGGAGGCTGAGGCAGGAGAATCACTTGAACCTAGGAGGCGGAGGTTGCAGTGAGCCGAGATCACGCCACTGCACTCCAGCCTTGGAAAAGAAAAAGAAAAGAAAAGTAATTTTGATATTTTCCCTACCACTTAGCCCCTTTCCACACAGAGCATTAGACGTAAAAAGCTCAGTCTAGAGCTGAAAACTGGTTCCTGCATTCACCAGCCCTGTGACTTTGAACAAATTGCTCCCTTCTCTGAGCCTCAGTTTTCTCATCTGTAAAACGGGCCTAATCAAGCCTTGAAAGGCCATGGTGGGGAAATTAGGGCAAAATCAAGGTATAAGGTTCTTCCTGAGCATTGGTCAGCATATCAAATGATTGGCAATGTTATGATCATTTTCACTAAAATTAGACATTTCTGATCAAAGGCCTTTCCATTTTGTGCATGGAAAAATACACATCTTTCTTAAATATTTATAATGGCTCTGAATCTGGGCCACAGACTAATAAAAGTAAGCCATGCTCAAATCCATGTCTCTTCCACACTTGCCCAGGCACCCCTGCACACTTCCTGGCAGACAAGAGGATCCCTCTTCTCCTGAAGTCCTTGGTCAACCACGTGATGTCTTAAAGAAGCCCCTTTTGAATGGGGACCTGGGACTGGGAGATGGAGAAGGTATGGAGGACCAGGAAAGCTGTCCTGGAAGTCGGAGATCTGGGTCAACAGTCCAAGACCAATACCCTCAGTTTCCTGAGCTGTGAAATGGGCAGATTGGTCTAGATTGGTTTTACCCAGCATGTATTTCCTGGATGTGCATCTGATTCACCCAGCCCAAAAGAATGCCCTCTTGAAAAAAAATTAGTTTATTATTAAATGTGTTTGAGCATAAACATCCCCTCCACAATTGTATTGTTATTGGTTTTTCTTTTTGTTGCATAACTTTTTTTTGAGACAGGGTCTCACTCTGTCCCCTGTGCTGTAGTGCAGTGCCGTGGTCTCAGCTCACTGCAACCGCCACCTCCTGGGCTCAAGGGATCCTCCAACTTTAGCCTCCTGAGTTGCACCAGGCACCACCACACCTGGCTAATATATTTCACATTTATTTGTAGAGACAGGGTCTTCCTGTGTTACTCAGGCTGGTCTCAAACTCCTGAGCTCAAGTGATCCTCCTGCCTCGGCCTCCGAAAGTGCTGGGATTACAGGCATGAGCCACTGTATCTGACCACATAATAATATTTATTAACCTATCAACAAGACTCTGGAAAGATGAAGGTAAAGACCAAGCACTGATTATGCACACGTGTACTGAGCACCTGGTGTATGTGTACGTCAGGCAGAGTGCTGGGTGCTGAGGACATAGCGGGGAACAAGGCCCATAAAAAATCCCTGCTCTTGAAGAAGTAGGCAAAAATTTTTTAAAAAATTAACATCGTAAATAAATTATAGTTTGATAGAAGGTGATACATAGAAAAAGATGGCAAACGGGAAAATGCAGGGACAGGGTTGTGCTTTTTCAATAGGGTGGCCTGGAGATGCGTCCCTGAGAAGAGGACATTTGAGCAGCAACTGGAAGGAGAAGAGGGAGGTGATTGTGCAGATAACTGGAGAAAGAGTGTTACAGGCAGGGGCAACACCCCAGCGCAAAAGTCCTGAGCTTGAAGTATGCCTGGCTTGTAAGAGACCGGGGCACTGGAGCATTGGGAGGGAGAAAGAATGAGGACAGAGAGGTATCAGGGCAGCAGCAAGAATGTTAGCTGACAGCCTACGTGTTTTATACTGGAGATCTATAAATTATACTCCTCTTCCGTCCATCCCCTTCCCACCACCACGTGTATCCGTGAAGCACAGCCATGCCAAAGCTGAGATGGCCAGGAAGGCTTCCTTCTCCATCACGGGGAGTCCCCCGTGCCCTGCAGGACCTGTGTCCCTGTTCCCCCTTTACAGACGGGCAAATCCAAACCTGGCCAAGCTGGAAGCTCTTGCCACAGCCTCAAATCCTGGATTCAGGGAGAAGGCACAGACTCCTGTCTAAATGGCTCCTTTGCGAGGCCAGCCCATCGTCACCGGCCGCCCCTCAGAGAGACACAGGCTCCGTGACAGGGAGGCAGATGGGGGGGAATCCAAGTAACTTCTCTCCTCTCACCTACATCTCCCAGGGACGCTCAAAGCCATTTTAGGAAAAATTAAAGTGCTAGAGTGCTTTACTCAGTGGGAAGTCAACGTATGAGCCTCATTATCCCAAGAGGTGGTGCAGGCTAAAAATATACGTTGGTTCACTGAGGGTTTTCATTAAAAGCAGAGATGACGGATTCAGAGAGTGCTGTGAAGGAAAGCTGGGAGAGGGAACTGGCCTAGAAGGAGCAAGCCACAGAGGGCAGGTGGGCCACTTGTAGCCCACACCCCTCGAGGAGCACTCAGGAGGCAGCCCAGGGGAGAGGCTTGCCTGACTTTGGAGCCCCAGCTTCAGTGTGCACATGCCCTGGCCAAGGCTTCCCAGCTCTCTGACCTCAGGCTCTTCTGTGAAATAAGGAGAGCAGTAAGCCTCACCTCACAGAACTGACATGACAATTAGATGAGGTAATGCATAGAACCAACCAGCACGGCGTCTCTTAGCAGTGCATGTGTTTGTTCTTGTTCAGCGTCTGTCTCCCATAGGGCTGGAACCCCTGAGGGCAGGGCTGGTGTCTGTCCACCCATTGCCTGGCACATTGAAGACACTCAGAGCATATTTGTGGACCTACACATCAGCTTCCCGCCTGGCCACAGGTATCTATCTGGGTCCTGGGCCAACTTCCTCATCTTCCTCAGGGTACTACAGTGGTCCTAGCAAAACCACACCAGCCTGGGGGAACCGAGAGGCAGGTCTCTTTCTCTATCTGGCATCTCACACAACCAGTTCTTTGAGGATGAAGCTCCAGCCAGCAGCAAGAAGAAGAAAGACTCTCAAGACCTCAAAGTCAAAAAACAACTCCCAGTCCAGACAGACCTCACTCTCTGCTGCCCACCCGCACACCCCAGAGTAGACAAGGAATACAGTTGGTGGGGGCGGAGGGGGCTTTGAAACCAACATTACCAACCTGAGGCTTCGTTAATCCTCCCATTCTAAAAATTGTTCATTTCAATTGGGTGGAACTTTTTATTCCTACAATAAGAGAAGAATGAAGAGGATAAAAACAACCACAAACAAGGCAGCTTCATGTCTCAGTGCAGTGAGGCTGACTATTTCTTGGTGACACGGTCAGGAGGAACAGGATAGGAGCCACCTGTGTCATTTGTAATTTTGTAGTAACCATATTTTTAAAAAGTAAAAAGAAACCGTGAAATTAATTTCAATAATATGTTTTATTTAACCCAACTTAACAGAAATACCATCATCCCAATATGCACCCAACCAGTGTTAAAAATGTTGAATTCGGAGAGTTGACGTTCATTCTTGGTACTGAGGCTTTGAGATCCGTGTGTATTATGTAACACATCTCCATTCGGATAGGATGGTTGAAAATGTGGATTCATGTGGATCAGGGATTCCAAACATACTTAAACGTTTCCCAATAACTGCATTTTAAAATTTAAATTACCAAAATTAAATTTCACCCATTTTCCATTTAGGACAAAAGGAAAGTGCAGCTTGCCCCCAGCACAGTGTTCTTGGGACAAACAAGAAATGGGTTAATTTAACTTTCGGTTCCTCAGGTAGGTCCCCCCAGCCAGATGCCACGTGCTCATTGGCCACCTACGACAAGGGGTTACCGAAGAGGACTCTCAGGGGCAAGGAAACTCCCACCCCACACCCCGCCCCACCCCTGAATCCGGCTTTCCCTGTCTCTTAGTGTCTCCTGCCCCAGCTCCCCAAAAGGCCACAGTTCCGGAGAGGTTTGTAGCACTAGACAGCCTCTGGCAGGAGAGGGTCAGGCTCCCTACCCACCCAGGAAAGCCCTCTTTTTCCAGATCCTTCCACGGTGAGCCTGCACAGGCATGCACACAAGCACACACGCAAGCTCACATGCAACACACGTGTGCGTGCATAAATACACACACATCCCGTCTCTCCCTGAGCTCAGTATAGGAAAAAAAAAGTATGGGAAAGCAGGCCCATGTACAGAAGCCCAGAAGAATTTAGAGGGTCTCTCTGAGGGGTGGAGAATGCAGCCCCTTCCCCCACGGCAAGCCCCTTCTTCCTGCCAGACAACCCCTTCCCCTGGCCTCCTCTCTTCCCCGCTCTGAGTTCTGTCTCTTGATATGGCTGTCCGGAGCACTCCCCCTTGCCCCCGCCGCCTCGGGAGATGCAAGATAGTGCTTTGTTGGCCAGGGGGGCGGAGGGACCCATTAGAGAAAGAAGGAGAAAGGGTGGAAGGAGACAGACAGACACACAGAGAGGCAGAGAAACAGAAAAAGGCCAAGACACAGGTGACTAACATGCCACAGGGACGGGAAGGGTCTCATGGGACTTGGGATTTCAGTGCTAAAACTGGGGAAGTCCCCCGATCAGCTCACCAAGAACCGCAGATGGCAAGAAGTGACGCCTGCCTGGGTGCGAGGGAGAGGGGCAGGGAGGGGGTCAGAAAGGGGCTGGCAGGTGCCTCCCTCCAGGCCATGCTCACGGGCGGCGTTGCCTCTGAGGCCTGGGGCTGCAATCCCATAGGCTTCAATGAAGCTCGAAGAACCACCCCCGCTCCACACAGGAAATGCTCTTGTACATCACACTTCTCTTTGAACAGAGGCAGGAGTGGAATACCTGTCCCTCGCCTAGTGCCACCTCCCCTCACCCCACCAGGTGCTTTCAGCGAAGGAAACCACAGAGATTTCTCCCTGCCCCTTCAGGGAGCACAGAGACCTGTCCTCCATCGCCACCCCGCCTCTGCCCTCTCCCATCTGGGCCTCTCTCTCACACCCCTTCCCAGGTAGTCTTTTTTTTTTTTTTATCGTTTACTCATTTTTAAAAATGTATTATACTTTGAGTTCTAGGGTACATGTGCTGAACGTGCAGGTTTGTGACATAGGTATACATGTGCCATGTTGGTGTGCTGCACCCATTAACTCGTCATTTACATTAGGTATAGTCTTGAGGCTCCCCCTTTGAGTCTGCAGAATCCCACACCCCAGATGGAATCAGAAGGGTCAGTGGAATGATATGATTGTCTCCCCGCATGAACCTGTGTGGTCTTCGGCAGGGGACTTGGCCTCTCTGAGCCTTCATTTCCCATCCCAGTGGGGGGATAGCAGAGCTCATGGCATCACACCCATGCCGTCATTCCATTCAGTCTTCATTAGTATCATCCCCATTGTAGAGATGAAGAAATGCGCACAGAGAGAACAGGTGGTGTGCCACAATCACACACCTCAAACTTGGCAGAGGCAGGATTTAAACCCAGGTCCACCTGGATCCCAAGCTGTAGCTTCCAGACATGATTCTACAGGTTGACCTCCAAGAGAGGCTGCTCTAACCTCCAGCAATCATTCTACGTTCCAGGATGTCTTCGGTGCAAGACTCTCTGGCTAGAGGATCGTGGCTTCCTTCCAGCCTCTGCCAACCTTAAGCCATCTATTCCAAACCCAAGTTCTTAACCACAGACCGCGCCGCCCCCTAATGAAGTCACTCGCTAGGTACCTGACCCCTCCACACTCCCAGGTCTCCCCAGCTCAGGCTGCGGTGCTGTTCATCTTCCACCGGTTCAGCTGTCACCAAACCTCCCAGGCTGAAATATCCCCAGGTCTAGGTGCCTGCTGATTTTTTTTTTTTTCCTTTTTTCCCTTTGCTTTAAAATGTTAACCGCGAATGGATTTATTTCAAACCAAATCACCTTTCCCCGTTTCCTGGGGAAAGTGTGACAGTTTGCAAAGCCTGTAATTCTTCTCTCCCGAGTTAAGATTTGCTCGAGAGAAATGGTTTTCCCCCAAGTCGCACAAAGAATGCACAGAAGAAAGGAGGGGGCATTTAAAAAAATAAAAAAAAGAAAAGAAAGGAAAAAGCATTTGTCAGATTTGGAGTGCAGGCACGTGTGTGTGTGTGTGTGTGTGTGTGTGTTTCCAGCAGTCGCTATTTCCCATAACTTTATTTTCACTGGTTAGTACAATTAAAATCACAAGGAGAAGCCGCGTGTAAATCAAATTTCCTTTAAATTTCACCAGAAAGATATACATATGACTGTCTTTACTCAGCATGCACCAATAAAAGATATGTGGTCGCCTTTGGCAGGAGAGGCAGAAATAAGCAATTTAGGATCTTAAAAGATAAAAGATAATAAAAGTAATTAAGATAATTAACCACCCTGAAGAGAGAAGAATTTACTGCTGTAAATTTTGTATTTTGTTTCGCTTGGCAATATCACAGCTGCCACTCTGCTTAATATACAGCACATCAAGTATCTGAGAGTCTTTTGCTGTCAAAAAACATATATAATAAAAATTTTTTTAAGAGAAAAGAAAGGAGGGGAGAAGGATGAGGACTGCAATCATGACACTTTAAAAATCTGGTTACTTGAGTTTAGGACCAGGTGGGTCCCACAGTGAGGTGGCTTATACTGGCCTGTCTTGCAGACCTGGGAATTACGAATCTTTAGTCTCTCCATGTGTGATCTCTACAGCCATGCAAGAATCTCATCTGCCACCCCCTGGCAGACCTATCCCTCCTCTTGATACCCAGTGTCACCAACTCAAATCAGCCCTCATTGTCCCCTCCCGGAAAGGTTAGCTTGTCTCACTCCGATAATACTGTCTTCACGAGCAAGGAAGAGATTGCTCTGAAATCTCAATATGACTGTGTCCCTCCCTGCATACCTCTGTCTCAAGTCCCCACAGGACCCTCAGGAACAATCCCATTTCCTAGTTTTATATTCAAGGTTCTCCAAGATTAGGTCTCTGTCTCAGCCCGGAGCCTCCTACCCTCCTTGCTACGTTAACACTGAGCACCGTCCATTCTCCCTGAGTGATGTGATGTTTGTCTCTGCCAGACCCTTTCCCACGTGAGCCATCCGTCAAATTCCTGCTTCACCAGTCAGTTCAAATGTCATTAGCTCACGGGAAATGCCCGTGGCTGATCTCTTACCCCTAGACCCACCATGGGTACCCCACCCTCCTATGGCACTCGGGCCATGCATATGCACAGTAACATTTATCTACCTTTAGCACACAGTCTATTCACTTGTCTCCACATTTTGTTGAACTGCTATTTCATCCCATTTCATCCCTACTATGGACCAGCTACTGTACTAGCTATTGTAGATTCAAAAGTAAACTCATGCATTCATTTTAAAAATTGCTTATTGAGCACTTATTACATTCCAGTCATTGTTCCAGGTACTGAAAAGAAAGTGTTGAAATATGGAGACAGCACATCTCATGCCTGTAATCCCAGCACTTCGGGAGCCTGAGGAGGGCGGATCACAAGGTCAGGAGTTTGAGATCACCCTGGCCAACATGGTGAAACCCAGTCTCTACTGAAAATACAAAAATTAGCTGGGGTGTGGTGGTGTGCTCCTGTAATCCCAGCTACTGGGGAGCCTGAGGCAGGCGAATGGCTTGAACCCAGGAGGCAGAAGTTGCAGTGACCTGAGATCATGCCACTGAATTCCAACCTGGGTGACAGAGCAAGACTCCGTCTCAAAACTAATAATAATAATAATAATAATAAAAGAGACAGCACATCTGCCCTGGTGGAACTGAAATTCTAGTAGAGGACAGAAGACGCAGCAGACAAGAATCCAGGAACAAATAAATATGTACTATGAGAAGCAGTGATAAGGGCTAAGAAGAAAAATAGAGTGAAGAAAGAACAGGGAGTTTAGAGTCACACAGAGGCATGACAGAGATAAGGGAATGAGGCGGATGTTTAGCTGGGAGCACAGCACTCTTGGCAGAGGGCTCAGTGAGTGCAAAGGCCTGGAGGTAGGACTGAGGCTGGGGGAGTGGAAGGGGCTGCAAACAGACTTGAGTGGCTGGAGCAGATCAGTGAGGGTGAGTAGTAGGAGGGCATATCCCAGAGGACCTTGCGGAACATTCTAAGACTCTGGATTCTCCCCAGGAAAAGGAGGGTCTGTCTTACTTTCCAGCTCACCCTGTGCTGCTCTGGAGACAGGGGGTAGGTGCGGGGGTGAGGGCAGGATGCAAAGTAGGGAGGGAGAAGGGAAGAGACAAGGGAGGAAGTTGTTGAAGCTGTTCAGGCTACAGAGGATGGTGACCTGTATGGGACATTGAATGGCTTGAATATATAGCACCTGCCTGGAGCATGGGAGACTTTCAGTTTGGGTGTTTGCATAAGAGCACGCATGCGCGCATGCACATAGACACACACACACACACACAAACACACACACACACACACACACACACACACACACAATCTAAACCTGTATAGCCTGGAATTTAAGTGGTGAGCAGGGCAAGGTCTTATGGCACTGAGACAGCATGTTGTTGAGTTCTTACAACAAATATATATTGTGCACCGTTTGTCAAACACACAGTGTATTAAGAGAACCTCTCTCATCTCTTGCACCTTTATATCAAATACAGATGCATTAAAGGTGTTCTTGATCTCTTTATTGAATGATGAATGATTGAATGAATGAATGAGACTCGTAGGAGAAACTTGTGAACAAATAGGTATAATGAGATAGCTCTAAACCAGAGAAACAAAATAGAAGCAGAGAGTATGCAAGTGCTGCAGGAAGAGACAGATGGCTTCCCAAGGAGGCAGCACCACCCTGGTCCAGCATCCACAGAAAACACATCCCATTTCTAGGTGTCGCTCTCGCCTTTTACCTCCAAGTCCCTCCTCTCGGAGACCCTGCAGCTGCCTTCCTGTCTGCATCCCCATGGAGACACCTACCAAAAAAGCCCATTGAGCACCATGTAAATCTGGACCCAAATGAGGCGCGTGCCTCAGATCTCTCAATAATTAGACTTCAAGTGGCCCCTATAACTCAGTAGCTAATTACCTTGCTGGCTCTGTCAGCTCGGCCCTGTGAGGCAACCAGCCCATTTTCCTGGCAGACTGGCCCATAAAAATCCCTGAAAGCACATGGATTTACTGTATTTATTTATTGGGATTTGGAGAAATATACCTGGTACCCAGAGGCCTTGGGATGTGGGGACATAATTTTGAAATGCAGGTCGTTAAAATGAGGGAGAATTCTAAGTAAGAGGCAGCAGGACCCAGCTCTCCCACGTAGCAGGAAAGAGGCCACTGGTAATTCGGGACAGGTTTTGAATGTGATGTGGCAGAAGCCATGTGAAAGCACCCCCAGAGGAGGGCTGGCCTGGCCCCTGGTCCCCAGTTCCATTTGCCCAGCAGCCTAATCCCAGCACAGGGCCTTTGCACTTGCTCTTCCCTCTGCCTGGCACTCTGTCCCCTACATGCCTTGGCAGGGTGGCTCAAACCATCATTTGGTGAATTCTCAACTCAAACAGTACCTCCTCCGGGAGGCCTTCCCCAAACATGTTTTTTTGTTTTTTTGAGATAGAGCCTCACTCTTGTCGCTCAGGCTGGAGTGCAGTGGTGTGATTACAGCTCACTGCAAACTCCGCCTCCCAGGTTCAAGTGATTCTCCTGCCTCAGCCTCCTGAGTAGCTGGGATTACAGGCACCCGCCACCACACCTGGCTAATTTTTGTGCTTTTAGTAGAGATGGGGTTTCACCATGTTGGCCAGGCTGGTCTCGACCTCCTGACCTCAGGTGATCCACCCACCTTGACCTCCAAAAGTGGATCATGCTTCTAATTCTGTCCCCTGTCCAGGCACATTATCCCCTCACGTGTTTTAAGTTCTTCACCGAATTTAACCTATGCACCCCCGGCAAAAGTGATTTGTTCATCTATTTGTGGACTTGCCTATTGTTTTGTTTCTTCTGGGAGAATGTAGGCTCCTTGCCCATCTCCATCATCTCTGTATTCCAATGCTGAGCGCTGGGCCAGGTACACAGTAGTGGCTCAGTATGTATTTGTGGTGTGAGTATAGGATGAGATGCTACAGACTGGGGACAGTGGCCCTGGCTTTTGCTCATTCCCCTTCCTCTGACTGCAACACCCTTCTCAGTCAGTTCAAAGCATTATTTTATTGGATTTCATAGCAACCCAATGAGGTAAGCATTCTTCCTATCCCCATTTTAAAAGTTAGAACATTGAGGTTCCAAGAGGCTAAGGAATTTCACTGTGAACTGCGGTTGTTCAGGAAGAAAGGCATAGCAACAGAGGTTGAACCAGGTGTGACTGTCTCCGCAACCCTCTGGTCAGCCATTGCTCAAGGGATAGTGAGGCTACAGTGCCCAGCCTTGGACAGTCACAGCCCTCCAAGGTGCGGGGTCAGAGTCATCTGAGGCTCCACAGATATGTGCTAAGAGGGTGCCCTTCACCTCTTAGAGAGGCCCTGGGAATCATTTAGTCCACCTTCTCATGGTACGTTTGGGGAAGTTAAGGTTTCCCCACATTGCCTGATGTCACAAGGTGTTTTGTGGCAGAGCAGGGGCCAGTATGAAAGTAGAATTTGGAGTCCCACCAGCCCGGATTGGCCTCCTGGGCTCTGCCCATTTCCTTAACCTCTCAGAGACTCAGTCTTCTCATCTGTAGAATGAGGAGAGTCCGGTCAGCCTGGAGGGAATAGGGACAAGAAAGCACACACGAAGCACCCCCAGGCACTTAGTAAATGTTCAGCAGGTAATAAGAGAGGCACGTATTGAGCACATTCTTCAGGCCAGACCCCACACTAAGCACTTTACAGGCGGCATCTCATTTCGTCTTCACCACAGGTGTGAGGAAGTTAGCATCCTTGGTTCAAGTTTACAGAGAGTAAATCAAGCTCAGAGGCATTAGTCACTTGCCTGAGATCATACAGCCACCCAATGGGAGAGCCAGAATTTGGACCTGGCTCCATCTGACCTCAGAATCTGCATTCTCTGTCATCCTACTGGAATGGTGGTTTCCTCATATATAAAATGGGAAGAGCCAGGCCACTGGTCATCTTGCAAACTACCGGTGTATGCAAGGCTGACAGTTGGAATAGGGCATAGATGGGTAGATGGAAGGGAGGACTGAAGGGTGAGGGGTGGGTGGGCAGATGCGTGGATGGATGAGGTGATGGATGGGTCAATGGGTGGATAAATGGGTGAGTTGAAGAGTGGATGCATGGATAATAAATAATAATAATAAATGGGTAGATGGGTATCTGAGTGAATGAACAGATGGATATTTGTGGAGGGGTGAATAACTGGATACTGGGTGGGTGGATGGATGGGTGAGTGGATGGATGGATGGATGGATGGATGGATGGATGGATGGATGGTGAGTGAATTGATGGATGGGGATGAATAGATGGTAAGTGAATTGATGGATGGCTGGGTGGGTGTTTGAGTGAGTGAACAGGTGGATACATAGATATTTGTGGGTGGCTGAATGGATAGATAATGGATGGGGAGATGGATAGTTGAGTGAGTGAATGGATGGATGAGGGATGAGTAGATGGCTGGCTGGATGATGTGTGGGTAGATGGATGGTTCGGTGAGTGGGTGAGTGGATGGATGGATGAATGGGTGAATGAGTGGGTAGATAGATGGGTAAATGGGTATATGAGCAGGTGAAAGAGTGGGTAGACGAATGGATGGATATTGGTGGGTGGCAGATTGATGGTTGGGTGAGTGGGTGAGTGGATGCATGGATGGATGAGTGAATGGATGTATGGCTGTGTGAGTGGATGAATGTATGGATGGATAGATGAGTGAATGAGTAGGTGAGTGGGTGGGTAGGTAGATGGATCAATGGGTGGGTGGGAAGATAGGCAGGTAGGTGAATAGTTAGATGTGTAGGTAGATGGATGGATGGATGCATGGATGGATGGATGGATGGATGGATGGATGGATGGATGGATGGATGGTTGGATGGATGGATGGATGGATAGAGCTGTGGATAATTCAGTGAGTAGGATGCAGGATAGGTGAATGAGTAGATGAGTGGGTGGGTGGATGGGAAGAAGAAAGATAAAAGGAAATACTCCCTGTATGCCACAGTGTTGTTTCTCCCTCTGAAAGGCCATTCTTACCTCTGAATGGCAACTGTTTCCCTCCCATCCCTTGGTAACCTACATGCATTTCATGCATTGTCAGGTTCCCAGGACTTCAGCTGGGACCCCACTATGTGCATGCTTCTCTGCACGCACGTGCACACACAGACACAGAGACAGAGACAGAGAGAGAGAGAGAGAGAACAACACAAAGGCTCTTCCCTCCACAAATGCTCTAGAGGTGGTCTCCTGGGCTGCTCACAAAGGACTTAAACACCTGGTTTTGCAAAACAAATTATTCATTCTATAGCATGTCTCTCCCAAACCAACCTAAAGCGGGGGAATTATATTCTATTTCCTATGCTTTCTGTCGAAACAAATGTATCTACTCTGAGCTCCTTCTACTGCTAAGTTCTTCCCCATTGGGAATAGAGTTCCAGGGGCCACCCAGGCCGAGGTGTCTGTACTTTCCCAAACTGAGGGATCTCACTGGAATTTTCTCTAGAGAGTCAGACAGACCTAAGGCCAGCTGTGTGCCTCTGGATTTCACACTCACCTCACTGGGCCTTTGTTTCTGCCCTGGATTCCAGGACTGAAGGGCTGACAGTCTTCTTTCTTTTTTTCTTTTTTTTTTTTTTAGACAGGGTCTCTGTCACCTGGGCTGGAATGCAGTGGAGCAATCATGGTTTACTGCAGCCTCAAACTCTTGGCCTCAAGAAATTCTCCTGCCTCAGCCTCCCAAAGTGTTAGGATTACAGGCAGGAGCCACCACACCCAGCCACATAACAGTCTTTATAGATATCACGGCCGGGCGCGTTGGCTCACGCCTGTAATCCCAGCACTTTGGGAGGCTGAGGCAGGTGGATCACCTGGGGTCAGGAGTTTGAAACCAGCCTGGCCAACATGGTGAAACCCTCTCTCTACTAATAATCCAAAATGAGCTGGGTGTGGTGGCAGACGCCTGTAATCCCAGCTACTCGGGAGGCTGAGGCAAGAGAATTGCTTGAGCCCAGGAGGTGGAGGTTGCAGTGAGCCGAGATCGTGCCACTGCACTCAAGCCTGGCCAACAGAGCGAGACTCTGTCTCAAAGGAAAAAAAAAAAAAGAATATAGCTATCATGTAGATAACATACAGCTCACCCATGCCATAGGAGTCTCAGTGTGAACCAACTCCGTGAAAACCCTGTGGTTTCTGGGGAAATGAGATCCGGTAGAAAGAGCTCTAGGGCAGCCCTAGGAGTTCCCACCTCTCCACCTAACTGGTTGTGTGACCTTGGGAAAGTGAGTCACTCACCCTGTCTAGGCCAAAATTACCTTCCCTACAAATACCTAGGTTGGTGTAAACCAGTAGTTCCCCACCTTTTACAGAATAGATAACATTCTTTCTTTTGTTTTTCTTTAAAAATAATCAACTTTGATTAAGCATTTATGTATGTCATCACACATAAGCAGCAGCATGCCAACCCCGAGAAGCAGCACTTTACCCTGCATTTTACAGGTCACAAAACAAAGGAGGAGAAAGAGTTCAAGGCCAACCGTGCGTGTGCAGAGTCCACACTCAGATTCTGTGTAAATGTGTCTGCCGCAATAATGTGATTGCCCCAGAATGCATTTTGAAAACTTGCTCCTCTATTCTCTAACATAGCATCGGCATCTCTCCACATCATTTCGTGCTTCTGTCTCTGCACAGTCAATAGCAGCACTGTGTTTCAGTGTGGGGGTGCCCCCACGGTAATCCCCTCTCCATGGCCATTTAGATTGAGTTTGAATGAAAATCACTTTAAGGGCAAAATATTTTCCAGTCCTTCCCAGGGCTGGGACAGGGGGTCTTTTCAGAGTCTGTGTTTGGAGATTGTTACAACACACACCACTGGGTATTTCCCATGTGATGGCAAGAACTCAAGAACTGTGTATCTCAGTTGCTTCCATCATTGGACCAATGGACAGCTATGCGGCTGAGTCTTGGGAGGAAGCTGGAAAACCAACAGACATGGGCGTCCTGATTGTCGCCTCTTCCGCCTCTTCTTCTCCCCACTCTGATTCTCAAAGCTCATGCCTGGCCTAGGACCCCCAACCACCCCCTAATCCACTGGCAGCCATGCTTTAGTTCCCAGCTTGCAGGAGCATTTAGAATGAGCCAACCACCAGAGGCAGATCCTTCCGATTTCTCTGGAATATCCACTTCTAACTCCCACAGGAGAAGAGCAGCTGCAAAGAGAAACAGCTGGGTCCTAAAAGTGGGATTTCAATGCTTACACTGCATTAAAGGCTTACGCTGCTTTCACTCACAGGATAATCTTGAGCAAGGCAGTTTATCCTCTGCAGACCTCAGTCTCCTCATCTGTAAATTGGGAGTAATAAAAATTTTTATCAATAACCACCCTCTCCACAGTCCTGGAGCCAGCCACATGACTTAGCGTCTCAAAGCCTCAGTTTATGTGCCCATAAAATGGGTTAATAATGATAACAGGCCTCAACGTGTTACTCTGAAACTTTTTTCTCTCTCTTTATGAGACTGTGGAGTCTCACTGTCACCCATGCTGGAGTGCAGTGGTGAGATCTAGGCTCACTGCAACCTCCTCCTCCCGGGTTCAAGCAATTCTCCTGCCTCAGCCTCTGGAGTAGCTGGGATTACAGGCGTGCACCACCACGCCCAGCTAACTTTCGTATTTTTAGTAGAGATGTGGTTTCACCATGTTGGCCAGGCTGGTCTCAAACTCCTGACCTCAAGTGATCCACCCGCCTCAGCCTCTCAAAGTGCTGGGATAACAGACATGAGCCACCACATCTGGCCAGTATGAAACTTCAATACAGTCACAGATAGCAGAGGTCAGCAAAATTTTTCGGTAAAGGACCAAATAGTAAATATTTTCAACTTTGCTGGCCAGATGTCCTCTGTTGCAACTCCTCACCTCCGCCACTATGGCGTGACAAGAGCAGCATTAGATGAAACATGAAAGAACGAATGTGGCTGTGTTCCAATCAGAATGTATTGATGGACACTGAAATTTGAATTTCTTCTATTTTTTATGTGTCACAGAGTATTATTCTTCTTTTGATTTTCTTTCATTGATTTAGATAGGCAAAATTACTTTTTGGTCACAGGTCCTGTAAAAACAGACAGCTGACGTAGTTTGCAGACCTCTGATACATACCTAAGTAACACTGTGCCTGGCATGTAGATCACAGGAAATGTTCAGGTTTTTCCTATTTCCATTTACATTGAGAACTTTAGAGGTCAATTGTCCAGTAATATTTCCATTTCCAGAAACTCATCCATCAGACGCCCTAGAGTTGGTTGTTGGCTTTCTGAATATCAAGTCTGCAGAGGATTCACAGAGTACTTGCTTTCAGCCCTCAAATCACTCTTCCATCTGTGACCAGTCTCTCAGACAGCGACTTTACAATAAAACAGATATTCATCGTGAACACATTTCAGTACTTCTTTACAATTTTTATTTCCCTAAATGCTCATATCATATCCTATTATATAAGCTGCTGTTATTGTCCCCATTTTGCAGATGAGAAAAATGAGGCCAGAGAGGGGGAGTTATTTGCCCAAGGGTTGCATTGCTGGGAGCCAGGCAGTCTAGACCCAATGACAGCTCTCTGTGGTGGCTGAGGTCTTTCTCCCTCTGCCAGGATGGAAGTCAGGGTGCCATCCAACTCCTGACACCCCCAAACCAACAACACAGAGATCTCACCCTGGGAGTCCCACCCCGTTGCACCCATTCCCCATGATTCAGTGAAGCTGTTTTGCAGGCAAGAACGTCATTCTCACAGGAAAGCGAGGTTCCTCTGGTGATGGTGGGGATGGGATGGGGAGGGGGGGCGTTGGCAGGCAAGAAATCAGCACATAAACAATTAAAATAAGATTTTTAAAAAATATATTGCTTCCTCTGCACACGCGAGCTGCAGATGGTGGCGGAAGATCTCGCAGAGGCTCAGCGCTGTTCTGTCCCTGGAACGTGGAACACATTCAGCTAATTGAAGCCCCTACGTAGTGCGGCTGGCAGGTGAGGGGACTTCAGGAGTGATCCATCTGCCCTGGCAGGCTCGTTCCGGGAGGCGAGCGAAGGAGGCCTTGTAGAGCTCCGTACAAGACTAATATCTCCGCAGTACATGGAATGAGAAGCAGGAACACCCTCGTTTGTTTTTTGGTGTTTTTTTATAGGACTGACGTGGCAGTTTTTCCCCTGATTTTTCAAAGCCACACTTACTTACTGCTCTTTGTACCTCTTGAGAGCAACGTGACCCCCAAATCTTTGTCTCCTTCACAGAGTGATGGGGGAGGAAGAGTAGAAGATAGATTTATCGCATTTTAAAAACTAGCAAATTCTCTGTGTTTTATATTTACATACAATTAAAACAAATTATAAATGCACAGAAGGGGATAAAATGCAAAGGCCAAATCTGTCTCCTTAGAAATAGTAATCCATCCATCTGCCAAGTATGTATTGAGTACCTACTACATGCAGGGCAATACTGAGCACCTACTGTGTATTAGGCTCTGGGGATGTAGAAGTGAAAAAAACAGCAAAGCCTCGGCCCCAGTTCCCATCTTCAGAGGGAATTAATGTTAACCGTTCCCCGCATTACCTTTCTAGAAATTACTTGTGAATAATCGCTCTCTCTCTTTTACACACACGCACACGCACATACACACATATGTTTAGCTTTTGAAATGAATTAGATCATGCCAGATATAATAATTTGTGCCTTGGTGTGACTTTTTCTTATTTAACAATATATTTGGGGCATTTTTTTCCATTTTAACAAATAAAAAATAAACCTCATTTTTGTCTAAATAGGTGTGTGATACTTCAAAGCATGCCTATAGCAGCATTTAATTAATCCCCTGTTGATGGACGTGTTCATTGCCTCTGGCTTTAGGCTGTTGCAACCAACGTGGCAGTGAACATCCCCGAGCAAAAGGTCTGTTATCATAAATAAGGAAGGAGCTCAGAGATGACCTACATGGTTGTCATTCATGTTGCTCACCTCAAATGTCCTGTTCTTCTCCAGGACTCATGGTAGAACTCCACTTCCTTGCCCACTTAGAGAGAGCTGTGGTTCAGTGAGATGCCATCTCACACCAGTTAGAATGGTGATCATTAAAAAGTCAGGAAACAACAGGTGCTGGAGAGAATGTGGAGAAGTACGAACACTTTAACACTGTTGGTGGGACTGTAAACTAGTTCAACCATTGTGGAAGACAGTGTGGCGAGTCCTCAAGGATCTAGAACTAGAAATACCGTTTGACCCAGCCGTCCCATTACTGGGTATATACCCAAAGGATTATAAATCATGCTGCTATAAAGGCACATGCACACGTACATTTATTGCAGCACTATTCACAATAGCAAAGACTTGGAACCAACCCAAATGCCCATCAATGATAGACTGGATTAAGAAAATGTGGCACATATACACCATGGAATACTATGCAGCCATAAAAAAGGATGAGTTCATGTCCTTTGTAGGGACATGGATGAAGCTGGAAACTATCATTCTCAGCAAACTATCACAAGGACAAAAAACCAAACATTGCATGTTCTCACTCATAGGTGGGAACTGAACAATGAGAACACTTGGACACAAGAAGGGGAACATCACACACCGGGGCCTGTCAGGGGGTGGGGGACTGGGGGAGGGATAGCATTAGGAGATATACCTAATGTAAATGACGAGTTAATGGGTGCAGCACACCAACATGGCACATGTATACATATGTAACAAACCTGCACTTTGTACGCATGTACCCTAGAACTTAACGTACAATTTTAAAAAAGAAAATAATAATTAGAATAGTTAGAGTAAATGTCACATAATAAAACATTTTGACAAAAAAAAGAGAGAGAGAGAGGTGTGGCTGCAGGACTGGCCCTGATGCCATATGTCATATTATGCATGGAAGCTTCAGGATGGTGATCTTCTGCTCTCTTTCCTTTCTGGGACAGTGACCAGTCACACTCCAGAAGGTGACTGCTCTACCCCCAAAGTTCTAAACTACAGATTATGGAAATGGGTAGCACATCCTCCAGCCAACTCGCAATGGACACGCAGTGAGAGCCAGAAACAAACATACCGTTTTGTACCCTTGGGATTTGGGGGCTGTTTGTTACTGTATCATAGCCCAGTTTATTCTGACATATACAAGCTACTACGATTCTTCTATTTCACAGACAGGAACATGAAGGCTACATTTACTGCCTCCAGTCCCTGAAGTGTAAATCTTGATAGCTCCCCAGCACCCACATGTTAGAACTCAGGCTCTTTAGCATGTTATTCAAGACACTAGTTATTTTACAACAACCTACCAACCATTTCAGTCTTATTTCCACCAGGTTTATCCTATGCCTCGGCCACATGTAAGAATGGCCCATAACTACACATTCTCTAACTCAATTCATGCTGTTCCCTAGTCCTGGGCTGTCCTTCCCTGCCTTTGCTTCAGAAAGAACTCCTACTCATCCTTCAATACCATGTCAAAATGGTGCCCATCTATCAGGGTTTGCCTGGCCCTCCTAGACAGCTGCTTCCTCCTCAGTGCTTCCCTAACACCTTAAAAAGCCTCCCGTATGGGGAATGTATCACATGCCTTCCTGATTGTCTGTTTATACGCCTGTTTCCCCCACCCCCAGATTGTGAGCTTCTTGGGGGCATGGACATTATCTTATTCATCTCTTCTCAGTGCCCAGCACGGGGACTGGAACACAGTGGGGTGCTTGGTAAATGTTATTATACCAATGAATGAATGGATAGATGAATGCATGAATGGATGGGTGGATGGGTGGATGGATGGAGGGATGGATGGATGGATGGATGGATGGATGGAGAGATGAATGGATGGATGATTCTTGATCTTCCAGCCCTATCTACTTACTGTGCTAGTCTCTCCTTCCACATTCCTTCCAGCATTTCATTGCTGAATAGCTAGTGCATGATTCGTGAGTATAAATTCTTGCCCTCAGACAAAAATGGGCAAAACAGTGATGATGAATACAAGGTTCAAGATGCCAAAGTGATCCCTTTAAATACATCAGCAAGGTCTTCATGGTAAAACAGTGAGGCCAACTGGCAGTTCTTCAAAAAGTTAAACATACCCAATGACCCAGCAATTCCGGTCCTAGGTATATACCCAAGAGAATTGAAAACAGGGACTCAAAAAAATCCTTGTTCACAAACGTTCTTAACAGCATTATTTATAACAGTCATAAGTCAAAAATAACCCAAATATCCATCAACAAATGAATGGATAAACAAATGGTGGTCTGTCTGTACAATGGAATATTATTCAGCCATAAAAAGGAATGAAGTACTGATTCGTGTTACAACAAGGATAAGCCTTGAAGACATTATGTTAAGAGAAAAAAGCCAGTCACAAAAGGCCACATAGTGTATGATTCCATCTACATAAAATATGCAGAACAGGTAAATTCATGAAAAACACAATGCAGATACTAGTGGCTGCTGGAGGAGAAGATGAGGAGTGACTGCTTAATGGGTGCAGGGGTTTATCTTGTAGTGCTGGGAATGTTTTGGAACTAGACAGTGGTGGTATTTGGACAACATTGTGAATGTGCTGAAGGCCACTTTAAAACGGTTAATACTAAGTTACGTGAATTTTATCTTAATTGTTTAAAATTTAAGTAAGATAAACCAATAAGACAGTTGGTGCATTTCTTCCCAGCCTTCTTCTTGGATGTACCATGATGGACCAGAAGTGAGGTAGGCGGGCATCATGAGCAAATGAACCCAGGCACTGAGCCACCAGCAGCATGGTTCCAAGGAAGACAATGCTTCCTGGGGGCAGGAATGTCCCTCCCTCAGGGTCTCTGTGGGATCCAAATATATGAGGGAGGTAGACGGGGAGAGACAATGACACAATAAATAGATGCTGATGCAGGGACAAACATATAGAGGCCTGGAGAGAGGGAGAGAGAAACAAAAAGAGAGAAGAAACTCACAGAGAAATAGGAAGGAGGGGAGAAGAACAAGATGAACTAAGCAAGCCAGGAAGACGACGGAGACTCTGATTACTTCCTGCTGGGCAATGTATGGGTAAGGAGCTAAGAAAAAGGCAGAAACTCAGTTATTAATATTTTTCTCCTGGTGTCAAATCCATTCCACAGGCCAGATAGAGGTCCAGCTTCAGGCCTTTATGTGGGACCTGGGGAAGAGAGTCTGCCTCACTGGCTCCTGCTTGGGGAGTGGACACATTCCAAGGGGCTTTCTAGGATGAATGGAGGGGCCAGGCATCCCATGCCATGTGGGCCTACACAAAGTCTTTTCTCTTCTGAGCCTCGTCAGCCTCATCTCTAATTACAGCAAATTGTATTTTCCAAGTTTGCTGAACAAGAAGTGCAGAAAAATTCCCCTCCCCTTGAAATGGGTCAGATCTTTGCAATAGTGTAGATGAATTAATACAGCAGAAAGGATGCAGCATGACTTCTGAGATGAGGTCAAGAAAGGTAATATGGCTTCCTTACAGCACACTCCCCTGGGAGAGTTGTGCTTGGAACCCAGCCGCCATGTTGTGAGGAAGCCCAGACTACATTGAAGAGGCCACACTCAAGCGTTTCACCAACAGCCCCAGAGGCATCAACTACCTACGCAAGCAAAGAAGCTTCAGAAGTTTCCCACTCCCACCCTTGGAGCCATCTCAGTCTCATGCTACATGAAACAGAGACAACCTGACCCTGCTGAACCCTGCCCAACTCACAGATCCATAAACAAAATTAACATTTTAGGTTGGGCGTGGAGGCTCATACCTCTAATCCCAGCACTCTGGGAGGCTAAGGTGGGCAGATCACTTGAGCCCAGGAGGTCGAGACCAGCCTGGGCAACATGGCAAAACCCCATCTCCACTAAAAATACAAAAATTAGCCAGGCTTGGTGGCACATGCCTGTAGTTCCAGCTACTTGGGAGACTGAGGTGAAGGATGGATTGAGCCCAGGAGGTCCAGACTGCAGTGGGTTGTGATCACACCACTGCATTCCAGCCTGGGTGACAGAGTGAGACCCTGTCTCAAAAAAAATTTTTTTATTTAGTTAAATCATTAAAAATCACTTAAAATTTTTGTTATGCTGTTGTTGTATAACCTCAGGCAACTGGATGGATAGGAAACCCTCAGTTGCAGCACTCAGAGGCTGAATTGTGTCCCCCCAAAATTTATATGTTGGAGTTCTAAACTCCAGTAGTGCAGAATGTTATCTTATTTGGGAATAGGGTCTTTAAAGCGGTAATTAAGGTAAAATGATGTCATTGGGGTAGGTCTTGATCCAACACAACTGGTGTCCTTATAAGCAGAGGAGATTAGGACAGAGACATGTACAGAAGGAAGATAATGTAAAGACACAATGAGGAGAAGATGGCCGTCTGCAAGCCAAGGACGGGGCCTTGGAAGAAACCAATTCTGCCCACACCTTGACATGGGTTTCTAGCTTCCAAGACTTGGGGAAAGAAATGTCTGTGGTTTAAGCCATTCAGTCTGTGGCACTATGATATGGCAGCCCTGGCAAACTCATACAACCATTGGATCTACTTTCCAGATGGGAAACAAAGCTCTGAGAGTTAGCGCCCCCCTAGGCTCCACAGCGGGCAAGCCATGGAGTGGGCCTGGAACCTTCCTGCCTCTCGGGGGTGGCCCCATATCCTAAACCTGAATGTAGCTAGAGTCTATCAGAAATGACAACTCCAAACCCCCAGGCTGCCTCCAGAGCAGACATTACTAATTCATCCCAGAGCATTCTCACTCAGCTCAGATGTGGCCTCAGTCTCTCCAATCAAGATTCCCATGGATGGGCCAGCAATGGCCAAAGGGACACTTTCCTGGGCACAGCTCAGTGGAGCCTGCCTGAGGCTGCCCTATTTGGATCACTCTTTTTTTTGGCGAGGGGGTGGGGCGCATTCTGAGGCTCTAAGGTGGTCATTATGGTGCAAAGATTACCCCAGATGGCACCTATGGTTAACTTACTAGCACCACTGTTACATGGAGTCTGTGAGATAAGTCAGGACTCTGCATAGGGACTCATCCTGGTTCCCGTGACCCCCAGGGTAGGGCTGGGCCACAAAGGGGAAAATTACTGATAAATATTATCTTCACAACAAACCCTTCTCCCCCTACACAATGCTAAACCATTGAAAGTTGACCGAAACCACAGCCTTGGAGTCAAGCGATTCTCGTGCCTTAGCCTCCTGGGTAGCTGAGACTACAGGTGCACGCCAACACACCTGGCTAATTTTTGTATGTTTTTTAGTAGAGATGGAGTTTTCGCCACATTGGCCAGGCTGGTCTTGAACTCCTGAGCAAACAATCCACCCTCCTTGGCCTCCCGAAGTGCTGGGATTACAGGCGTGAGCCACTGCGCCTGGCCTTTTTTTTTTTTTTGTTAAGCTCCCTGGTAATTTTCTCAGAGGCTGAGAACCCCTGATATAAACTTCACTGGAATCTGAGGCTGCAGAGGGGGTCCTGGGTTGGAGGATTGCCATAGCTTCTTCTCCGTTTCTTGATGTGGCAAGCCTCCTCCTACTACAGGACCTTTGCACAGGCTGGTCCTTCCACCTTCAGTTTGCAAGCTCCCAATCCTCCCTCAGCCCTCAGCTTTAATACCTCCTCCTTCAGGCTGTCATTCACTGATTACCTGCCTCCTTCCCTCTTCCCTCTCGCTGTTCCCTCTTCATTTCCTTCCAATCTCTTGTAATGCTTCCTAAATTTGCATTCCGGGGGGTTTTCTTTGTTTACTGTATTTCTCCCCACTAAACAGTGAGCTCATGCGATCCATGACTATCTCTGTGCCCTTCACCATTGGACCACCAGGGTTGAGCACAGGGCTTAGCACATACTAGGTGTTCATTAAATATACAGTGAAATAATTTAATGGCAAAAACATACATTCTCCTCTCTGAGCCTCACTGTGCTGCGAGGATAAAATGAGTTAATCGCTGTAAAGTACTTAGAAAGTTCCACCTTGTGTTAATTAAATGAGCTGGTGCTGAGCAAATGCTGAGCACATGGCCTGACCCTTAGAACACCTTCATTGCTGGTGAACAATTACCATTATTATTATCCTTGTCATTGTCACTGTTGGTATTGTTTACCCTCTATTCAGCACAGAGTAGGCACTTAATAAAACTGTGAGCTACCAAGTGATGTAGCTTTGGGCCAGACACAGGGATGGAGGATGTGGTCGCTGGAGGAAACCTTCAGGCCAGTCTGATGTGGTGAGGATAGCATGGCTCAGAGAGGGGAGTACACTGCCCCACCATCACCCAGCAAGTCTAAGCGAGATCCAGCCCCAGAACTCTAGGCTTTCCTCTCTACTCACGGCCGCATGCCCTTGGGCATAACTCTTCCCCTCTGGGCCCTTGTTGCATCCGTGTAATGGGCCTGGGGTTGCAGCAGGGATAGGGAGGTTAGACCCAGGTCTGACCCCAGCCCCAGCCCCCAAGCTTGCCCCATGGTGACATGGGTGGCCACTTGGTGGCACTGTGGAGTCACCATCGACTGGCAGCCACCCGAGGAGCCCCAGTCCAGTGCAGCTTGGTCAGGAGACCTCAGAGGGCACTCTGCGCTGACCTCCTTCCAGCTGGGGAAACTGAGGCCCAGAAAGGGGCAGCCATGCCTTTGCCAAAGTCATGCAGCCAGTCTGAGAAAGAAGACTGAAAAAGGTAGTTTATTGAACACCTGCTATGTGCCAAGGTTGCAACTGTATCATCCAGTTTCCACAACAACCCAAAGGCAGGAGCTAGTCTTTCCATATTCCAGATGAGGAAACTGAGGCACCAAGAGCTTAAGTGGAAATATGGGAGCAATGACAACCATGACAGTGGTGGTTAATATTGAGTCAGTGCAACACATGTAAACAATGGCAATGAGTCAGGCCAGTCCCACAACAAATCCGAGACTTGGACACCAGTACTGACCCGTTTTACAGAAATGGAGACTGAGGCTTAGAAAGATGGAACCATCTGCAGAGATCACACAGCCAGAAAGTATCTGCTGCCGGGACATGTCCCTGCCCAGAGGGAACCAAGCCTAATTCCTATCTACTCCTCTCCCCCACATTCCATCCTCAGCCTCAGGCAAGCTTGGGCCAGCACAGCCAGACCTGGGCCTCCAGTGATCAGGGACGGCTCAGCCTCTTCTCGAAACCCACAGCCTGTCTAGACCAGGCTCCTTCCTGTGGGCTGCCATCGGGGGTCTGGGTGCTCCCTGGAATTTAGGGGCATGAAGGTTTCCTGCATCTCCCTACATGGCCCAATAGCCCCTGCTCCAGACGTGAGCAAGGAATGCTGCTGTGAGTCCTGTGATGGTCTCCAGGTCCCTTAAGGAAGAAGAAGCAGTGGAGAGGTGAGGAGGGAGACGTGGGGTGGGGGATACAGAGCAAAAGCGACAGAGAGATCATGAAGTAGATGGAGACACAGCATAGAGACAACGACAGGAAGAGAACAAGAGAGAGAGCCAGAAAAACAGATTAATTCAAAGCCGAACAAAACAGAGAGGGAGCGACAGAGCCAGAAAGAAGGGGCTGAAGCGAGGTGCATATCGAGATGGAGACAGACAGACAGATGACGGGGATACAGACTGAGAGAGACAGAGACGGGAAGCCAGGAAATCGCAGAGACAGACAGGGACAAAGCGACGGGGTGCCACAGAGACAAGGAGAGACACAGGGAGGGGCGGAAAACGGAGACCTGGGGTGAGACAAGGACCAAGGGGCGCGAGAGCGAATTCTCAGGGAGCAGACCAGGAGGTCAGGCAGAGACTCAGCAGAGAAGGAAAGGCCGGAGGAGGCTGAGAAGCAAAAAAATGATCAGACAGAGAGAAGCAAAGAGGAAGGTGACCACATAGAGAGGGCAGAGGAAGGGAATAGAGGAGGGAGGAAGACCAAACAGTCAGAGGGTGGAGGCCAGGGCACGACGGGGGAAGCGGCGGGGTCAGGGGTCCTCCCACCCCGTGGACCCTGCCCTGGCCCCTGTCCACTAGGCAACCAGGGTCCTCCACCCATCACCTGCCTCCACACCCCAGAGCTTTTCCCTCCCAGCAGGGGCCTGCTCAGGGCCCTGGCGGGCAAAGGCCAGGCGGGTGGACTCGCCAGAGCCCTCAGGAAGGCATCTTTCATTTCCACCCGCTCAGCAGGCTCCAAGCACGTCGTTTGCATAAAACAATATTCCTGTGGGGGATGCTAATGCGCCCTGCTATTTTTGCCTCTCCTGGATTGTGGTTTGCATACATTTGCATACCCTGGGAGAATTAAGCAGGGATCATGTAAATGAGCCCACCAGCTTGGGGGCGAAGGGGGACCTGGGCTCCCTGCCTCCCGACAGGCTGTGCTGGCCACATCCTTCCCCTGGGGGCACCCTGGCAGGACAGGTTAACATGGAAGGATCGGTTACTTGTAGTCTCTCCCAACCTGAGGCTGCCGACCACTCCAGGTTTGGGGTAGCCAGAGGGAGTTTTCAAAACCCCAGATCTGAGCCTGTCTCATCCTTCTTTAAACCTTCCATGGCTTTTGGAATCCTAGGATGGAGGTCAAACTCTCCCTCTCCCCCATAGCCGCAAGGAACAACCCCTACCAGCCCTGCTAACCCACAGTCTCTTCCTCCCCAGCCTCCACCCACAATGGAACTTCCTCCCCTCAGGACTCCCCCTCACCACACTCCTGCAAACCACAGGGCCTTTGCACATGCTGTCCCCGCTGGCTGCAATGCTTTTCCTTCTTTCTCTTCACTTCCTTATAGCTAACTCATCCTTCAGACTCCAGGCCAAGTACCATTTCTACAGGGACATCCTTCCTGTCATCTCTAACCTTATCGTTCCATTTAGCACCCTGTTAGGTAGCTGGAATTATTACCGATGCAATAACTTCCTTTATGCCTGACTCCTCCATGAGACTGCGAGAGCTGCTGCTCCCCACACAATACCTAGCAGTGCCGCCAGGTGTTCCTGGCCTTAAAATAGGTTCCCAATTAGTATTTGTTAAATGAAGGTGGCAGACCTGCAAATTTAGCCTTGAACTTGGAGTCCTCAGGAGCCCAGCCCCCAAACTCCAGTGGTGCACAGGAAGTTTTAAAAAATATATTAAGAACCTACAGCATGCCAGGCACTGGGTAAAGTATTTGACATATACTATCTTGGAGAAACCTCTACATCTCTACATGGGAGACGTGGAAATTGTGTGCACGTTACAGAAAGTAGGGGCTCTGAGAAGGAAGGCCACCAGGTTCAGGTCACACAGCAGGCATGTGGCAGAGCTAGCAGTCCACCCCAGATCTGTGTGCCCTAGAGGCCTTAGCCCGATCCCTGCACATTTTCCCCTGACCCACTGGGTGACACCCACCCAGCACACACTTAAGTGGTCTCATGAAAAGGTTGCACAGATTTGCACAAGCACGTGCAGACTCAAGAGAGAATTTGAGTTCACCAGAGCGCACACAGCTGTGGCCTGGCCTGTTCATAACTACCTCAAACCCAGTACGGAAGTCTATGTCTCATGCCTGTGTGCTCCCATACTGGCCTACATAGACTCGTGAGCGCACACACACACACACACACACACACACACACACACACCCCTCCAGGCCTGCACAGACTTTCACTTAGCCATTCAGCAAACACTTCGTGCAGAACCATGGCATCTAGACTCCGTGTCAACAGCTGGGGGTATCAGGAAAACGGCATAGATTGACTGGATCTTGCTGGCCATCTTGAGGCTTCCTATCTGCTGACTTCCCCTGGGGGTGCATACCTGATCCACACACATTCAAATATTCATTCACACTGCACACGCTGTATTGACACAGGAATGCATAGTTCACAGGGTGCCAAGGCATGGAGATACCCTGTCACACAAGCAAACGCACGGCCCTCCGCAAGCCCACGAGAAACGACCACAAGGGAGCAGAGGCTGTCTGATCCATCACTATCATTTTCAAAGGCAAACAACTCGACCAGGGTAATTCAGGAAGTCATTGTCTGCTACAGACCTAGCCAGACCTCGAGCAGCCACAGAGCTAAAGAGCCCATGAATTTGACCCAGATAGGCCTAGACTCTGATTGGCTCCTGCGCTTATAGGGTCAATTTCTTGCTGAGCCTAATTTCCCCTTCTGCAAAATGGGAATAGTAGACATTTTTTTCTTCAAAGGTTTGGGCGTGTTGGATGCTTCCACAGTATATGGTGAGGACTCAATAACAGATAGGCACTCTATAATCATTATTATTATTGTAATTATTATTATGATATCCCTCCTTCAGGTCTCAGGACTCTTGTGGTCCTGTGCTCTGAGCTGCTCCACTGCTCCATCCCAGAAGCCTGATATTCCCACACTGCCTTCTCCTGAGGCCAGGGTCCTGCGGGACACAGAGGGTAAGGTTGAGAACATGTTTAAGCCTCATAGCAGACTGGGCATGGTGGCTCACACTTGTAATCCCAACATTTTGGGAGGCTGAGGCGGGAGGATCACCTGAGGTAAGGAGTTCGAGACCAGCCTGGCCAACATGCTGAAACTCTGTCTCTACTAAAAATACAAAAATTAGATGGACGTGGTGGCTCACACCTATAGTCCCAGCTACTTGGGAGGCTGAGGCGGGAGAACTGCTTCAACCCGGGAGGCGGAGGTTGCAGTGAGACGAGATCACACCATTGCACTCCAGCCTGGGCAACAAAAGCAAAACTCCATCTAAAAAAAAAAATCTCGTAGCAGCTGAGAAACATTTGTCCTGAAAATGAAATGCTTTCCTTCCACAAAGTTCTGCCCCTGACATCAAAGCTCCTACCTGCTCAAGAAACCAATAGCAGTTTAATTATTGAGAACCATTCGTCTGCCAGGGCAGTGTTCAGCCAGCCTGGGATTTGCAGAGGGGCTGGTGTGGACCTAGAGCAGGCCTCTGGAGATGGAAGAGAAAGGTGTGGACCAAGGAGCTGGAGGACGGAACGAAGGACGCCGAGGCAAGATCAGGTGATGCTTCACCGGCCTGCTGTGTCCAGCACTCCCAACAGACTCCCAGGATATTTTGGAAATTGGGGGAAACCTTTTCTCACCTCAGCCCTCTCTTTGGAGGACAGTCACTTCCATCTGAACACACAGCCTGCATCCTGCTCTGAGGCTGAAAGGCAGAGGTGTATGGATTGTCCTTAAGGACTTCCTCAGTGCAATAACCCCGGGGCCATGTGCACTGTGGGAACAGGGAAATAATCCTTCCGTTACCTGAAGCTGACAGAGGAAGGAAATCTAGTTATTTGCAGAGATGGCCACTTGCCACCCGGGGCTTCTGGGGATAGATGGAGTAGGCTGGGGAAGGAGCCGGGGCTGAGGGAAGCCCCCACTGGCCCACACAAGAGCCGCGTGGAGTCGCCTGTTCTCCTCCTCGTCAGGAAAGACCACTCAGGGCTGCCTAGGGGGAGTGGAATCCTGCTTGGAGGTTGTCATTGCTGAAGGGTAGAAACCTTGGTAGTATGGCTCATATATCCGGAGCCCAAACATATCAAACCAAGAGAAGCAAAGAGTCTTCCATTGAATTGCCAAAGGGATTCCAGCCTCCCCCAGTACCTCTTAGCCCCCAGTTAGAGAGCCGAGTGGGCATGAATGCCAGCTCTGGGCTGAACACATGAACACACTGAGGTTCAAATCCTGATTCCACTCTTACAGGCTGATTGATCTGTTCAGCCTCTCTGAGACTCAGTTTTCTTATCTGAAAAATGGAATGGTTCTCAGATCTACCTCATACGGCTGTGGTAAGGGTTAAACAAAACAGTGCAAAGGGCAGGCTTGGCACATAATAAGCACTCAATAAATGCATCTTCTTTATCACCGCAATTCTCATCAAGCCTTGGGTTTATGCTGAGTTTACCATTTACCCATGTGACCTTGCACAAGTTCTGATCCTGCTCTCAGCCTCAGTTTCCCCATTTGAAATGCAAAGGGCTGGGCCCAAATGATCTTCTGGGATCCTTGCTGCTTTACCATTTCCAGTTGGAAATTCTGTCCCTTGAACTTCGTGAATTTCTCTGCCACCACAATTGGATTCACCCTTTTCCAGGAGATCAGCCCCAAGAACTAAAAGGTTAACCTAAAAATGTGAATAGCCCAGGCCCGGCACGGTGGCTCACACCTGTGATTCCAGCACTTTGGGAAGCCACGTCAGGCAGATCACTTTAAGCTCACAAGTTCGAGACCAGCATGGTCAATGTGGTGAAACCCCGTCTCTACTAAAAATACAAAATAATTAGCCAGGCGTGGTGGTGCATGCCTGCAATCCCAGCTATTTGGAAGATGGAGGTGGGAGGATCGCTTGAACCTGGGAGGCAGAGGTTGCAGTGGGCCATGATAGCACCACTGTACTCCAGCCTGGGCGACAGTGCCAGACCCTGTCTTAAAAAAAAAAAATAGCGAAGAATCTGCATTGACCCTCTATTAAGTTCCCTTCCTCACCCTGCCCACAACTCCCCAAAAAGTAACAGTAGCAGTGACAGAAATAATGACCACATGGACACAGAACTTACTACGTGCCAGGTGCTGTTCTATATACAAAAACCCCGTGAGATACAACTAGTACCTCCAGTTTACATATGAGGAAACCAAGGCACAGAGAGGTTAAGCAATTTCCCCAAGATCACGCAGCTCAAAGATGGCCCATCTGGGATGTAAACCCAGCCACCTGGGTCTCAACCTCAATGCCCCTCAACCCAAAGACTCAACAAAGGGTAGAGTATAAGGCACATGACAAAGCCATGACAGGAGGCGTTTTGAGTGAGTGGAGCCTTTCAGTGGTGTAGATCCTCTCCTGCTCTCGGCAGACGCCCCAGACTGGCCTCGCGGAACCACATTAAGATGCCTGCCCAGCGCAGGGGAGAACAGACCGCCTGTTGGTTTAAAGAAGATATTCAATTATCCCAGCCGCAGCGCTCGCACGTGATCTGATGAGCTGAAAAGGGAGAATAAAGAGCACACACCGCGTCCTGTCGGAGATAATTAGAGGTAACATCACTTTTAAGAAAACAAGCCTGTGGCCAATTGTTCAAGATTGATGAAGTTGGTGGACAGCATGGGCAACCTAGGAAGGGGACATCATTGGTCTGCCCTGAATACAGTGTCTGCACTTTGCAGAGGTGACCTTGACCCAGGGCTATGGGCTGGGTTGGGTAGGCAGGGTGTGTAACTGGCAACCCCCCAGCCAACATCATTCCTGTCTCTAGTGCTGCTGGAAACTGCTGTAATGGAGACTTACGGGTGCATGTGTAGGAGGAGCTGCTTGTTCCCTCCAGGTGGGAAAAAGGCAGATTTCAGGCCTTGCTAGACTGTGAGCATGAGCTGGGTGGCCTCTTTGAGAAATACAAGGACCTTCATCTCACAACAGTTCAGGCAACGGTTATGAAGCCCCTACCGTGGGCCATGGGCATATAGCTGGAAAGTGGGTTCCAGGCTGATCAGGCAGCATATGCAAAGGCCCTGAGGCAGCGAGAGGCTTGGCACATTTAAGGCTATGCAGGAAGCCCTGCTTGGCTGGAAAGAGGGTGCTCAGGAGGAAAGCAGCTCTTCCAAGAGCTCAATGAATGAGGCACTCGGATGGATCAAGTATTTCCTCTGTACCGCTCAATGAATGAGGCACTCGGATGGATCAAGTATTTCCTCTGTACCCGGTCTTGTGTTCCATCTGCCCTGTGAGGAGGGTGCCAAGATGAATCTCTTACACATTCCAGATGAGAAATCTGAACGTCAGAGAGGTGACATCATTGCCAAAGTCCCACAGGGAAAACCTGGCAGGCTGGGACCTGTTTCCAGAGCAGCTTAACTGTTCCTACTCTTCCTTTTTGTTCCCCGTCCCCCAACAGTCCAACTGTTCCTCCTTTAACACAACTCTCATGAGCCCAAACTCACCCATCCCAAGTCCCAGCTTTCCAGTTGGTCAGAGCTAGAAGTTACCTTGAAAGGCTAATAGATAGATTCACCTTGTTCCTTGCTCATAATGGGAAAACTGAGCTAGGACTGGGGGATAAGCGGGAAATAGAGTGAACACCCCTATGCTGAGAATCACGTATGAATGCGACCTCGCATTGGCCATCACACGTGCCATTTTGAGGCACCCACAATATACAGAAGCCACCACGAGGAGATGCTGTAACAGAACCAACAGGCTGGTTTTCTATGGGCTACTGGGCATTATCCTTTTGTTTGATAAAAGGATAATGCTTTTATCAAACTCCAGAGCCACAGCAAAACAGCATTTTGGAATTGTTTTTAGGGGATGCATGCCCTCTGGGATGCCCTTTGGAAACCCATGAATCCACAGTCTCTTGAGTTTGTGAAGTGCTGCCTACTCCACTCGCTTTGAGAGTCCTAGTGTGTATCAATCATCTAAGGCTCTGATAAGTCCTGCTGCAAAGGAACAAGCTTATATTTCCCTAACCCAGCATGTCCAAAATTCATCTGAACATAAAATTCTTACAAACATGACCAGAACTGGGATTTTTTTCAGCAGTGATCATGAGAAATACTGATCTTGATAACTAAGAGACGTTGAAACAGTCCTTCTGACCCTGGAGAAAAGAATTCTGAATACATTTTGGATGATGGGTGAGATGATGAAGTGATGGAGAGGGATTTAAAGAATCAGAGGACTATTTATGCAGGAAAAAAAGACCCAGAACGGGAAATAGTGGCTGCCTTCTAATCCCTGAGAAGCTCCCAAAGTTGACTGTGGAGAGGTTTCCTCCCTAGTTCCAGAGAACAGAGCTAGGGCAGGTAAGTATACGAAAGGAGTTGGAGCTTGCACCTGAGACTGGCTGTCTTGATAGGAAATGAGTTCCCCATCACCAGAGGTATGCAAGGAGAAACTGGAAAACTATCGTATTAAGGCTGCTAAAGAAAATTCCTTCTACAATTCTAGAATTTCTAGGGCAAAGGAATGCGACCCAGACCCAGGCCATACTAAATTCCTCTCTTCTCTCAATAGTGGGCAGAAAGAAACCAGGCATGTCACATCCATCTGACATTAGGAAAATTCTTATAAATAAAATAGTTCCTATAAAAGCTGTATGAGCTCTCTCCAGTCCATCTCATCTCGACAGTAATAAAACCAAGCCCGTAACTCCAGCGTCGTCTTGCCATCTACAAGAGGAAACGCTTATTTTAAGAAGTATAAAAAGAAAAGTAATTTACAGTCTATTAACATTTTAAAAAGTGTGTTAGCAAGAAGGGGGAATACATTACTGGCTCGATGAGGGATCCAGAGAGATGAGGAAAGTGGAATCATATAAATTTCCCTTGGTCTCCATTTTAACCTGGAGAACTTCACATTCATTCCAAATCTCCTAGCAGCTGTTAGCTCATTTTTTTTTTTTTTCTCTTTCCTTAAGAAGAATGTTTGGTTGAGGAATGGTGGCCAGGAAGGATGCAATGAAGTGGGTCCATGAGGCAAGGTAGGGCTTAAATTCGGAAGTCAGATCTGGGTTCCCATCCTGGTTTGGGTCCCCGGTTGTTCTATTTTGATGCAAGGTTCCCAACTTCCATGAGCTTCAGACAAGTTGTCTAATCATGGTAATAGTAAATCCCAGCGTTCTCTTTTTTAATGCAAAAGTCTTAGCTTTCATGCAAGACTTCCAAGGGCTCAGTAACTGCAGGAGTGTAACTGACCCTGCCAGGTGTGTAGCGTATAGTAGGTCTTCACTTAGCATCTGCCCCTTGCCCAGCAGAAAGGACACCATTTGCATTCCCAGAACTGAACTGAGCCCCGGGTGGGGGACCGGAGTAGGTTGGGGATGGATTTTTTTTTTTTTTTTTTTTTTTTGAGACGGAGTTTCACTCTTGTTGTCCAGGCAGAAGTGCAATGTCATGATCTCAGCTTACCACAACCTCCGCCTCCCAAGTTCAAGCGATTCTCCTGCCTCAGCCTCCCGAGTAGCTGAGATTACAGGCATGCGCTACCACGTTCAGCTAATTTTGTATTTTTAGTAGAGATAAGGTTTCTCCATGTTGGTCAGGCTGGTCTCAAACTCCCAACCCCAGGTGATCCATCCACCTCAGCCTTCCAAAGTGCTGGGATTATAGGCATGAGCCACTGTGCCCAGCCAGGGATGTATTTTAACCTACAAAACCAGGGAAATACGTGGAAACAATTGTAGAAGGATGGACTTCAAGGGAAAACAAATCATTCCCTCCTAGAAATGCAGCCATACAATGACTAGCCTACAGCAGGACCTGGGGCCCTGGGGGAGATGCCAGGCTGTGGGCAGGGACTGCAGACCTGGGGCATCCCGGGAGGGGGCTGCTTTCCACGTGGTTATCACTTAGAACTTGGACAAGGGCTGAGTCCTGACTTGGGTCTTCACCTGCGATGCATCACAAACACGCTCTTCCCCCTTTTCACGTGCACACACACCCTTATATCCACACATGCACATGCACATACCATAGCTTATACATATACACAGGCACGACCAACACATTTACACACATGTGAACATGCCTACCCATCCCTTACCCACACATGTGCATGCACAAAATGTAACTTTTACACACACACAGCAATACGATCATACCTGCGGGCACACCACATGTCCATACTTTATCATCGCACATAATGCACACACACCGCCCCTCGTGCGTGCTTCAAACGTGCATGGCAACACAATTGCCTATGTGCACACACATATGCATATGCACAGACTTAACATCTGCATCTGCACACATGCACACTCCAACATGTACACACAGGTGATATACCCCCATCCTAATACACGTCCAGCACTCACAGCCACGTGCCCAGCACATGCATATGCCAAACACACAGGCATGCCACACGCGTGCGTGCGCGCACACACACACACACAAATACATTCATGCAGCAACCTTCCCACCCTCCCGCCCCCTCCACGCGGCATCTCACATCCCGGCCCCCTCTGGCCCCCTGGCCTGTGTTTGTGCAGCTGTTCCCTCTCCCTCAAGTGTTGGGAGGGGGCAGGAAGAGCAACATCAGGGGAGGGGGCAGGCCACAGTCAGCCCTAATCAAGAATTTCACACCCCCCCACAGTGACCCGGCCCCTCTGCAAAGCCCCCACCCACATCCAGCTGGAAGAAAGCCCAGAGCTGGCTTTGTTAACAGGCTCCCTAGGACAGCAGGGGGCCCGCTCCCGGAGCGTACCCCCTCCCTGCTCAGAGGCCAGGGCTCAAAATTTGCCCATCTCGGCGGGTTGGGCGGGGCGGGGGGGGGGGGGGGTCCTTGAATGCCTGAGTCCTGCTTCCCCCAGCAGGGTGCCCAGCCAAGGGTTGGCAGGCACCAAATGGGCCTCTCCCCTTATCACCCTTTCCCAGGCCTTATCAGCTGGGGGGAGCAAGGCAGGAGCTGTGGGCCCCAGACACATCGGGCTGGCATGCTGGGGTTCCCAGTGAGCCTGAGCACGTCGGATTTTAAGATCTGAATCGTGATAGGCTCATTCTCAGAAACGCACACCAGCACCTCCCCTGAATTCTCCAGCCAGCTCAGCATCCTCAAAAATGCCTTGTGGCCTCACTTCCTGGCCTTTGTCCAAGATCTTTCCCACTCCTGCCAACCACCAGCACCCTCTCAAAGATGTTTCTCTCTCCTTAGCAGGCACAACTCTTACACATCATCTTTCAAGACCACAGCAGGTGCCTCCTCCTCCAGGAAGCTCTCTCTGACTCCCTCCTCCCTCCCCAGGATTTAGTGGGCAGGTCCCTTGGTGCTCCCCCTGGCTGCCTGTTCTTTCTCCACCTTGCCCTTCTCGCACTTCTGAGCCTCCATCACCATAGCAACTCCAAAACTGGCCCAAGGCCTGGCTCAAGGTAGATATTTGCTGAAGGAAGGAGGGATGGGGTGGAACTCTGTCGGTGCCTCATATCCTCGGGCCTCGTGAAATGAATTAGGTCCCTGATCTTAATTTAAGAGTTAAATAATACCACACATATATTACAAAAGTTAGGTAAATTTCCCCTTCCCTCCTGTCATTACCTAGAAAGCTGCCAACTTCTAGATTGTAATTATGTACATGAATAATGAAATTAGCATATCTATCAGCTCACTCCCTGCTCATTATGTACAGGGAAGAGTCTGTGTGTTTCTATTCCAAATCACCCTCCTCTGGAGGCTCGCCGGGCTCCAGGCTCTGCAAAGACCCCTGGGAGGGCCTGCATGCCCACTTCACACCTGGGGGCTTCTGGAAGCCCTGAGAGACCTTCCTGGGTGGGGTGTTCACGTCTGATCAGCCCTGATCTGCATATGATGGGTGAGTGGGAAGCACTGGTTGAACTTGGCATGGCAGGGGTGGGGCTATGGGATGGGGGACAGCCCTGGCGTTGCAGAGGGAACTACCTGAGTTCCCGGTTCACTCCACATGGCTGTGGGCCAGTGGGCGGGCCTCTCCAGGGCTTCTTCTTTCACCTGTAAAGTGGGGATGACATGCAAGTAAGCAAATGCGCTCCTAAATGCAGTGTCAGGACATAAGCAAGCCCCCCCATACATCTGCTACATAATGTCTTATCTCTAGGCCTCAGTTTCCCCTTCTGCAGAATGGGAACAACGCAAGTGTAAGGATCCCATGACATTCCTTGTGCAATGTGGAGCACTGTGCTTGGCACAGAGTGAGTGCTCCATAAACATGAGGGATTGTGGCTGTTGATGTCAAGATTGGCATTTACGTTAGGCCTGAGGTGGACCCTCTCTCCTAGTGGAAATTCTCATCCAATAATTGCATGGAAATCATCCAAAAAGTAGGCACTCATGTTTGCCATGTGTCTCTACTCGGCGTCCCCAACTCCTCAGCTTCTCCTGGAATTCAGTGGGAATGCCAGGCTCTGGGCTCTCCCCACTCAACTCTGTCCAAAACACCTTCCACGTGGGGAGGAGGCCATGGAAAGGCGGATAGGGAAGGACTCACCAAGCCTGAGGGTGCCTGCATGTATGTGGCGTTTACTTATTCACTCACACACATTCATTCACATTTTCATTGCGGGATCCCTGTGGGTACTGTAAGAGGCAATAGGGAGCCAGTGAATGCTTGTGAGCAGAGGAGGGCTGAGTTCAGTCTGGCTTTGCAAACTTGCTGAATATATGAATGAATGAATGAATGAATGAATGAATGAATGAATGAACAAGGCAAATCTTTTTACTCCAACCCAGTGCTGGGATTCAGACAGGTTACCTGGGGACCTTAGTCCAGACCCCTTTGATCCTACAGAGAAAGGCTCAGGGCCTCAGCTAGGAGCACCCTCATACCCTGACTCTACTTACCCAATGCTGCAGGACTGGCTGACTCCTTCCCAAGCCCACTAGCACCCCTTCATAGCTGGGCACCTTTGCAAGCATGAGTGCTGTCCCTGGGGCCACCAAGAAAATCAAGGCCTCCTCCCAGAGCTTACTGTCTAGAGCTTCGCCAATACAAGCTGCTAAGTTTCTTTGCCCCGTCACTCTGACTGCGGGCAAACTGTGGCCCATTGCACAGATTAGAAATGGTGGTATCAACTCCAGGATATATATGGAAGCTTCTAGCTCAGACCCACGAGGCTGGGCATCTTCATAAGAAGCTACACATTACTCATATTTTACAGCTTCTTACCCACCCCACCCCTATGCCTGGGCAGGACACACCCTGTTGTAAACAGATCCATGTTGGTAATAATAATAATAAGAGCTAGGAAACCAAGCAGTTCTTACCTGCTCCATGCACTTTACATGTATTCCTTCATTTAACCCTTGCAAACTTAGCGTAGTGGCTGGCACACAGTAAAAGCTCAATAAATGTTTGCTGAATATATGAATGAATGAATGAATGCATGCATGCATGCATGAATGAATGGACGAATGAACAAGGCAAGTCTTTTTACTCTGGCCCAGTGCTGGGATTCAGACAGACCTCAGCTCAAATTCTTGCACTGCCACTTGCCAATCAGTTACCTTGGTCAAGTCACTTCCGTTCTTGGAGATTTTAGTTCTCCCGTCGGTAATGTGGGCATGATGATATCTTCCTCTCAGGCTGATGTGAGATTTCAATGAAGCTCCACATACAAAATGCTCGCATGACACCTAGGGCAGCCCAGAGTCGAAACAAAAGGTTTTTGTTATTGCTATTGTTGGGGATGATGTCATTGTCTCCATCTGCCCACTTGGCTTGCAGTCATGCGTCAGGAAGTCAGAGACCAGAGGTCACACATTGGTGGTCTGGAGACCTTGTCCAGCTCCCAGATGTATCTTGTTTGGCTAATACAGCACTTCATTGATTTTTTTTAAAAATCTGATTAGTTGCCAATATTTAGAGATTGGGAGATTTCATGTAAAATACAGTTTGGGATCTCTCTTGGAATTTCAGAAGTTTGGACCACATGATAATTATATTCACCCAGAGCAGCTGGGCTCTGCTAGAGATGAGAAGCACCTACCCCTTTATTTATTTATTTATTTATTTATTTATTATTTTTTGAGACAGAGTCTCACTCTGTCATCCAGGCTGGAGTACAGTGGCATAATCTTGGCTCACTGCAACTTCCACCTCCTGGATTGAAGCAATTCTCCTGCCTCAGCTTCACAAGTAGCTGGGATTACCGGGGTGTGCCACCATGCCTGGCTAATTTTTGTATTTTTAGTAGAGATGGGTTTCACTATGTTGCCCAGGCTGGTCTTGAACTCCTGGACTCAAGTGATCCTCCTGCCTTGGCCTCCCAAAGTGCTGGAATGACAGGCACCCGCCCCTTTAGAAAGGGTATGAGCTCCCATTCTGCCCCAGTCCCCGCTGCTCCCTGTTGCCTCACTCTTGGCCAGCTCCATTCATTCAGGTAGTCTGCCTACCCCTGGAGGATTTTCCATCTGGAAGCCCTGCTCTAGATTTTCTCTTCTGTGAGATCCACCAAGAAAGCTCCAAGTCACAGTCAGCCAAATGGAGTCAAACAAGAAGAAGAAAAAACATACACCTCACAGTCATGATGTGGCCACTTCCCCCAGTTTCACAGCCTGGGCTCAGAATGGAGTCCGCACATCCCCTTCCAAGCTCCACCACTCTGAGGACGCTGAATGCCGCCTTCCCACCCATGTCCAATGGGGAAGCCCACAGAAAGCCCCCTAAATGGCCCTGATCTCTCCCGGAAAGAGGAGGGCACGCCGAGAAAATGGCTCCCATCTGACCAGCCTGGGCACAGCTTCTTGACTCTAATTGGGGACGCGGTAATTAGATGATGGCAGAGTACACCCCAGGCTCAGCTTTCAGCCCCAGGTCCCACCGACAGGCCATCCCACTTGGAAAGTTCGCCTGACATTCCTGAGCCGGGCCGCCTTGCCAAAGAAAACTCAAGCGAGGCTTGTCTTGGCACGGACTCAACCCCCAGCCTCAGCAGGAAAACCAAAAACATTTACACAGCTGGGCCTGCGACGCCCGCTTCCCTCAAGAGTTTGTCAGGGCTTGGATGGCTCGGCGGACTCGGGGGCGCTTCTGAAGGGGACTGTGTTCCCGAGCACGGCCAGGCATGGCCGGCCAGACAGAAAACACCGCGGCCACCCCCGGGAGGTGGGAAAGAAGGCGCAAGAAAACACGCTCTGGGAGCGGGAGAGGGGCTTCCTGGGGGCTGGGTTTTCATCCATTCGTTGATCACTGCACGGCCCCCCTCCAGCTGCAAACCACATCTGCACAGGTCATCCTGGCCAGCTCACCAGCCGACCTGTGCGTGTTGGCCAAAAAACAATCCCAAGAAGCTGCTTATGGCACGCGGAGCGCCTGGAGCCCCATGCTGACAGCTCTAAAGGACCGTCTCTTCGCCGCTCTCTCTTTGCACTCAATCCCCCCTTCTCTTTTCCTAGCGGCCTTTCCATGGCATTCTCCTATGCTCTTCACATCGTCTGTCCCGCCGGGCACCCCAATGAGGCCCGTTTGGCCTCCTGGTTCTGAATGTCAGGGACTATGGACAGGAGGTCCTGGAGCCAGTGGTTCAAAGCGGGAACCTGGCCAGGCACGGTGACTCACGCCTGTAATCCCAGCACTTTGGGAGGCCGAGGTGGGCGGATCACAAGGTCAGGAGATTGAGACCATCCTGGCTAACATGGTGAAACCCCATCTCTACTAAAAAATACAAAAATTACCTGGGTGTGGTGGCTGCCGCCTGTAGCCATTCGGGAGGCTGAGGCAGGAGAATGGCCTGAAACCGGGAACCCGAGCTTGTAGTGAGCAGAGATTGCGCCACTGCACTCCAGCCTCAGCAACAGAGCAAGACTCTGTCTCAAAAACAAACCAAAACAAAACAACAACAACAGAAAACAAAGCCAGGAGCCCAAACACATTGGTGAATACACTGGGGGTTGCCAAGTTATCTGCTAAGTCCCTCGTGATCCTTCTGGTCCCTCCATCCCAGTGGTCCCCACTGCGGTCCAGGTGGTGCCCCTGCGACTGCAGCAGCCACCTCTCAAATCCTCCCACCTCCACTCCTGCCCCCAGAGCCCATTCTCTGAGCCGAGGATAGTCTAACCTTTATTATTCTCTCAATTATAAAACATTTAAAAAGTATAGCAAAATGCAGAAAAAACGACTTTGCATAATTTAATGATTCACAATCAAGCAAACACCTGGGTAACCACGAGCCAACTCAAGAAACAACCTAAAGCACTTTCTTTTTTTTTTCTTTTTTTTAAGGCTGAGTCTCACTCTGTTGCCCAGGCTGGAGTGCAGTGGTGTGAACTCCGCTCACTGCAACCTCCAGCTCCCAGGTTCAAGCAATTCTCCTGCCTCAGCCTCCCAAGGAGCTGAGATTACAGGCGTCCACCACCATGTCCAGCTAACTTTTATATTTTAGTAGGGATGGGGTTTCACCATGTTGGTCAGGCTGGTCTCAAACTCCTGACCTCAAGTGATCCACCTGCCTTAGCCTCCCAAAGTGCTGGGATTACAGGCGTAAGCCACTGCACCTGGCCAGAAGCACTTTCTTGACTCCCTTCAGTTCTACTCCTTTCCTCCCCACAATATTTCATGACTATCCTGACTTTTGTGGTCATGATTTCTTTGTGTTTTCTTCAGGCCTAAAAACAACATAGTTTAGCCTTGTCTGTTTTTGGGTTTTATGTAAATGGAATAATAATAGTAATCATATTATTATTATTTTGTGTCTATTTTCTTCTTTCCAATATTATACAGTGAGATTTCTCCATGTTGTTGCACAGAGCTGTAGTTTATTCATTTTCACTGCTGTATAATATTCCTTTACATGAACTTACTAGAGTTTTAAGTCTATTTTACTGTTGATGTGGTTTGGGTCATTTCCAGTTTGGAGATGCTATAAAACTATAAATTGTTTTATATTCTGGTGTCCAAGTACCTGGCACATAGTAGGGTTTACAGTCACAAACAGGTTCCAGAGTCAAGCACAAGTTCAAAGATAGCTGTATTGCACAAAACTAAAATGGTTTGTTTTCTTGCAGGACTTGTCAGAACCTTTAATGCTTTAACGTGTCAGTGTACATTATGACACTTCACAAGCACCACCTCTGTGCTAGTTAGGCCCAGGTAACGCAAAGGTAAATAAATCTGCCTCAGGGAGTAAGTAGGGTGGATGGAAAGTATTAGTCTTAAAATCTGGTCATGGTTTTTACTTCTTCCTGACTTGCTGTGCAGGCTTGGATAAGTTTCTTGCCATCTCTGGGCTTCTGTCTGCTCATCTGCAAAGTGTAAGTTTAGAAATTGTTACTCCGTAAGAGCTTTCACCTCTGACATTTCAATACCCATGGACCAGTATTTTAATTGGCCAGAAAGATTCTGGAGGAGGGGATGCCTAGATCTTGAGGATTTGGAGGAGTTGGGTGTCAGGGGGAGAACAGCATGACAAAATTAGTCTGGACTGCCTAGAGGTCATTTAGGGGGAAGTAAGGAAAGCAGCAAGGCCAAAACGGAGTGCTCATCCAGGGAATATAAAAGAGAAATGATTATAAAGCTCATATCACCTCATTGCCAGCCCACTTTCCATCCCTACTACATCATGAGAACCATTAGAGACAGGCAGAGACTTTATAACCTACAGCCTGTATTCTCTACAGGGGTGAAGTTTGCCCCTTGAAGGGCACAAAGTCTTACAGTCATACATACACTCCATAAACAGATATTCAATATATCTGTACTATTAAAATTTCACTGGTGGGGGCATGGAGTGAGAAGGGAAAAATGTCTAAAAGAGTTGCTTAGGGACCAATAAAAAAAAAAAAAGGTGAAGAAAAAAGTGAAGGTGATCTATAGGTTGCCTATTCAAATGCACATAGGAACCAGGCAGGAAACTTTGAAAGGAGATGGTATAGGAGGCAATAAGGAGTGGTGGGGACTGCAGCAAACTGGCATGCCCAGATTAAATACATTATAGCCATTTTTTTTAAAAGAGTCATTTTGTTCAGGCCAAACAAAACACATCTGCAAGTTGGATCAGGCCTGCCATCCACCATTTTCAACTCTAGATTTAAATGAAGAATCCAGTTCCGTCCCAGCTTCCATGACCAATGCAAACGCAGCACTCATTCTGGCCCAGCGCTCATTGGCTGCTGCAATGTGAGGCGTCCCTGTTCACACACACACACACACACACACATATATCCTCCCCACAACAGGACCAGCAGCCTTGTTCCACAGCATGCACACATGCATATTATGGGGATTAATGCTGTGTGATGCATAATTAATGATGCTGAATAAACATGCAGATTGGCAATCACCGATTGACTGCCATGATCAGATTCCTGAACAAGGGCTAATTGATTGGCTGCCTGTAATCATCATATTCAACACTATTTTCTTCAGCACATGTGCAAACAAATCCTCGTAAAGGGGGCCCATGGCCTTGTCTGTTTCAAGAGACACAGACCCTATGTTTGAAACTTTGATCACTGCTCCAAGTAAGGAGGCTTTGGCCCCTCGGCTCTTTTTCACCAGCAAGCACCAATGATATACCACAGTGGGCCAGGTATTTTACAGTCATCGAGGGAAGTGTAATTATCACCATTTTGCAAATGTACACAGAATGAGGGTGCCACAGCTATCAAAAGGGGGAGTCAGGGCTCCAAACCAGTCTGTTGATTCCAAAATCCACCCTCTTTCTTTTTCCAAATAGTTTCTGACCTCCTAAAGTTGATGGCACAGCAGAGGAGAAAAGGGATTTATTTACTCATCAATTCATCCCAGACACTGGCAATACAACAGTGAATCAAACCAGTTCCCTCCCTGCTGATAGCTATGTTCTGGTACATATTGTGTTTTGAGAGTCCCAGAGATGGTATCTCTCCATGAGTGCCTCATAGAGGAGGTGGTGTCAGAGCAGGGTTTTCAGGAATGGAAAGCATGTGCAAAGGAGATTATGAGAGAAGCTCATGGCAAAGACAAGAGCAGCAGCAAATGTGTGGAGGTGGGAAAATAAAAGGTGTTAGCTGAGGAGAAGCAAATGGGCCTATTGGGGGTCTTGGAGGGAGACTATAGGAAGATAAATATGTATAAGGAAAACAGCTCAGGGCCATCTGGTGGGATCCCTGAATACCAGGATTGAAGGGAATGGAATGGGGTAAGACTGGGACCTGAGTCCTCCAGAACAGAGTAGATGCTGAGTGTCAGGGACTTCCTTGGGTCTTTGCTGACTTCTGCCCCATATTTATTTCCTCCTCCCACCAAGAGCACCTAGATGTTTCCTCTGGGGGAACATCTCTTCCTCATTCTCACCTGTGTGGCTTAGGTGGGACTGGCCCCACACTTCCCAAACAATAGGACCTGCTACTTGATCAACGCTTCTCTTTCTCCTGGATGCAGAGATTGATATGAGATCATGGAACCCAATCAGGCCCATGATGTGAAAAGAGATTGTGCAGAGACATCAGAAGACATTGCTCTCTCTTAAGTGATGGTTACCAGAGGGTCATCCATGACCTTTCAGATGGGACAGAATGAGGATATGAGGCCTGATGAGGCCACATCCGCTATCATGAAGGGAGCCTCTGGTTCAAACTATACCTGAAGCCTATTCTGCACTGGGGCTTTTCAGTTATGGAAACCAATAAATTCCTTTTGTTTGTTTGTTTGTTTAAGCCACTTTGAGCTGGGTTTTTTTGTATGTTTTTTATAACCAAAGACTCCTAACAGATATAGGGAGATTATACTTCCTAGTTCCTTTTGGAGAAATACATTTAATTAAAGGTCAGAGCACAAAAGACCCTGGAGTTCTCTCCATTGTTGAGAGGAGGAGAGGATGGTGCACAGTTTGGTCATCTCAGCAAGATCTTTTGGTTCCTGTTTTGTCATTTGCCACCCTTCTCCTGCCCTCTCTATCACCTTCCTTCCCTTCTCCATCATCTTCCTCCCCCTGCACATCACTAGCAGGGCTCTGCTCCTCTTTTTCCCACCACCCCTGGAGGACCTGCTCACAGCAAATGACCAGGGCTTCGGTCATGTACATCCTACTGATGAAAAGTCATATTACATTTGGAAGTTGAAAGGGCTTCACAACCATTCTCTCATCTGCTGTAAATTAAATGAGGTAAAAGTATGAAATGAGCTTAGAGCAAGGCCCACCCCATGGCAAGCCCTGGTTACATGCTTACAGCCAGTCTGACCAACATGGTGAATGTTAAAACATGGTAAAAATACAAAATTAGCTGAATGTGATGGCAAATGCCTGTAGTCCCAGCTACTCGGGAGGCAGAAGCAGGAGAATCGCTTGAGCTTGGGAGGTGGAGGTTGCAGTGAGTCAGGATCAAGCCACTCCACTCCAGCCTGGGTGATGAATGAGACTCCATCTCAAAAAAAGAAAAAAAAGAAAGAAAAAAAGTTCAAGAGATTGATTTATTGTACCACAGGGTGACAATGGTTAATAACAATGTAGCATATTCTTGAAAATTGCTAGAGCAGATTTTTTTCTTTTTAAGATAGGGTTTTGCTCTGTTACTCAGGGTGCAGTGCAGTGACGTGATCTCAGCTCACTGCAGCCTCAACCTCCCAGGCTCAAGCTATCCTCCCACCTCAGCCTCCCAAATAGCTGAGACTACAGACATGCACCACTATGCCCAGCTAACTTCTTCTACTTTTTGTAGAGATGGAGTCCCACTATGTTGCCTAGGCAGGTTTCAAACTCCTGGGCTCAAGCAATCTGTCCTCCTTAGCCTGCCAAAGTGCTAGGATGACAGGTGTGAGCCACTGTGCCTGGCTGCTAGGGTAAATTTTAAGTGTTCTCACCACAAAATATTAATAGCTGTATGACATACAACGCATGTTAATTAGTTTGATTTAGCCATCCCACAATGCATACCTATTTCTAAACAATACACTGTGCATCATATGTAATTTTTATTTGTCAATACAAAATAATAAAGCAAAGTGAGATAATGAACATACATGCTCTAAAAGTTGGCAGTACTTGCCAGTGCCTTTACTATGTTCATGTGCGTTGACCATCCAAACAGAAGAAATATATGTGGCATTTCCCAAACTTATTTGTCCACAGAACCACTTAGGACTAGTGTTCTGGAGAACATTGTTGGGAAACAGCAGCTTGGGATGGTCTCTGATGATTTCTTCGGTACCTTATAGCCTTTCCCAAGTGGTAGCCCCTCAGCAAGATGCATCCCTCTGCTGGACCTCAGTTTCTTCCTCTGTAAAGTAGAGAAGAAACCCAATATAAACATACCTGGAAGTGCCCAGATGAGGATGAGAGGTGCCCAAAGGCATGAGTCCCGGAAGGAATATGCGGTTGCTCATCCACTGTGAATTCCAGGCCTGACCCGTCTTCCCTACCCTTGCCCATCTCGGAAATATATAATGACAGCTAAAAGCAAAGTCACCAAAAACATCTGATGAGAGACTGGGCCTGAGGGTTCCTGCCATCCACTGCTGTCTCTAAATATCTGTAGCATCTCCACATTTCAGTAACTCACTTTATATCTTCACAGGGAAAGAGTCAGAGAGAGGACTCACAGCCACAGGCTAACAGTTACTGTCGCTTGTTGCGGTGTTGACAATAAATGATCTCCCCGCTTTGTGTTTCCCTATTTCCTTTTTAAAAAAATTATTCTACAATAATGAACATAAATAAATTGTAAATTAGTACCATGATTTAAACAGTGCTTTGGGAGCTAGTCTGCCCTGGGTTCTGATTCTGGGTGTAAACAGAACAGTCCTTTCCCTCTTGGCAGCCATTTTCTCACCTCTTAAATGAGAATGATACTCGCTGTCATCTTTTGCTGTGTGATAAGCTATCCCAAAGCTTTGTGGTTTTAAAAAAATTCAGTCTTGCTCACAACATTGTGAGTTCAGGGACTTCGGAAGGGCTCAGCTGGGCAGTTCACTTCTGAGCTGAGATATCTGCCTGGGGCAAAATGAATTGGGGAATCCACTTCCAAAATGCCTTCTTCACTCACTCACACATCTGGCACTTCAGGGTTCCTCGTCTGTCTGTCTCTCTCTCTCTGTCTTGCTCTCTCTCTCTCTTCTCTTTCTCTCTTTCTCTCTCCTCACCCCCACAGGCATCTCACCCTCCACGCCTTCTTCATGTGACTTGGGCTTCCTTACAACATGGCAGCTCAGAACACATAGAGCAAGAGCTCCATGAGATCTGGGTGAAAGCTGTAAGGTTTCTGAAGACCTAGCCTAAAACATTCTAGAACATCACTTTCACCACTTTTTATTGGTCAAAGCAAGTTGCAAGGCTAACCCAGATTCAAAAAGAGGCATATTGGTCCCACTCTTCATGGTAGGAATGGCAAAGAATTGGCAGTCATTTTTAATCCACCACACCCACCTACCCTCCTGAAGATTCTTATGAGAACTGGATTTCAGATGTCTATGAAGGGCTTAGCTCCATGACTGCCATTTGAGATTCTGAAAATGTGAATCTAATCAGATTGCCACCACACCTAGCTTTGATCATCTAATTCTCTGACACCTTCACCAAAATTGCCAAGTTCCTGTGAGGCTGCACCTCTGCATCTCTCTGACTGCCCCACCCACCCCTTCCCATCATTCAGTGTTCCAGCCTTTCTGGCCCCTCTCTCCTCCTAAATATGCCACCATTCCTCCAACCCCAGGGCCTTTGCCCATGTAATGTTTTCTGCCTAAGATGCTCTTCTGCCCACCTCCTCTGACCTGATTAACTGCTTCTCATACTTTTGATCTCCTGCCCAAAGCGTCTCCTCTTCCAGGAAGTCCATCCTGATTGCCTAACAGGTTGGTTCCCTTGCTATGTATTCTCTCTCTTAAGCCCAGTGGCTCTCCCTGAGAGTAAGGAGTACAGTTTATAATCACACAATCATTTGGGTTATTATTGAATTACAATGCTGTCTCCCCATGAGACTGGGGGTGTCTTGTTTCCTGCCATCACCCCTCCTGCCCAGCACACAGCATGGCACCAGGACCCCATAAATGCTTGTTGATGGGAGGACAGGAACGAAAGACAGTCCATGCAGGAGGCCTTACCATCATTATTCCGCTGTCACCTACACTGTCCATCAACAGCAGTCACAGGGACACATCGGTCTCTGCCCTCCCTTCTACCATCACTTGGGGGTCCCAAGTGAGCATTCTAGATCCTCTGTGCCGCAGACACTCATGCCCAATGCACGCCTTCTCCTTTGGGCACGTCTGCCTGCCATGAAATAGCAAAGACCTCAGATCCCTGGGTGGAAACTGCTTCCTTTTTGCAGGAACAGCTGCTGAGCAGGGCCCTGCACTGTGAGAGCCTGTGACATCAGAAGAGACGCCCTGGTCTGTCATATGACCCCTCAGAGTTTCAGGGTCTCCCCACCTTCCCTGGCCCTGACGCCAAGAGCCAGGATCCTTTTTGAAGAAGGCCTTGTTCAGGCAGCAAGCAGTCACGCGCTCTGTCCCACTCAGGGAGATACACAGAACACAGAACACATGCCCTTACATAGAAAGCTCTTTTTGTTGCACTCAGGAGTTTGTTCATGGCTGCAGCTATCATTGAAAGGGCACCTGATGTCTTCCAGGCACCTCCTGATCACCCCATGGAGTGAGTGCTGTAGTTAAACCCATGTGACAGATGAGGAAACTGAGGCCCAGAGAGGGGAGGTAACTCACTCAAGGTCATGTGGTTTGTAGATGGTGAAAAACAGAAGATGAATTCAGTTCTGTTGAGCTGGGCTCTCCACCCATATGATTATGGCCTTTAGGGGTCCTGGAGAATTGAAGGGAACTGACCTAGAGTTACTATGAGAGGGAGGAAGGGAATAATAATGACAGGAAAAGTGGCATCCCCAAAATACATCCCTGTGCAAGCACATCCACACATACTCCACACACATGCAAGCTCCACACAGACTTACACACACTCACATGCTTCTGTTCACACACTCACCTTCACATGCAAACACACTCACACCCACTCGCATGCTCAGCCACACGTTCACACAGTCACACACGTTCACACACAATCCCACACTCACACTTGCATACACACCCACATGTTCACACTCGCATGCTCACACACACTCCAATGTTGAGACTCATGCATACCTATGTGGCTTCCAGAAGCATCCCCTGCCCAAGTTGGAAGCCTCACATTGGCCACAAGTGTGGTGCCTGGTGCAGGAGGCAATGGCTGCAGGGCACAGCCCCTGGAGAGGGCCTCGGCTGCAACAGCTGACCCCAGCGCTGGACAAACACACGGTCCCGGAAGCCAGGAGGATGCCCTCCCAGCCCTTCCACTACAGTATCTGGGTAACAGGAACATGTAGATTGAATCTCTGGGTCGGGTCCTCCAAGGAGGAAGAATAGACTAGTGATCAGATCCCAGGCTTGAGCGTTGGTTGGCCCCAGGTTCAGGTCTGCTTCCCCTACCTTTGGGGGCAAGGTCCTTATCCCCACCTGACCTCAGCATCTTCACCTATAAAATGGGAATAACCTAACTAAACTAACCATTCACCAGTAGGGTCTGAGTCTAAATGAGATGAGTCCTATAAAGTATTTGGCTAGAGCAAAGCCCTCAATACACGTAAGCTCTTATGTGTTATTGCTCATTGTGATTCTTTGTATGATGATTTCGGCAGATGGCTGTTACTTCGCTGTGCATGATGCCAGAGATGAGGCAGGGAGTTGCTCCTCAAAGCAAGCTTTGGCATGGGTAGGAAGTGAAAGGGGAAGAAGCTGGTGTCACCAGAAAACACAGAGATTGGGGCTATTGAGCGACAGAGCCCACAAGCAGTCTTGGGACACCCCTTGGTGTCCCCCAGGAGCCACGCCACATCACCAAGGAAAGGTCACATCTTCCACTCCCTCAGCTGAGACCCAGGGTCAGGTCTCGGAAAAGACAGAAAAGATAGAGCCATCCTATCCCAAGAAGAAGTGATTCTAGTTTTATTCTAACAGGTTGCAGTGTAGAAATAAACAGAAACGTCGCTGAGAGTCTCTGACGCCTCGGACGATTTCCTTGGGCTGTCCTTCAACTATGTTGAATAGGAAAAGGACGAAAGATGCAATTAAAGCAACGTATGATTCGCCATAAATAATAAATCAATAACCATCGGTGATTCGCCCATCTCTCTTCAACTGGGTTTAAAACAAAAAATTAAATATAGAACAAAGGAAACTATAAAGGAAATACAAGAAGCAGTGGGAGAGAGATTTTCCTGCTGTTTCTTGCCTTAAAAAAAAATACCCTCCAAGGGAATCAGTCTTGGCTGAGGAGGAGGGTTGGGTGGCTCCGTGGGGGGTCGTCATACCAGCAAGCCGCCTGACTAAACACTCCCCCGCCGAACCACGGATTTCGTGCTGCACAACAAAGAATGAAACCCACCCAGAGTGGGGCCGGGGGCTGCACGAGGAAGAGCTGAAGTCTGAGAATCTGGGACTGGACTCTGTGCTCTGTCCTTGCACTGGCATGTGACCTCGGGCACTGCTGCACTTCCAAGCTCTTCATTTGCAAAATGAGGGACCAGCTCTCTATCCCCTGGTGTCAGGGTGTGTGGTGGGGGGAGCTGTCAGGAGGATGGAATGAGATAGACCAGAAGGCTCTGGAACCTTGGAGATAACAAGGGAGCTCTTTCAGGTCAAATGTCATTCCGGAATGAAAATGTGTCACCAGTTTTGTTCAAAGCAGGGCCTGCAACATCAACATGTCCATGATTGAATTCCACGGAGCTTTCCTTGGAGGGAGAGGCCCTGTGGGTCGTGCCAGCTCCTACAACCATGCACAGTGCACACTGGTGCCAGGATTTGCCTGCTGATCCATAAAGGGTTAACCTGCCAACCTGACTAGCTGCGTTCTTGCAACTTGTATTTTTTTGAGTATGTACTGTGTTCACACCAGAGGGGGCCTCCACTGGCACCCTGAGCTCTGGGGTCTTCTCTCCCACAAGAAGGCACAGGAGGGCTGGGAGGTAAAGGGAAATGGAGAGGGTCCCCCAGGTATCCAACATCCTTCTCAGCCTCTGGCCTGGTGGTCAGTGGCCTTCCCTCCCATTGCTCCAGAGACCATCCATGGTCAACAACCTGAAATCCATGAGTGTTACACATTTCTCCACTTGCTGATTTGTCAACCCCTCATGGGGCCTCTATTCTTTCCCTTCTCTGTATCCCCAACCTTGACTGTAACCACCCAGTGCCCTTCCTCTCTGACTTTAGGATCAGCCAAGTGACTTGCTTTGTCAACGGGATGTTAGCAAACATGATTTAAGTGGAAGTATCAAAAGCACTGCATGATTGGGCTCACTCTCACTTTTGTACCTCTGTCAAGGCCATGAGGACATATTCGAGCTAGTCTGCTGGAAGATGAGACATGTGAGGCTGAGCCCAGTCATCCCAGCCGTGCCAGATGAAGCCAGTCTAGATCAACCAGCAGCCAACCAGGACTTGTAAACCCAGCCAAGATCAGCCAAGCCCAGCCCAGAGTTGCCCATGGGTGTTCATATATTGCTCATGAATACATGAGCCAAATATATGTCCAAGGTTGAAATCCATTGAGCATCAGTTGCTGTTTGTTATGCAGCATTATTGTGGTCACAGATAACTGATACACTTACCAGCTCCTCAGACTTGATACATGCCCAGTTAAACTCACTTTCTTTGCCCCCAAGCTGCCCATTAAGACACCATCACTTTTCCCACTGGGCACCAGATGCTGTGCCATAAATTTCACCCCTATGCATCTCTGAATTTGGACTCATCTTACCTGACCATCAGTCAGGCTCTCGTGCCTGGATTACTGCCACAGCCACCACCTCTGAACTAGTCTCCCCTATCTAGCATTGTCCCTGACAACTTCTTACCAACCTAGCCCCCAGAAAGAGTTTTCTCTGCCTAAGACCATCTGCCCCAGGAAGAGTATATCTGCTTAAGACCATCCACCACCAGCCAGAAATGCACTCCATCCTGGCTCACCTCCCCAAATGTCTACTCATATTTTACTCCTTTGGGTGTGCTTCACTCCAGCACATGGAACTACCAAACCATTTTCTGCAAACATCATCCCGGTTCATGACTCTGTGCCTTTGCATATGCTGTTCCCACTACCAAAGTCTTCCCTGCTTCTTCTATCTTGGCAATTTCTTTCTTTTTGCTTTTTCTTTTTTCTTTTCTTTTTTTTTTTTTTTTTTTTTTTTTTGGTTGATTTTAAGAGACAGGGTCTCACTCTGTCACCCAAACTGGAGTGCAGTGATGCCACATTGCTCACTGTGCCCTCAAACACCAGGGCTCAAGCGATCCTCCCACCTCAGCCTCCTGACTAGCTGGTACTACAGGCATGCACCACCACATCTGGCTAATTTTAAAAATTTCTGTAGAGATAGGGGTCTCGCTATATTGTCCAGGCTGGTCTTGAACTGCTGGCCTCAAGTGATCCTCCCACCTCGGCCCCCCCAAAGCACTGGAATTATAGATGTGAGCCACCTCATTTAGTCCATTTTGGTAACTTCTATAAAAAAACTCCTTCATAAACGACTGCAGTGTCACCCTCTTCGGGAAATTGCAAGTTGTCCCAAGGACTAAGTGCAGCAGCCCAGGTAAGAACTTCTTATCTGTGGGGCATAATTCACCTTCTTCCTGCAACTGTCAGAAAGCTTGGCGTGAGACTTTGAGCTTTGACCTCCGCCAGTCTGCTGTGGGACACACACAGCCATTAGAGACACACTGGACTGGCTTTAAATCCCCTCTTGTCCTCTCCCTGGTTGCGACTTCAGCTCTCTGGGCCTCAGGGTTCTTAGTCCCAAGTTCCTGGTGGAATGTTAGAGCTGAGGACCCATACAGCCATGCAGGGAATACAAGATCTCACGGGGTCTTCCCTTATCGCACTGTGCAGAGGGGAACTCTGAGGCTTCAAGAGGCCCAATGGCGTGCCCAAGGCTGTGTAACTTTGGTGCTGGCAGGCCTGGAGTGGGAGGTGCACCCCCAGGGCTGAGCGGTCTCAGAGATTCCCACCACTGTCTTCCCTTCCCCCACCTCGCTCTCTCCCCCTCCCAAGACCCATTCGATCACTCTCCTGTTTCATTCCAGCAGTGGCCCTGACCCCTGTCCCGGGGGCCAGCATTAGATTACAGATAAAGCTCAGCCAGGCAGGCGGGAGAGCCCCTCCCCAACCCGTGACCTCTGCCAACAGATGAATGGGGTTGGGGAGAGGCAGAGGCGAGGTTGCAGAGCAGAGGGAGGAGATAAGAACACTCAAGCAAGCTGGGGTGGTGGGACAAGAGTCAGGAGCCCAGGGCACCCCTGGGAGCTGGGAGAGACTATGAGTCACAAATGGGAAACCTGAGGTTTGTCCCGCATCCCACCGACTCTCAGTGGCCAGTGTGGGCACAGGACTCCTGATCCAGTGTTCCTCCAAGTGGCGAGAAGAAGCCCCCGAGACCTCAGATGGAGTTCTCTCTTTCCCAGAGCCCTGGGCAGGCGAGGGGTTTGTTTATCCTCTCTACAACCCGGAGAGGTGGGTACCATTGACACGCCTGGACCTATTTTACAGATGGAGCAACTGAGGTCCCGAGTGTTGCACTGCCACACCCATGGTCTTGCAGAAAGAACATAGAGGAGCTGGGATAAAACCCCAGCCCACTGTTTCCACTTCAGCGTAGACATGGATATTCTGAGATCCTAAAAGGGGGAGGGTGGGGAGTGGCAGGGCTGGAAGGCACTAATGTTTTTCGGCACCTGCTATGTGCTGGTGACTGGATTTGAAGGTACGTGGGACAGGTGTGGCCCCCACCCTTTCAGAGCTCACAGCCACAGTCCTTCTGTAGGACACAGAAACACAGGCAGGACAGTGCAGTGACAGTGGACCCAGTCATTGCTATGCCTGTTTCACCCAGGGGGAAAATGAGCTCAGAGCTCAGACGGAGACTTGGTTCCCCATTCTGGACTTCCTTTTCCACCAGCTCACTGCCCTCCTCACACTCAGGACCTTGCTAGACTGGATTCCCAAGTCCTAAAGGCTGGGTCAGCCTTTGTTTGTTCCTGTGGGAGTTACAGAGGCCTGGCTGGTCACGGCAAGCCATGAGCAGCCACCAGTCACCCGTGGCCTTGAAGGTTTCAAGAGGGGCTCCCCAGACAGGGGCCAAAGTGCAGCCTCCCTGGATACCAGGGGGACTCCGGGTGCTATGGAGTCTTGGGATGAGGGTGTCACTTACAGTGGAGTGTAGACACACAAGGCAAGCAATGCATGTACAGGAGCAGACACACAGACACACACACACATGCACACATGCACACAGTCATGTTGGCCTCGGAGGCAGCCAGTCTGTAGCCACTAGACGTCAGGACCAAGACAAAAGTCAATAGAGAAATCAAATTTCTCTCAAAAGCACTTGCAATAAGTTCCTGTGGGGCTAAGACATCCTTCCATTGCATGGGCTGTGAAAGATGCCGACTCCAAGACAAAATAATGGGATTTATTTGGCAAGCATGGTGCGTTCCTGCAGGGCCGCCCCTTCCCACTCATCTCGAGTTTTTCACCCTCCTTGGCATCCCTGGAGAAGCCTCAGAGACCTTCAAGTCCCCAGCGCACTCATTTTACAGACAGGGAGACTGAGGCTGGGGTAGGAAGTGGGGGAGACGGAACTTGCCCAAGGTCACCTGGGGCCAGGAAGTGAATCAAACTCAGGCCTGTCTGAGGCCAGGCTGGGGATTCCCGTCTCCTCCTGTTAGAATTCCGGGAAATCATCTCAGGATCTTTTTCGCTTTTCTTTTTTTTCTGGCCCTTACTTGCTCTTCTCTGTTTGTCTCTCTCCATTTAAAAAAATTCTCACCTTAATCCTTCGTCTCCTTGCCCCTACTTCTAAGACTCTCTCTCTCTCTCATTCTCTCTCTCTCTCTCAGTGGCTCACTCTCTCTTTCTTCATTTCTCTACCTCCTTTTTCCTCCCACAACCTCTCCAACATTCTTTCTTCCTTACCTCAATTGTCTCCCTTTTGCTCTAAAGCCCTTCCGCTCACTTCTGCACCTTTCTTGCAGGCCTCCTCACGCCCTTCACACACTCACCTACTTTGGGGGGTGCCCTCTGCCTCCCTGCCTCCACCAGCATCGCCTTTGCCAGATCCCCTACCCTTCGCTCCAAAGCACATGCCAACCCCGAGGGGCCTAAACCCGGGACCACCAGGCCCCAGCCCCGGCTGTGAGCAGCCACAGAGGAGCCCCCACCCGGAGTGAGATAACAGGCACCTGATGGCAGCGGGGCTGGGGCTGAGCCCTGATTAAAGCACGCACTTCTTCCCAGCAGCCTGGTTTGCATTACATCCGGCCGGGCGGGCTCCAGGCTGACAGCTGGACACACTTTTCCAGGGCGCAAGGAAGGCAGTCAGACCGTGTATGCGCACACATGCATGGGCTCCGTCCCGGACAGCCCCGTAATGGCTTTCACATGGAGAACGCAGCAAACTTCTCCAACCTCAAGCACCGATTTTCCTGTCAAGAGATGCTGGATTCCAAAAAAAAAAAAAAATTATAATCACAAAGAAAAGGGCTTTGGAGTTTGCACAAAAGGGTCAGACCCTGTGAAGTCAGATTCTGAAATGGAACCAGAATCTGGAGACAATGGAAGAGGGAAGAAAGAGGGAGGGAGAAAGACCCTAGCGTCTGTCTTCAGCGGCTGCAGCCAGGGCTGGGGAGGTATTCACCGCCCAAGAAGCACAGAAAAGAAACCTCTGCCTGAGGGTCTGGCTCAGCCCTGCAATCCCTCCTCCCCAGGTAGGACAGACAGCCCAGGGGTATGAGGCCAGGTTCCAGCATTTGACTGTGGGTTTGAATCCAAGCTCCTTTGCTGACTGCAGTGATAGAACGTATCAAGTATCAGCTTCCACCTTTGTTAAATGAGGTTCCTGTGCCTCGTTCCTGGGGCTGCGGAGAAATTCGCTGAGCTGAGACTTGCACACCAGTCAGCTCATGGCTTCAACCTCTCCTAGCTGTCGTGAGCTTGTCCTCCCTGGAGAAGAGCGCTGGAGCAGAAGGCAACAAACCCCAATCCGTTCTGGCTTTGCCTGTTGGGTTATCTCAGGCTCAGTTTGCCCATCTGCAAAATGGGCAGGCAGGACCCTGAACCCTCCTGCGTCCTGCTAGTTTCCCGACCTCCCCTAGAGTCTGACTCACAGAGGGACTCACGGGACAGGGCACCACTGCTCCACCCTGTTTCATGGCCTTGGCCCGTGCACATCCCCTGCCTGGGACACTCTTCCTCTGACCCGAAGGCCCCTGAGGAGATGACCCCTCCTGGAAAAGGCCTCTCTGACCCCAGCAGATAGGATTTCCCTCATGTAGCCCTGGACATCCTTTTTATGACACCTATAACTTCTAGGAAGCCTCATTCAGTATCTTCCTGGGGATTTTTGGACCACAGGCTCCATGATAGGCCCGAACCTGCCATGGTCCCCTTTGCCCCTGCCGAAGCCCGCAGCACCCAGCACTACAACTACATGTCTAATCATAGGAACTCCACTTTGGGAGGCTGAGACAGGAGGATCCCTCGAGGCCAGGAGTTCAAGACCAGCCTGGGCAACATAGTGAAACCCCATCTCCACATAAATAAAAAATAAAAAATAAATAAAAGTAGCCGGGTGTGGTGGTGCATGCCTGTAGTCCTGGCTACTACGGAGGCTGAGGTGGGAGGATCAATTGAGCCCAGGAGGTTGAGGTTTCAGTGAGCCATGATGGTACTACTGCACTCCAGCTGGGGTGACAGAGCCAGGTTCTGTCTCCAGTTAATAACAATAACAATAATAAACTATTATTATTCTATAAATGCATAGTAACCATTATTATAAGATATTAAATAATCATAGAACACCAGTCATGTGTCAGGCCCTCCCGTCACATCAGTGAATGAGTGAATGAATGAATGAATGCATGAATGAATGGTGATAAAGAAAGTACGAGCTTATAGGATACCTATTGGTGTATGTCTGAGCTGAGTCCTCTCCATGAATCGTCTCATTTAATTCCCACATCAACACCAGAAGGCAGGTGCTGTTATTATCCCCATTTCACAGATGAGGAAGCTGAGGCCCAGAGATGTTAGGTAACTTGTGCAAGGCCACACAGCCAGGGTGGTGGAGACAAAATCCAATCCCAAGCAGTCTGGTTCCAGAGCTTATGGGCCCAGCCACCAGACTAGATTGGAGCCCACAGGAGGGGATCATGAGGGTTGTTTGGAGACGTGTTTCTTTCTGCCCACCTGGTACCTGGGAGTAAGTGCCAGGGCTGACTCATTTCTGCAAGGAGCAGCCTTGGATGCAGAACAGAGAGGCAGGGGCTGGCCAGCCTGAGAAGTGGCTCCAGATCCTCCATGGGGCACTTTGCGCCCATTTGACCACTGTGAGATGTAGAATTAGACATGACTCTGAATCTCCCCTCCCCTGCCCTTCACCTAGAAAGGGACCGCTGACATTCTGTGTGACCTCTGGCCGAACACCTACCCCCAGTCTTGGCGTGCTCATCTGGGCAATGGGAATGATAAAATCTGCCCTGCAAACACACACCACACACATCCACCCAGCTAGGAGCTGGGCATGGCCAGGGGCTGAACCCTGGGGACTGTTTCAGGGGCAGCCAGGGCAGCAGCTGGGGAAGGACTCGAAGCCTCCCTGGCCCAGCTGGCTTCTGGCGGGGGTCCAGTCTGGCCACAGCCACCAGTCCTCCAGGCTTAATATCCTTGGCGGCAAGGCTAGAATAAGCTGTCTTTCAAGAGGGGAACTTTATTTATACGCCGATGCCAGTCGCGCTCCTGCTATTAGAAATTTCATCGGCTCCTTTGATTTAGGGCTTGCCACAAGCTGCCAATCGCGGCTGCCTCCTGGCCCAGCCCTGCAGCTCGGCCAGCCTTGTTCCGGCTCACAGCAGCAGAAACGAACATTATTTAATTTCCCGCCAGCGGGCAGTGAAAGCTGGAGCTCCCCCTCCCGCTGGACGTATTTATTTAATCCTTTTTGGAAATAGTGTCTGGGGATGGATCTGAAGGCCAGCCCTGGGGACTCTGCTAATCCTCCAGGCCTGAGCAGGCGGGGCCTTGGGGTGGAGACTGAGTGGTGCCTCTTGGGAGGATTCTAGAGGAACCTCAACCTGGGAGCCCAGGGCGATCTGCCACTCACTGACCCCTGAGGTGTCTGCCTGGGAGGTGTCACCAGCAGACTCCGAGATAAGCACTGCAGGGATAGTTTATCCGGGAGGGGGATTCCAGGATGTATCAATAGGGGATGAGGACATGAGTCAAGGAGGGGAGGTGGTCAAGTCTGGCTGCCATTAAGCAGCCCGTTTTCGCTGTGGGTTACTGGGGCTCAGGTGTGCTGGGGACCTTTTGCAAGAACACTCACCTCAGAGTCATTTGCCCAAGGAGCAAGGAAACCGGGGTATTTATACTCCAGCTCCCATCTGTCATTGGTGGAGGGCTGCTTCCCCCAGGAAGGGGCATTTATTCCCCACACTCCTCTTCCTTTTACACTGGGGCCAAGCAGACCCCTGCAGGCATCTCCCCACCTTGCAGGGGAGTGGTGAGTGACAGGAAGATATGGGCAGAGCACCAACCACTTGAAGTTATTTATCCTCCTTGTCACCTGTCAACTCTTTCTCTTTCTTCAGCCTCTGCCCAAAAGACACCTCCTCCAGGAAGCCCCCCTTGACCACCCCAGGAAAAATTTTATCCATTACCATCCTGTCATTCAGATATTTCCTTCCTAACATATAGCATGTGCCAGGATTATCCATTTTCTTACTTGTTTGTGGGTTTACTGCCTATCACTCCCACTAGACTGGAAGCCTCCTGAAGCAGGGGGTCATGGGTATCTTAATCTGCGTTGCAGCCCTTGCACACAGTAGGCACTCAACAACTATTTTTGGAAGGAGGGTTGGGACACCTGATTTATGTACTTCAGGCCCTGTGTCGCTTACCACAGTGCTTGGCAGTAGGCTGGGCTCCTTACATGTGATGATGCTTCCTTTAACCCTCAGCCGAGCTTTCAAGGATAGGATCAGCACACCCATTTGACAGACTGGAAAAAGGTGAATGTATGGAGAAGATGCTGCATCAAACTCAGCTGTGGGTTTGCATAGCACCAAAGCTTACTCCATTCTCCCTGCAGCCCCAGAGAGCAGATAGAAAAGTTTTCTGGTTTTTATTTCACAGCTGTGACAATTGGGGCCCTCTGGGATACACACCCACCAGGTGGGGGGACAACGGGGATCCTGGCCTCATAGAGTCTATGATGTCTTCAGTGCTGGAGGGTCACCGTTGAGAGAAGTATGAAAAAGGGCTGGAGCAATCACGGGGTGCTTCCTGGAGAAGGTGACTCTTCTTTTCCTATAATAAATGTTAAAATGAGAAAGAAAATCAGTCCCTTTGGGAAAGTAGGAAATTCAAAATATTTGATTACCCAGTAGCCCTGGCGGCACAGAGCCTAGAGAATGTTTTGCACAAAACCCTCCCAAAGCAGAAATGTTTTATATGTAATATAATGTATAATATGAGGTGTTATATGTCATAATTTTAATATGTCATGATGCCAAATTGTCCAAGCTAAAAGGCTAAATACAGAAAAGTTAAAGATGAAAGGGGAAGAGGAAGACACTGAGGTCAAGGTGGCAAAAGTAGACAAAGTGCAGGAGGGAGGAGGCATTTTCCGTGGGCAATTGATTCAGCACCGAGGCGCTTCTGAAGCCTTTTTCTATGAGACATGGTTGTGGCAGCAGCCCGTGAGTGTTAATTGTCCATGAGTTCTAATAGGTGTAATATTCTCGAGTGTTACATGTGCATTAATTAAGTAACACTGCATTTAGCCCCAAATCATGCAAAAGGCTTGTGTGGTGTTTGCAGAGGCATAAATATCCTCATGGCTGGTGAGTTGCTGGCACTGTTTTCTCTCTGCCCACAGCAGTCCAAAAAGGTAGATTGGGAGAAATGGGAAGTGGTGGAAACAGCAAGGAGTGCGAAGGGTGAGGAAAGCCTCTGCCACCGTCCAGACCAGGAGGAAAGAGGAGTGAAAGATGAGATACATATGTAGTATAGCCAGTGGGCTTTGACGTCAGACAGAGGCAAGCACAGTCACGGACTTACTGTGTGATCTTGGATCAGTGGTTTGGCTTCTCTGAGCCTCAGAAAGCAAGAATCATAATAGGAACCTCCCCTTAAAAAGTGGTTGTGAGCAGTCAATGGGATGAGGCATGGAAGGAGCTTAGTGCAAAGTGCTTTATAATGTATGCGATGATGGGGGCCACGGTGGACGTGGTAATTTAGGTGTCCTGTGATAAACCTGGATTTCGCTACATTAGGATGAGGGCCCAGGTGAGGGCTGTGTGCAGGATACTTTGGGATTATGGCAAGCAAGAATCACATTCTTTTCTGTGAAGTACTGAGCTCCCCATATGGGAAGGCAGCAACCGTCAACACCTAACAAGGAGAGGTATCTCGTAGTGCGAAGAGGATAGAATTGTCCCGGGATGACAGTACAGATGGGCAGTCTAATCCTTGTTCTGCCTCCTACAGGACATAGCTTTGGCTTGGCCCTCTGCTGCTGTGAGCTGCACTCTGTGAAATGGGATCATGATCTCAACCAGCCTCCCTGACATGAGTTGATTGCACCCAATCCTATGGAAATAAAAGAGTTGTTGCCATAGAAAAAGAGACAAGGGCGATTTGCAGAGCAAGCTGAAGACCCAGAGATCTTCCCTGTCCCCACCGACCCCTGCTGTGTCCGTCTGGTCAGCCCTGCCTCGAGCTCAATGGGATCCCACCTGCTACGCCCCATCCACATTTCAAATGATAGCATTGTCAGACTTTGGCTATCCTCCCCTTCTGCAGATGGGAAACTGAGGCTGCAAGAAGGGAAGTGACTTGTTCAAAGACACCGTGCAATTTGGTGGCAGCCTGGAGCTCAGACCCCCTGACTCCTGTGCAGGGCCCACCACTCCATCCCCCCTCAAAACCCACAAAGATTCTGTTCTGTTCTATCCTCAGCCAGCGCGGTGGCCCACCCACCTCGGGCGACCAGAGCCAAGAGGTTGTTTGTCTGTTTTAGACACTCTCGTTGCTGTGTTTCTTCTTTTTCTTTTAAGGGCTCGAGATTCAGGAAAACCAACTCAACGTGCATAATTTGGCAATTATTTCTTGTGTTCATCCTCACGGCCGTGCCTGCATACAGATATTGGAATTTGCATAAAACAATCTTCCTACCAGTCCCACGGCTTCCCGGGAAGAAGACGCCCAGGTGGGGGTGGGGAAGGTTTCAGGTCGGGTCCACCTGTTCCCCCTCTGTCCCCGGCCACAAAGGAAAATAAAGGTAGCACATGGTATGGAGAAGGGTGCTCAGCCCAGGGCATCCCCGCCCAAGGGAGACAGAGAAGGGGTGGGACCCAGTGGGGCCTCCGTGGCAGGATAAACGCCCCGTGGCAGCCTGGAACCCTCCCGATTAGTATTCAGCAAGCATCTCACTCAGAAAGGATTAATGGAGTCTGATGTTTAATATCCTGGAGAACAATTAATTTGCCCACAGTTTTGTCATGGTTGAAAGTCAAATGCTGGAACAGATCGATGCTCGCATGGCGAGATGGAGCCCAGAAACCCTGGGCAGGAGTGGAATTTTAATGTTCCCGTCCTGGCCCCCCTTCTCCCCCATTCCCAGCACACCCACTTTCTAATAGTTCTAAAAGCCACTTTATCCCTGCACTGTGCGTGTTGTCTTCACAAGAGTCCACTGGGAGCCTTCGAAGGCAAAATCCGGCCCCCGCAAGACTTCCATTATGGGATTAAAGTCGGCCGGTCCTTCTTGGGGGTCTGACCTCTGTTTTATTCCAATTGTCCTCACCAGCGCCCCAGCCCTAACCTCTTCCCCGGCAGGGCCCCTGATGTCTGGACATTGTCACCAAGACACTTGTTCTTGAAAAGACGCCGGGGCGAAGAGGGACGTGGCGGGGTTGCAGTGGTGATTTGTTTATTTATTTGCTCGCCGTAGTTTTGCTGTCTGTTTACGCCTCAGTGTTGGTTTGGCAAGGACACTGCAGCGTGGTGGTGGGCTTGGGAACCCAGAAATCAATTCACCAGGAACGGGGGCTTTGTTTAAAAATCATTCCCAGCCGGGCAGGATGGCGGAGGCGACTTTGGCAATTTGAGCCTGCCTGGTGGTTTAGAGGCCACAGGTTGGGGATGACGTGGGAAGACAGGGTGCCAGAGGGGACGTGGCTTAGAGGCCATCACAGCTGACCCTCTCACCTTCCCTTTGGGGAGACCAAGTCCCAGAGAGGCCAAGGTCGTGGTCCAAGTTCACAAGGTTAGAACCCGAGTCTCCTCACACCTGCTGAGCATTCAATGCTTCCCTGGCTACCATTTAAACCCCGGCTCCTCAAAGCGTGGCCGGGACCAGCAGCATCAGTTTCACCTGGAGCTAATTAAAATGCAGAGTCTTAGGCCAGCTTCACAAGCACTCGACCTGCAAAGTCACACGCACAAGCAGCCCCGAGCGAGAAGGGCCTCACCCTTGACTTCATGCTCCGCTGTTGCCATCTTGAAATTCCTTCGCACAATTTTTTAACGAGGGGCCTGCATTGTCATTTTGCACTGGGCCCTGCAAATAGAGTGCCCAGACCTGTTGAATCCAAATCTGTATTTTAACAGGAGCTCTGAGTGATTCCCAGGGCCCACTGAAGTTTGGGAAGCGACTGATTTAAAATCCCACAGACCAGCCCCCAGCGAGGAGAGCCGGCCAGGGTTGTCATTATCCAGAAATCACAACGGAGCCAACAGAGGCCTCCCAGCCTCCCTCCCCGAGGAGAGAGCCAGCTGGCTCTGAGACCCACCCCAGGGGGCAGGCGGGGTCGTGGTTGTCCTTGCCCTCAGTCTTAGGGCTGGCCAGAGATTCTGTGGCTTTGGGAAATTTCAAGTTTGCCTCCCAGTGAGTTTTATTTAGGGGCTTCAGGCTGGAGAAGGCTTTAGAAGTGAAAAGGCTGTCACGCCATGGCACCCTAGTCCCCAGAATGTCACTCTCACACCCAGTGTTTTCTAACTTAGCCCTGTCCTCCGTCTCTAATGACCACCCCCTCTTGCGGAGATACCCCTGGGGACCCCACCTTGAGGCCTGGCATCCCCAGGAACCCCCTAAAATAGACTTTATCTCATTCTCTCATTATAACCCACCCCCAATGCAAATTTCAGTATCGCCATTTCTTGGGTGAAAAACAGAAGCTCAGAGCAGTAAAGGAACATGCCGAAGATCTGAGCCCAGATCTCCTGAGCCTCCCCAGTGAAGCCTGAAGTGACAGGGGCATCACCATCCCAGGGTGAAGGCGACTCTGCCTGTGAAAAGGTGCTTGTAGGCAGAGCAGGACGTGGCCTGCCTCTCTAACCCCTCTCCTCCAACTCGGGGAGCTTGAGGGGAGGGCCACTTGGGCTCCTATCCTTAGAAGCCCCCTGCATAGGGCGGACCACCCGCAGGAGGAGAAACTGCTGGCATCACCCCTCCCTTGTCCCTTGGGCACTATTGCAAGGGAGGGAGGATTTAAAAGGGGGATAGAGGAGGAGGAAGCGGAGCGGGGAGAGGAAGGAGGAAAGAGGAAGAGGAAGCCAGGCTCAGGGGCTCACTCCTGTAATCCCAACACTTTGGGAGGCCAAGGAAGGAAGATCACTTGAGGCCAGGAGTTTGGGACCAGCCTAGGCAACATAGTGAGACCCCAACTCTATCAAAAATAAAAAAAATTAGCCAGATGTGGTAGCACATGCCTGTGATCGCAACTACTTGGAAGGTTGAGGCTGAAGCACCACTTGAGCCCAGGGGTTTGAGGTTATAGCAAGCTATAAACCCACCACTGCACCCCAGCCTGGGCAACAGAGGGGACCCCATCTTTACTTAAAAAAAAAAAGGGGAGACGAAGAAGAAGGAGAAGAGGAAGGGAGAAGGGGAAGAGAGGAGAAGGAAAGGGGAATGTGATTTATAAACCATGTCCCTTTATTTATTCCTCTTTCTCCATCCCCACAGGATCTATGAGTTATTCAAATCCCACTCCACAAAGGAGGAAACTGGATGGAAACTGGCAGGTTCACCTGGATGGAAATTGGCACAGCAGGGACTTGGCCTCACACCTGGCTGTCCCCACCAGCTAAAATATGGTGTTTAAACACCCTCACGGGAGGGTTTTCTGATTATGCTGCCTGTTTCATTTTAATAATAACATCTTGGCCGGGTGCGGTGGTTCAGGCCTGTAATCCCAGCACTTCGGGAGGCCGAGGTGGGCGGATCACGAGGTCAAGAGATCGAGACCATCCTGGCCAACATGGTGAAACCCCGTCTCTACTAAACATAAAAAATTAGCTGGGCACGGCAGCAGGTGCCTGTAATCTCAGCTACTTGGGAGGCGGAGGCAGGAGAATCGCTTAAACCTGGGAGGTGGAGGTTGCAGTGAGCCGAGATTGCGCCACTGCACTGCAGCTTGGTGACAGAGCGAGACTCTGTCTCAAAATCATCATCATAATAATAACATCTCCCACTGATTCAGTGTGGATCGTAGGCAGAGCCCCCACTAAGATTGTCACACGAACCATGAGGTAGGCCTTATAATGAGACCCATTTTACAGACAGGGACACTGCGGAGCCTGGAGGGAAAATCCCTTGTGAAAGGCCTGACGGGGGCAAGGTTGTCTTTCTGGGCTGGTATCTGGGTTCCTTGGGGACTAGAGAAACCATGGGGAATGACCTAGCCGGTCTGACTCCTTCTTACAGTTGAGAAGAATAAGGCCCAGAGAGGGTGAGCGACTGCCCAGGTTACACAGCCAGTCATCTGAAACCTCCTACTTGGCCTACAGAAGCCAGTCCCAAGGTGACCCTAACATTTGTGGGTGTTGGGGTAGGAGGCACTAAAGGGCAGGGTCAGTGGGACCTCCTCAGCCTGGAGGATGGATCCAGAAAGTTCCTGCAAGCCCTCATGCCTACACAGGTGCTTTCCCAGCCCATGCCCGACCTTGGGCTGAACCCTGCAGCTGAGGGTGTCCCTGTCAGCCCCATGGGGTCAGCCAAGGAGGCCCTGTGTGTCCAGGACCACAGCTGGAGCCCGCTCTTCGGACACCAAACATCTGGCTGCTGGCTTCCGGAGCTACAGACAGGCCATGGGGAGGGAGGCCCCTTGAGAACGCCTCTGTCTCATCTTCCCCAGGAGGCTCTAGGCCAGGATCTGCTCACACAGAAAGGAAGAAAACGTAAGTGAACACAGGAAAAACCGTGCACGTGCTTCGCTGGTGGGGCCGACCCTGTCACTAGCGATGTGGCCTCAGTGCGGGGGCGAGGGGTCACCTCATCTCAGGGAGCCTCAGTTCCTCCTCTTGCAATTTGGGGACCATAAGATCCTACCCGCAGATTCAGATCATGCTGAGAGCTGACAGAGAGTAAGTGCTCAGTAAACGGTCATTGCCAATATCACCAGTTTCAGCTAGAGATCCTCCATGCGTGCACCCTACAACGCATGCTCTAAACTCCACTTCTAGCACAGAGAGTCCGAGGTCAAGGAAAAACACTTCACCGGAGATGAAACCGTGACAAGAGAGGCAGCGTGGTATGGGAAACCAAAGCACAGGGAATTGAGCTCTGCTGGTCCTGGGTTCAAATCATGTTTCTATCTGTCAAAATCTTACATCCTCGGGCAAATTACCTACAGGACTGAAACTCGGCTTTCTCATCTGTAAGATGGGGATGGCACCTCCATCGTAAGATTACCTGACAGCCGGGCTCAGGGGCTCATGCCTGTAATTCCAGCACTTTGGGAGGCCGAGGCGGGAGGATAGCATGAGCCCAGGAGTTCAACACCAGCCTGGGCAACATGGAGAAACCCCATCTCTACTAAAAATACAAAAATTACCCATGCTTAGTGGCAGGAGCCTGTAGTCTCAGCTACTCAGGAGGCTGAGTTGGGAGGATTGTTTGAGCCCTGGAGATTGAGGTTGCAGTGAGCCAAAATCATGCCACTACACTGTAGCCTGGGTGACAGAGTGTGACCCTGTCTCTAAATAAATATAAATAAATAAGTAAATAAATAAATAAAAATAAAAGATTGCCTGATAAACAAGGCACTGACAGAGTTCAGGGCTCTGGGTAAATCTTGAAGGTCATTATCATTACTATAATTTTTGTTATAACTGTTGTTTTATGGAAGTGCCAGGCTCTGCCCTGGGCTGACTGCTGGGATATAAAGGTGTCTCTGAGCTAGTTCTTGCCCTCTGGTCAAGCTGTTCCAATTTAGTCTGGACTCAGTTCCCTCCACTGTAAAATAGGAAGAATGCTTTGGCCAAGGTCGGCATGCCTCAGCGCCTCCCTCCATGCCCTCTTCTGATACGGAAGAGGAGCCAAAGCTGGCCTCTTGGCAAAGGCCACATTCCCTGAGGAAGAAGGCAGGAGACAGAGGTGGGCGTGGTGGGGGAGGTCGGAGACACTATCCATCTTCCGGGCCTGCTCCACGTGCCTGCACGGTTATTAGCACCGTGAAGAGACGATAATGGTACTCATCAGTCTGGGAGCCACTTCGCTTTCCAGCTGTCTCCCCTGTGGCCCACCCAGATGCCACGGATATAAGGGAGGAATTAGGGACAAGGCAGGTGCTGTTCTTTACTGACCCCGGGGAGCCTGGGACAGTCCATGCCAGGACCAGGCATCCTCCACCGAGCCTGTCCACTGAGCCCGTCCAGGAGACACACTACGGCTCAGGAGAGTGTGTTCAGATCCTGGCTGTGCTTCTCCTCTCTGTGTGGCCATTCTTCTCTGAGCCTCAGTCTCCTCATCGGTAAAATGGAGGTCCCAGTAAGGGTTGGTGCAAAAGCTCTGGTAGTGCCAGGACCGTGGTCAGTGCTCAGGAAACAGGAGGTGGGTTTGAATTACTTGGATTTTCTTCCACCTCTGCAACCCCTGAGACAGCAAGACCAGGCCCTCCTCTTCTCCCCTCAGCCTACTCAACTTGAAGGTGACGAGGCTCATTTAATCAACAATAAATATATTTTCTCTTCCTCATGGTTTTCTTAATAACATTCTCTTTTCCCTAGCTTATTTTATTGTAAGAATATGGTTTCCAGAGCACACCTGGAAAGGCAAATAATGTGGATCTCATGATCCAAGTTTGGTGATAGATTGGTAATGGCTGCCAGGAACACTAGGTTGTGCAGATTTTAAAGCAGGATGTCCAAAACATGTGTTATCATCCAAAATATGTGTTATCCCACAGTTTATGCTCTCAGTAAGGGTTCTGGTCAACATTAGGCTATTGGTTGTTAAGTTTTGGGGAGTAAAAAGTTATATGCAGATTTGTGTCTGTGCGCGGCTGGGGACTCAGCACCCTTAATCCCTGCGTTGTTTGAGGGTCAACCATATTGATAATGCACCTCCTCTGCAGACTGAGCACGGTTTGAAAGAACGCTAAATGTGCCCCATTAGCATGGAGCAGAAAGGAGCGATGGCGAGAGGAGGTCCTCAGATCAGGACAGGTTCAGGCTCATGTGCCAGCTCTGCCACTCGCCACAGTGAGGAGGTCCTCAGATCAGGACAGGTTCAGGCTCGTATGCCAGCTCTGCCACTCGCCACAACGTGGACTCCATCAACCTCACTGAGTCTGCTTCCCCGTCTATGAAACGAAAAGATCATCCTCGCCTTGCAGAATGGGGGGAACATACAGAAGAACAAGTTAGTATTAAATTAACATGAGAACCATCCTAGTATACAGTAGGAGCTGGATGAATATTTCTTTTCATCCCTTCACACTACCGTCTGGCTTTTTATTCATTATTAAAGAAACATATCACCTTCTGTTGGATGGGGACAAGACTTTATTCACAGATAGCCACTTTTGATTGTGCCCATTTCACAGATGTTTCAGATGGTGCCAAAGCAGGGGAAATAGGTCAGGAGCTCCAGGCTTGGGAATCCCAGCCTTGCCATGAATTCGTTGGGTGACCTTAGGCAAAGTTCATTCCTGTCTGATTCTCAGTTTCCATGTCTGTGAACTGAAGAGGTAGAGATTGTCAGTCATTAGCATTTCCATGCAAGAGAAAAATCCTTCGTTCCCCCTTCATTTTACTCTGTGGCCATCCACTGAGTGCCAGGACCTGGGCCAGCCACTAGGAATTCTCGGATAAATCAGCCAGCAAGAGATTTGGGGGTCACATTGGCAGCCCCCCTCTAGCCACTCTAAATATGATGGTGTCAGAAAATGCATTTGAACCAAGGAAGGCCGTTACCCTGATAGAGGAGCCCCCTCTGTAGACTCCACTGATTCCAGACTCTCAACCCCCACATGGCAAGGGCCTACCCCATTCAGTCCTTCAAGGAGCCAGCAAGGACTTCTAAAGCCATTTTTCTGAGTCAGATACTTGCATGCTCTTTCTGAGGACAACTCATGAGATGTGAGGCCTGCAGCCTTCCTTGTGAAGGATGCCATGCAGAGGCCTGCTGCCCTGGAGGCTCAGAAATACAGACGAGTGGGTCGCTCCTTGCACATGATGTGGCCGCCCAGGCATGGGAAGGGATGAAGAAGACCGAAACTAGCTAGCCTTGGTTTCTCACCAGATGTGGCAGCACAGGTGGTTTGGATTATGTGTCCTTGAAGGGATATACCTTCCTTCATGATCACGCCTGGTAAGGCAAATAATGTGGATCTCATGATCCAAGTTTGGTGATAGATTGGTAAAGCCTGCCAGGAACACTAGGTTGGGCAGATTTCAAAGCAGGATGTCCAAACACCCTGGTCTTCTGAGGGCCATCCAGTTTATGCCTGTTGTTCAGACATCATTATTAATCAAAATTATTGCCCCTTTTTAACTTTCAAAAGAGTCCTGGTTTGCACAGTAAATTATATGGTCACCCTATTTTGAGGCTGTGTCCGGCTTAGTGGGAATAACTCTGTGATCACTTAGCAACGTCTGCAGAGAGCATAGAAAGAAGAGTAGTGGAACCAATGTCATGCAACTGCCTTCCTTAATCCCAGAATCAGAGCCCACTCTGGGAAACAGTGACACAGGTATCTATCCTCACAGGTAAACATTCTATCCGTCTGATCTCACTTCCTTAAAAGAGAGCCCTGAGAATGACACCATGAAAAAGAGAAAGAGAGAGGTGGGAAATAAGTTTTTCTTTAAAAAAATAAGACAACCTTAACTCGTATTATCCATCTCAGATTTAAAGAGGAAAATTCTAATTCAGGTCCCTTTTATAAGACTACCTCGATAAGAGTGGCTTACATTTCCCTGCAAGTGGCCACTAAGTGGCAGGGAATGCACAATCTGATGAAGCTTCCTCCAGGTTGAGGATGTGAGGTTTCCCTCAAAAATGTCAAAGAACTCCTGAGGCCCCATTGGGGTCTCCTTAGGTTGGGGACTACTTGTCCTCTTCAGAGCCCTTGGAATTTTCCCATCTCCATGACCCAAAGACAGCACTCACACCCTGCGCCCTTCCCTTCTCTGACTTCAACCTGATACTAGAGCTACTCTCTTCCCTACAGCAATCCCTGGCCTATGTCTGTGCTAGAACCCTTTCTGCCTGCCATGAAAATGCACTACCCAGATCTAATTGACAGCACTGACTCTCTACCACTATATTTGCACCAAGGCCAGGCTTCCCATGAGCTACTCCCAGACAGGGAATGAGTCTGGTGGGTATACTGAGGTAGGCCCAGTTTTGCAAGACACAGACTCCTCTGTTGTGTGACTTCGGCTCAAGGAGTCCCCATTGGTCTTACTGAAACTTTTTCTTAGGACTGTGTGGCCACCTGAGACTCTTCCTTCACTTCCTTTCCTTCCTTCCCCCTCTCCTGGCACAGGAGTCAGACCAGCATCACTGCCTGGCAGCCATTCCCACTTCCTCCTTCAGCACCCTCCTCTTGGTATTCCCATCTTACTTTCTGTTTCCAAGAGGATGTGGTTGTCAGAATAGGGGTCCCCCAAAGATATCTACACCCTAATCCCTGGAACCTGTGAATGTATTACCTTCCATGACAGAAGGGACTTTGCAAATATGCAGTTAAGGATTTCAATATGGGGAGATTACCCTGGATGATGAAGGCAGCCCCAATCTCATCATGAGAGTCCTTATAAGGAGGAGGCAAGAGGATCAGGACAACAGAAAGGAGTTGTGACAACAGAAGCAGAAGTTGGAGTGATGCCCTTTAAAGGTGGTGGAAGGGACCGTTGAACCAAAGAATGAAAGTGGTCTCAAGGTGCAAGAAAAGACCGGGAACAGATTCTCTCTTAGGGAAGAAACAGAGGAATGCAGCTCTGCTGACACCTCAATCTTAGTCTGTAAGATGCATTTGGATTTATGACCTCTAGAACTAAAAAAAAAAAAATTGTATGGTTTAAAGTCACTAAGATTGGATTTGTTATAGCAGCAATGGAAAACTCATACAGAGGACATGAACTAATACACCTTTTAATGCTGTACAAAACCTCAGAAGGCAGCGACAATTCTCCATATTTTATAGATGAGGATACTGAGCTTCATGGGAAGAGGGCTTCCTGAGTTATCTTAATGTGCTGGGCTTGGGATTTGGGCCCACCTGGTTTCAGAGGATCATGTCCATCACTGTCTAGCTGCATGGGCCCCTAATCTTGGCTGAGGATCTGGCCTGGACATCCCTGCCATTCTCATGTACTCTGTAATTTTCTCCCTCTTCTTGGTCTAGTTATCTGCATTCATCTGTTCCTCAAACATTTGCAGCCAGGCCAAGAAGGAATAAGACATAGACCCAGCTCCAAAAGTTGGTGGAAAATTGCAATCCAGAGAAAAGAGTATGGACGATTGGAGACAGCTCTCTCACGAGGTGCACCAGGCTTTGACTTAAGTGATAAGTGATAAGTGGGAGTGATCCAGATGACAAGGGGAAGAAAGAGTGTTCCAGGCAGAGAACAGCATCTGTGAAGGCTCCAAGGAAACTGAGGCACCGTGGTCCTCCTCTGGGCTCCCAGAGTCCTCTGTGCTGCTCTGATCACAGTGCTGATCTGTCTGGGCTGTAATTGTCTCTATCATGAACATCTCCATTACTGGAGACTCTGTTAATGCATTGGCCCTATCACAGCCTCATTGTTGTGCTCAATATATGGAACAAATCTTGGCACAGACTAGATGGTAGACTCGTTAGGTTAATGGGGGTATGAGTGTTTGGGATAGATGGATGAATTGATGAATAGGTGGATGGATGGATGGATGGATGGATGGATGGATGGATGGATGGATGGACGGATGAGTAAATGGATGGATGGGTGAATGGGTGGGTTGAGGAGTGAATAGATGAGTGGCTGAGTGGATGGATAAGTGAGTGAATGGATGGGTAATTAAGTGGGTGGATGGATGGATGGATGGACAACGAGTAGATAAATGGGTGGATGGATGGATGGATGGATGGATGGATGGATGGATGAGTAGATGGCTGGGTGGGGCGGGTGGGTGGATGGATGGATGGATGGATGAGGAGTGAATGGATGGGTGGGTGGATGGATATGTGGATAAATAGATGGGTGGATGAATGTTTCCAGTAGATGGGTGGGTGGTGGGTGGGTGGGTGGATGGATGGATGGATGGATGGATGGATGGATGGACAGATGAGTGAAAGGACAGATGTGTGGATGGATGGATAAATAAGTGGACGGATGGATGGATGGATGGGTAGGTGAGTGAGTAGATGGATGGATAGATAGATGGATAGGTTGTTGAATGAGTGGTGGATGGGTGAGTAGATGGATGGTTGAAGGAGGAGTTAGGAGAATGAGTAGATGGATGGTTGGATAAATAGATGGCTAGATCATGGGTTAGTAAAAACTAAATATGTGAGTGGGTGAATGGTTAGAAGGGACATCAAACAAAGAAACAGCAAAGTAACAAATAAAACCCCCAAGATTTGCTGGTGGCAGAGAACTTCCGCATCTTCCCTCCAGTTACCTCCAAACAATATCTTCAGAGCCTGAGCACTGCTCTGGGGGATTCTACAGATGGCATAAGAGTGCATAAGGGCTAGACATGGTGGCTTACCCCTGTAATCCCAGCACTTTGGGAGACGAAGGCAGGAGGATCACTTGAAGCCAGGAGTTTGAGACCAGCCTGGACAACAAAGTGAGACCTCCATCTCCATACATTTAAAAAAAATTAGCCAGGATTGAGTGATGCTGATTGCCTATAATCCCAGCTACTCAGGTGGTTGAGGTGGGAGGATTGCTTGAGCCCAGGAATTTGAGGCTGCAGCGAGCTATGCTTGCATGACTGCAATCCAGCCTGGGTGACAGAGACTGTCTCTAAAAGATTTTTTAAGTAAATAAGCCTGGTTTCTTGCTTGTTTTTTACATCATCCCCACTACCCCACAGGACAGGATGTTCCCGTGATATCCCCTATGCCTGAGAACACAGGTCCTGAACATAGATGTAACTGCCACTTAAAACCCAGTGGCCTGGAGTAGAGGACCATCTGACTGGGATTCTCCCAGGCACTTCAGAGGCAAAATGAGGTGTTCTACAGAATCTGGAGCTGGGGACCCCTCTCGGGAAACAGTCTTCAAACACAAACAGCCAGCCCTGAGTTCTAGGATGCAAACCACCAGCCCAAATAGGCTTCACCAGAGTCTGCTCACTGATGCTCAGGTGCAGCTGCTTATCCAACCACTGGCTCCTTCACTCAGTCAACACCCATTCGTTCATCTGTCTGTCCATTCATCTGTTCAGCCAGCCAGCCAGCCAACCATTTGTTTTTTTGGTGTTTATTTGGTGCCTGCTGTTTTCTGGGTGTCATAAAAATTCCATTTGACACCCCAAAATGCCAAGGCCTTAGGGAGCCATAACTCAACTTGCCAATGAGACAAATTGGAACAGGGACTGCCAGAGAGAAGGGAATGTGATCTCTGGTTCTCCCATCCTCTCTGCCCCCCAAGCCTAGCAGGGACTAGCAGGAAGGTGGCCCACCTCATGAGGCTGATCAGGACTCACTAACCTGGCCACTTGCCCTTAGCATTTAGCACATGCACAGTCTTTCAATCCAATTCACACCAAAGTGTGAATGACTAAGTACTTCTAACCCTGGGGTGTTTTCCATTGCAAGTAAAAGCTGCTTAAACCCAGGGCTTCTCTGGCAAAGCCTGCCTTGGATTTCAGACTCAAAAGCCTAATTAAGAAAAAACTTGAGACGCAATCTCAGTGGGTGTGTCATGATGGGGGAGAGAGTCTGAAAAGTCCACTTTGCATAACAGCCTGACATAGGAGAGTCTGGAATATACCATGTCCGGCACAGATGTCTTCAGGTCATTCTCCTATGCAGAGGACTCAACAGTTTGCCCAGTGTCACTGGGCAGACACCTACATCTCATCCTGCAGAGAGGGGGCTGTCCTGAGGCCAAGGCCAGGTAACCATTCTCTTTCTATTGCCCCCAATAAATAAATCAATAATACCTGCATGAGGCCCATTTCCTCACTTGGCCTCAGCAGGACAGGCCTCTGAAGTCAAAAGGCAGAAACAGAGGAGAAGGAAGGAAGAAATAAAGGGTTTCCAAGTGCCTGCCATGTGTTAGCCACCACTGCAGATGCGACCATCTTTCTTCCTTTCTTCCTCATAACAACTCTGCAGTTGTTATGAGGGGGGCTGGGTGGGTGGGTGTTGACCATGAACCCAATTGAGCAGTGAGAAAACCGAGGTCTGGCGAGGGATGTCACTGAATCCAGGTGACACAGAAAGTTGATGGTGCCAGCCTCGCCTCATCTCCCACCTGGACAACCTTAGCAGCATGGTCTCTGCTCTGTGCATCCTCGCCCCACCTGCCATGCACACCCATTCTCTACACAGAAACCAGGATGAGCTTTTAAAGTTGCATATCTGATGTCCTTCTCCCTGGTTCTTTGATGACTCCCTCTCCACCAGAGGCCTTGAGTCCCACGTGGTCTGAGTTGGATTCAGCCCCCTCCTGTCCCATGTGCTGTTTCTTTACACCTCGTTCTCTTTGCTCCAACCACCTGGATCCTGTCAGTCCTCCAAAGCACCACACTCCTTCTGCCTCTGAGCCTTTTTTGCATACACTGTGCCCCCTTCCTAAAATACGCTTTCCTCCACATCCCACCTCATTTAACTCCTTCTCAGTTTCAACTTCCTCCAGGAAGGCCACCTTGATCACCCAGCTGACCCTGACTCCCCGCTGTACCAATGTGGGAGCTGTCCATGGTGCCACCAGCCACACTCTTGACCCATTGATTCCAGTCCGTCAGTGGTGGACATGACCTTGACTGTGGCCAGCATCCCATAAGTGGGTGTCTCCCTGCTTTCCTGCCTCAGGGTTTTCAAAGCTGTGGCCCATTCTACACTGTTCCTCAGAAGGTCTCTAGCAGCGTCGAGCCCCAGTTACCCACAGGGATAACCAGATCAACAGCACGCCCTTCACTGGAATGTTCTTCTCTTCTCTGTCTCTCCCTTTGCCCCCCAGTCCTGCTACCTGGGATCACCTCCAAAGACACTTCCTGCCCCCAAGTCTGTTGCATATCTGAGGTCCTTGTCCCTGGTCTCCTGCTTTTGAGGAGGCGAAAACTAAGACATTCTGTGAGTCAGCTGTTTCTCCCTAATCATATATTCTGACTCCTGGAGGACAGAACCTGGACACACTTGGGTTATTATAGCCTCCTGGTGCATAGCAGTGGGCAAGAGATAAAGTTGGAAGTTAACAAATATTCATAGGAAGAAGGGAGGGAAGGAAGGAAAGGGAGAGAAGGATGCAGGTCTTGAACCTAGGTCTGTTTTTCTCCGCTGCCCAGACATGGTCACATCCTCCAAGATATGGCCTGTGGAGACCAAATAAGCCCCTTTGTGGACACATCCTCCCTCAGTCTTCTCTAGTCACTGCTCTGTGTAATTCTACTTCCCACATCCCCCACTGCCTACCCTCCCCCACGCACATGCAATGAATTACGTACTCTGAAAGTCCTACTTGGGTATTAAAAAAAAAAAAAAAGAGTCCATGATAGAAAACTCTACCAGCCATTTTTTTCCCTTTTTGTCCTCATGAGCAGGTGCACAATGTAATGCCCCTGATTTTCAAGATCTGATTAAACTGTCATAGGTGCGGCACGATTGCAATAACTCCTCCGCCTCAGTGAGACCCAAATCATTATAGACCTGTGCACACCCAGAGATGCCGTAGATAAGGGTCTGTCAGCGTTTCCATTACTGGGCCCTGCTTGGGGGATTTGTTTATTTAAATTGGATGGATTGGGTGCATTGAGGAGGGACAGATGGGCTGGCAGCACAGGTGGTGGCCGGGTGAAGAAAATGTCGCCTTCACGCTGCCACTTGTTGACATCATACATGTCTCAGGCTCAACAGGGCATGCCCTGGTGACTTATGGTGGGTGGAACAGGGAGTTGAAGCTGGCAATATTTGCCCCAACAGAGAGGGCAGAGCAGCTGCAGAAAGCTGGTGTAAAAGGCAGTTGTGGGAAAGACTGACGGGGTGTACAGGATGGGGGCAAAGGTCACCAAGCTGGTAGTGATTTTGGAAGGATGAAGGACCCAAAAAAGTGGGGAAAGGGGCCGGGTGCGGTGGCTCACGCCTGTAATCCCAGCACTTTGGGAGGCCGACGTGGACAGATCACGACGTCAGGAGATCAAGAGCATCCAGGCCAATGTGGTGAAACCCTATCTCTAATAAAAATACAAAAAAAAAAAAAATCAGCTGGGCGTGGTGGTGCGCACCAGTGGTCCCAGTTACTCGGGAGGCTGAGGCACAAGAATCACTTGAATCCCGGAGGCGGAGGTTGCAGTAAGCGGAGATTGCGCCACTGTACTCCAGCCTGGCGACAGAGTGAGACTACATCTAAAAAAAAAAAAAAAGGTGGGGAAAGGAACTAACAGACTTTAAAAACGTGCACGTGTAAAATAACTCTATGCCAGGTATTTGGGGTACAATATGTATAAACTTAAGTTGGATCTTGCTTTTTGCTCATAGGCTTAAATCCCGACTCTTATCATGGCCTTCAAGACACTGTGTGGTCAAGCCTCATCTCTGCCATGCCCCGATTTCTTCACGCTGCTCCAGCCATGTGGCCACTTAAGTCTTTGAATATGCCATGCTTTCACATCTCGGGGCCTTTGCATAGGCTAAACTCTGCCTGAAACCCAGTCTTTACCCCCGGCAGACCCCTTCTCACTCTTCAAGCCTCAGTATAAAACACCTCCTCTCAAGATAGTCCCTGATCTCTCAGTCCAAGTCTCCATCTCCACTGCCCTCCCCACCCTGAGTCACTCTTAAAAGCACATCCTGTCCTTTGCCAACAGAGCACTTTTCACTGTGGATCATTATGTACTTGTGTGTTTATTTATTTGTTTATTATTCAGAGACGACATATGTTTTTTTCTCTCTGCCTTCCCTTGTTTGGAGAAACTCAGTCTCGCATTGTATGCAGTTCTGGTCTCGCTGTGAGTTCACAGTCTCAACCTTCTCCCCATATATTCACACTGGCCCCAGGAAGGGAGGTTTGACTCAGGGCTGAAAAATCCCAATCTTCCATCCCCCAGTACAAGTGAGTAGCCCACAGAGTATACATGGGACCAGAACAAGGATAATCAGTGTCCACAGAGCAGGAGCTGTTTGTTTTGAAACACATCCTCAAATTATTTGACATTGCTCCCTAAAAGTGGTGCAATCCAGTCCCCTACCCCTTGAATATGGACAGTCTTTGTGATTGCCTCGGTGAATAGAGGCAGGGTGGCGGAAGGGACTTTGTATGAGCTCTAAGGCTAGGTTACAAAAGGTGATGAAGCTTTTACCTGGCTCTGTCTTGGCACACTCGCTGTTGGAACTCGGCTGCCATCTTGTAAGGAAGCCCCAGTCACGTGGGGAGGCCAATGTTCAGTGTTCCAGCTGATAGCCACCTCTGAGATTCCAGCCAACAGGCAGCATGAACTGTCAGACACGTGAATAAATGAGCCTTTGGTGATTCTAAGCCCCCAGCCTTTGAGTCCCTGTAGCTGATGTCACATGGAGCGGACCCAAGCTGTCCCACTGGGTCCCGCTCAATTGCAGATTTATGAACAAAATAAATGGTGTGGTTTCAGGCACTCCACTTTGGGGTGGTTAGTTATACAGCCATGGAGGACACAGACAGGGTGCTGAGCTGAAAGAACGTGATGTTGGGACCCTAAGCAGCCACCATCCCACCACCTGGAGCTCCCACCACCTGGAGCAAGCTGGTCTGCAGACGGGTGCCAAGTGGAGATGAGCAGTGATGGGGAACAGATGAGCAGAGGCCGTGGGGAGCCTGGGTCTGCAGCTCTTCCTGTAGTTCCATGGGGCCACTCCCAGGGGTCCTTCCCAGTGACCAGCCTCAGCGAGTTCCCTGTGTGCTTCAGCAAGCTGGAGCGGACTCTGTCTCTGGTGCTCACAGCTTTCTGGGCCCATTCGCCATCATCCCACTGGACCTGAGCTCCATGAGGCAGTGCCCATTTCTACTCCGGCCCCTGCTGTACCCATGGCATCCCTACAGTGCTGCACAGTTGGGTGTTAAAGATTGATTCTAGAAGGGAATGAGCTCATTGGTCCTCTCACCATCCTCAGTCCTGGGTAAACAGGGAGGCTCAGAGAGGTGAGAGGCTCCTAAGGGTACTTGGATGATGCATCCTGGTGATGGGATTTGAATCCAGATGATACTTTGAAGTTCAGGATCCTGGATCTGGTTGAAGTCAGGAAGAGCACTCTGGAGGGGATCTCCAGGGGTGCCGCGCGGGGCCCAGTGTGCAAGGCATCAGGCAGGTAACCAAGATAACGATCAGTGATGGGGATGGGGGGCAAAATAGGGACAAGCTCTGGTAGTAAACAAGAGTCCTGTGGTCAGACCAAGGCTCTGAGAGGATTGGAGGCCAAGGTCAGGCTGTGGGAAGGAGCTGAGGAATGACTTCTAATGCCTGTCCAAGGTGGTATGGGGACTCTGGGAAAGGCTGAGCCTGCAGGGAGGAATCGTGCTAAAGCTTAGCGTTGTCAGAGTAGAGGTTCTGTTCATCCCTTCCTGCTGTGGATTTACACGTGGTACAGATGCAAACAGTGCCTCCCTGGGCATACACCCCCGTGCTTACCACCCCAGTGCATGCTGAATGCACGTGACAGCAAGCACCTGCAACTCCCTACCAGCACTTTTGCTCAGATGATGTGCATGAGGGCAAGGCCAGAAGCACCAGGAGTTAATGCCCCAAAAGCACCCTTCCAGTGATGGACAGGAGTTGGAGGATAAATATCTCAGCGCCCTCACTCCCTGGGTAGATAACTGAGGTGTGTGTTTTACACTGGTTCTCAGAGTTCCCCAATGGGATTGAGTCCCAGCTGCTCAATGTGATCAACTGCTCATTAGTGCACCCTGGATAAGCTTTTCCCTTCTCTGTCTCACTCCTTTCCTTCCCCACCAGTGCGTCCTGGATTACCCCCCTAAAATGCCACTCGCCTGCACATCCCTGTCTGGGGTTCTGTTTTAGGGGAAGCCTATGTTTAGACAGCACACACCCTGGGAGCAGGACTGGCTTATGGCTGGCTCTCCAGCCATTTAAAAGAAGCTTATCATTTTCAGATTCCATGTAAACCGTTTGTTCTGGAAGCTCTTCCTGCCTTGGCCAGGTCTCCCTGGCATTTGCTCTCAGGAACTCATGAAACTTCCTACTTAACTTTGCATGACTCCCTTGCACTGGACTTTTGAGTCCATGAAGGCAGGGCTACCATTGTTTTGTCATCCCCCAAGCCCCCAGCACCTGTCACAGGACCCAGGGTTGGTCCAGGATATATTTGTTAACTAAGATAGAAAATATTCATGTGTTGAACTCTTCCTGGGCACCAGACCCTGCACCTATTTCCTACTGACTTTTCAGGCATCATTGCACCCACTTTAGAGATCGGGAGGTAGAACTCACTTCCCCCAAAGTCACTGTATTCATTATCTATGCCAAGTAACAAATTACTCCAAAGCGGAGATGCTTGAAACAACAGAACAGGTATCTCATGATTTCTATAGGTCAGCCATCGAGGTTTACCTGGCTCCCCTGTTTTAGAGTCTCTCAGAGTCTACCGTTAAGGTCTGGGGCTGCAGTGCATCCTAATAGGCTTGGCTGGAACAGGACATGACTTAAACTCGCTCACTTGCTTGCTGGCAGAATTCGATTTCTCGCAGATTGTAGGACTGAGGGTCTTGTACTGGCTGTTGAATCCAGATGATACTTTGAAGCTCAGGATCCTGGATCTGGTTGAAGATAGGAAGAGCACTCTGGAGGGGATCTCCAATGTAGCAGCTTCCTCCCTCCAAGTGTGCAGGTGAGAGAGACAGAGAGAGAGAAAGAGAGAGGCAAAGGCAGAGAGAACAAGAAGGAATTCATGGTCTTTTTTAGCCTACTCTCAGAATTAACATTTCATCACTTATGCAGTATTCTATTCTTTAGGAGCAAGTCACCAGGTCCAGCTCACACTTAAAGGGAGGGAATACCATGGTGTGAATACCAGGAGGCGGGATCATTGAGAGCCACACCAGAACCTGCTGCCACAATCATTACTAAGGATCTGAACCCAGGCAGTGTGGTGTTTCTCAGTGCCACAGATTCTCTCTGAAATAAGGGTGTGTGGACAGACCTCAAGGGCTGAAGAGGGTACCCCAAGCTGAAAGAGAAAGAAAAAGCCATTTCCGACTACCTGAACTTTTCTCATTGCATGGAAAGGAAAGGAAAGAACAGAGGATTAAAAAAAAAAAAAAGATATAAGAAGCTACCAGCTTTCTCCAAGCCGCCTCAAAGACTGAAAAAAGAAAGAAAGAAAACAGAAAACTGCCAACTCTTCCAAGCAGCCCCGAAGACCAAGCAAACTGGCAGCATCTTGGAGTCACTTGGGCTGCCAAGAGGCTGCGACTTTTGGATCTGGAGAGATCTAAAATACCAACCAGCTGATCCGAGGAACATTTTCCTCATTTCTTCCAGCATCTGCAAGCTGCTTTGAGGCCAAGAATGCTCCAGCTGGAGAAAGGGCTGTGTAGGTCTGCCAGTGGCTGGCTGCCCCCGCAACTGCAGGCCCATCCCTATCCCAGTCTTTGGGATGGCTGACTCTGTGCTCACAGCTTAGGGAACAGGGACAGATTGAACAGAAGCAAGAGAAGCAGAGACCATTGTGTTCCCATGAGAATGAAACAATCCATTAACCCTTTTGTTCCTGAGGTCTCAGGTCTCACATTGACCATTGACATAAACCTATATAGGTTTGTCACACTCTTCTTTGGGATTTGTAATTATAACTGAGGTCCACTTCCCCTCTCTGGACCTTTCCCTCTCTTCTATTTTCTCATATATAAAATGACATTGACTCGTGTTGTACCACCAACCTTGGAAGGAAGGTCAACTATAAGTTTGGCAAACTCCTACTCATTCCTCAAAACCCCAACTAAAATATCCTTTCCCCCTGAACTCAGGTAGGAAGTATAACAGCAGCTCACTTGTCTTATGATTCTCATAGTAATAATAAGAGCTAATATTATTGGAATGCCTACTATGTGCCAGGCATTGTTCTACATGCGTTACATAATTTAAATAATTTGATCCTAACATTGACCCATGAAGCAGGTATTGCCATTACCTCTATTTGCAGATGAGGACATTGAGACTCAGAGGTTAAGTGACCTGCCCAGGGTCACCCCATTAGTAAGTGGCACAAACAGTATTTGAACCCTGCTCTGGCTCAGGTCTGGCTTAAAACCTGTCTGCCCTAAGCAATCAGGGTCCTGGCCACCTTGCCTGGGTGGTTGATATTTGGGGTTGGGTGTACTCTGTAGGACTGTGAGCTCCTGGAGAATGAGGTTGGAATGCCTACTATGCGCCAGGCATTGTTTAATTCTGAGTCTCTCCTCCCAGCCCTGGGAACCACGCTCACTCCCAGGGCTTCTGGTCTCATTTGTCACACTTGCCTCTTCCTCAAGCAGAATCCTTGGAGGAGATGGGGGAGGCGTGCCGTGATGTGAGCAGCTCTGAAACCCTAAGCCATCCCTCTGACCCATCATTGCACAAGCCAGGACCCAGAACATTGAAGAGAAAGTTCACACTGGTGTGTACAGGGCCCAGAAGCTGATGGCCAAGAGGGCCTCTTCTAATTGAGTGGGGAGGTTGAGGCAGAGACGCAGGGGCAGAACGCAGGGAGAAGGAGACCCATTGAAGGAGACACACACAGGGACCAACACAAGACAGAAATGTTGAGAAAGACAGAGACCCGGAGGGAAGAGATAAGTGTCGTGGGAGAGACAGGGACAGAGACAAGGAGAAAGAGGGAGAGAGAGATGCAGACAGAAACCCACAGGTGGAAGAGGGAGAGAATGAGTTGGAAAGGTGAAGGGTTGGAAAGAGGGGACAGATGGAGAGGGCCATGCACAGGGACAAAGGACAGAAAGAGGGAGAGAGAGAGAAAGAGAGAGAGAGACAGAGAGACAGAGACAGAGACAGAGGGAAGAAACCCTGGGAGACAGAGACCCAGAAGCCAGGACTGCGAGAGAGATGAGCTGGGCTCAGAGGCAGAGAGGATCCGGAGGGCAGCCTGGCCAGGAGGGTCAGGGGACAGAGGACCGGGCTTGCAGACACTCCTCATCCCTGTTCCATCTCATCACCCTCGCTATTGATTCCTGAACGAACACTGGCTTTGTTGGCCAAACAAATCCAGGCCAAGTCTGGGCTGGGATCTCTTTTGTGTGGCAACTGTTGCCATGTGGAGAGAAAACCAGATCTAAATGATTCCACGTTTTTCCCTGTTCCTTCTGGTTCCTGGTCTTGGCAGGCAGGAGCTGGGGAGAAGGTGAGACGTGCAGCCCCTCGGCAGGAGAGAGAAGGGAGGTAGGGGTGCGGAACTCCTGCTTCTGGAAAAATAAAATGTTCCTCTAGCTCTTCTTTTTTACTTTCTTTTTTTCTTCTTCTTCTTTTATCACAGCCAAACCCATCACACATCCCAAGGATTTTTTTTTTAAAGGAAAACAAGTCTTTGGAGACAGAGGTGACCCCGGCAGTGATAAGTGAGGAGGTTCACCTGCACAAGTGTTATCAGCGCTCCATGGCTGCCCAGACCACAGATTTCTCATTTCGATGAGGAGCTGGCGGAATTGGATGCACCCCGGTGGTGCTCCTCTGATGAGCTTCCGTGAGCAGGGATGGCAAGGGCGACTGCTGGGCCTCGTTGTCAGAGGTTGAGGGGTTGCCAGGGAGGCTGCGGGAGGCTGCAAGAAGCCTTAGGGGCTGCGCCAACTCCTTGGGGAACCCAGAGCCCCCAATTTCACCAGGTGCATCCAGCAGAAGCTGAGGCAGGGAGGGTGAAGTGAGGCCCAGGAAGGGGAGGGATTTCCAGAGTGACATTCTATTGCACATTTTTATTTCTGTGACTTCTTCCCTAGCCTGTCCTCCATCTCCCATGCTCAGTTTTAGCTGAGAGACCTTCCTGGGTGAGGAAGACACAGATGCCTACTGAGCCAGCTCTGTGACCAGTGCTGTGAACCCAGCCCTTTTTCTGGGCCAAGTGGCCTCAAATCCATCTTCTCGTTTCATTCTTTCAACATCGCTTCAGGGGTTGGCAAACTCATGCTGTAAAGGGCCAGATAGTAAATATGTTCAGCTTTGCACGCCACACAGCCTCTGTCACAACTGCCCAACTCTCTCACTGTAGCATGAAAAATGTCGTAGACAATATGTAAATAAGCGTGTGGCCATGTTCCAATAGAACTTAATGTACAAAAGAAGATGGCAGGCCCACAGGCTGAAGTTTGCCAACCACTGATCTAGGCTAAGCCTCAACTACTCAAGATGCGGTCCCCAAACTTGGAGCCTCGGTGTCCCCAGGAGCTTGTCTGAAATGCAGAACCCCAGGCACTGACCCAGACATACTGCATCAGAGCCAGCATTTAACAAATCCCCCAGCAATCAGTGTGTGTGACTGTCTGAGAAGTCCCGGTCTGTGTAAATGGAAAGCTTCCAGTCTTTTGCATATAAGGCACCATGTCCATCTGCCAAACGAGGAAACAGGCTCATAGAGAGGTCAGTTGCCCGAGGTCATGGGCCAGGAGCAGCAGAGCCAGGATTTGTGCCCGAGGTCAGAGTCCACACTCTTGACCACCATGTTCTACAGGAATTGAAGGAGCTTTGTAGAAAAGGGACACCAGTCTCTCTGAAACCCACAGACAACCCAAGGAATACAGCCAGGCCTTGTAAGAGACAGGATTTTCAGGGGCTGAGGCTGTTCTCAGCCTCTCTCCCATGGGCCAAGTGGTGTCCCGTGTAGACTGTGGTGTCTCTCTGTCTCTGTGCAGAGGTAACGCCTGTGTCCCCACCTCCTGCCAGGGTTGTGGCTTCTCCTGCCTGGGGGACTGTGGAGGGTGCCAGGTGCTGAGCTGGAAACAGATGTAAACAGGAGTTTCTGGTCACCCCTAAAGTGGAGAGTCTGGTAGGGGAGGCAGATAGGTGCCAAAGTTGCCAGAGTTCAGGACTGCTGTTATTGTCCTTATTATCATGACAGTATTCTTACTGGTACTGATAGTATTCTTCTGCCAGACTAACCACTTGAGGAAATCTAGACTTACCCCATGTGTCTGCCAACACTAAGCAGATTGAATTTCCTTCTAGAAGGGAAGACCAAATAGAGAAATACCTTTTACCTGCTTTATCCATTAGGATGCAGATTAACTTAGAGAAAAGCTAAAGACCAGCGGCTTCAATAAGATAGAAGGTTATTTCTCACTCCTGTAACAGAATTCCAGAGGCAGGCAGTCCACTCTCTGGATGGAGCTTCTTTCCTCGTGGTACAACATGGTTGCTTGAGCGTCAGCCATCCCATTCACATCCCAGCCAGTAGGAAGGAGGCAAGGAAGAAGAGGCAAAAGGGTGTCCACCAACTGTGCTTCAAATGAGTTTCCTTGACGCTGTTCTATATCACTCTGCCTGCACCTCATTGACCAAAATTGTAAGTTACCTGGCCACACTGAGCTACAAGGAAGGTTGAGAACTATAGCACTGTGAAGAAGAAAACAGATTTGAGGTGGACAACTCAGTCTCTGCTGCCCTTATCATTTGGAGGATGGTCTCCCAAAGCAGCCTAGGACTCACCTACTGGAGAATTCTCGTTGAAGGGTCCCAGACCCAGTAAGGAGGAGCCACCGCAGGCATTCAGGTGGCACTTCACAGCGTGCCAGGCGCACTCTCATCCCTTTGTCTTCAGACTGTGCTGGGAAGTAAGAGATGATAATGAGGGGACTCAGGTTCCAAGAAAGAGAGGGTCTCTCCAAGATTACCCCGCTGGCCAGGGACAGGACTGGCCCCTGGGAGGCCAAGCTCAGGCCACTTTTCAACATAGCATGCCTTGAGCTGTTGAGAATATGTTCATTTCCTTTCTGTTTCTCTGTCTCTCAAGTCTCTGTTTCTCCCTGTTTATCTATCTCTGTTTTTCTCTTGACAGATAGATGGATAGATAGATAGACAGACATCCAGACGTATGTGTGTATGTATATATATGCTTGTGTGTATCTGTATCTCTACCTTCATCTCTGTCTCTCCCTCTTTCCCCCTTCCCCCATCAAAAAGAATTTTGAATTTCAATTTGCCAAGGCTCACCCTTTCTCAAATAGGGTGCTCCCGATAAACCCGGGCACCTCTGCCTCCCCCTTCCCTGCTAGGGCTCCCATCCATGGCATCTCTCCCCATCCCTGTCGCTGTCATGTAAACAGGGAGATGGGCCCGGGGAGCTTGGCATCACACAGGGGCCTCTGCTGGGAAGTCCTGGGCGCCAGATGTCTCTGGGCTTTGAGGAGCGTGTCTGAAACTGCCCTGAGCACCTGGTGCCTTCCCCACAGCTGGGGAGTCGGAGGCTTCCTCTATCAGGGCCTGTGAAAGCAAATGTCTTTAAGACCCCAGTGTGGAGAGGGGGAGGGTGGCCCCTGTAGACAGACATCACCGCACCTTTGTAATTGCCAGGCAGGCGTGTGCTGAGATAGCCCCATTTCACTAGCGAGAAACTGAGGCTTAGGGGCCACCAACCTCGAGTCTCAGCCTTCCTGGCAGAAAGTGGTGAATCCAGGATTTGAACCAGGGCAACTCCAGAGGTCAGTGTCCTCATGGTCCCATTTCAGTCCCATCCCGGGGAGCTGCTGAGTTCTTAAATCCATAGTGACCTGAGATTCCAGCAAAAGTCCAAATGATGCAGACAGAAGTGGTAGGTGAGGGGTAGTTTGCACACAAATACACACAGGCACCAAGGCCATGCATACACGCACATACACACAGGCATGTGGATGGACATATGACACACATATACACATGCATGGGCACAAGCAAGCAAACATGCATACACATGCACACACAGGTGTACACATGGACACAGGCACGTATGCACACATGTGTGCGTGCTGTCAAGCAGGGACATACAGTTGCTCTGGCCCCAGGTTGGGGGACGCTTTCCACAGACATTCCATTCTGTGATCCCACATTGAAGACTCAATCGAGGATAGAGGAAAGCCCAGAGCCCAGAACAAGGGTCAGTCCTCCAGCTCTGAATCTTTGATCCGACCTCAGCTCTTCAGATCTCCATGGAGGACCCTTTGGGGTATTTTGCAATCATCCAACTCAGCCTCCACCCTACAGAATCTCCTTCTGAGTCCAGCCTGTGAGCTGGAATGCACCCAGCGATGGGCAGCTCATTACATTTCTAAAACCCACCCTACTGCCAGGTGGCCCCCAACATCAGATGGATCCTCTCTTACTAGCCATGTGGCTTAAAAGAAAGCCCCTTCACCTCTCCGTGCCTCAGTTTACATAACCATGAACAGGGCCATAGTACCCACCACCAACCACTCTGAGGCCCAGAGGAACAATGAATGTGGCCAGTGTGTCCATGATAAAGCTTTGGCTGGCTTCAAAAGAGCAGGTAGGGAAGACGTCAGGTTCAAGAATCAGTCGGACCTGGATTCGAGTCTAAGCTTTGCCACTTGTTAGATGTGAGCGCGTAGGTATGTGGCTGTCCCCCTCCAAGGCCTCGTCTCCCCATCTGAAAACGGGGGCATCATATGCTGGTGTCTGACACTATGAGGCTTAAATGCCACTGGGCATGTACAGCTCTTCCTCAAAGAGGCGGAACACGTGAGAGTAATTATTCTTCATTATGGTCTCCTCCAAAGCCGTGGCCCCTCCCTGTCTAGTGCAAGGTGTTCCTGCCGTGGGGAGGGGAGAAACAGGGGACAGACACAGCTACAGAGGCCTCTCTGCTTGTAGAGACAGCTCCATAACCTGGCATGCTAGAATGAGGGCTGGGGACAGCTGTCCTGTCCCTACCCATGAGGCTCTCCAGCCCTCACAAGGCCTGGCTGGCCTCCTGCAGGTGACTAGCTCCAGCCTCTGGTCCCTGGGGCCTTAATTTGTCATGGAGAGCTGGGGTGGTGGCCAGCGGGGTTTCACTGCACAGGATGGCTGCCAGCACACATGAGAAACAGTATGCAAGAATGCAGTAGGGACTACACTCTGAACCAGAAACTCAAGGGGATCTCTGATGTTATCACCCACTCCTGTGTTCTCTCCAGCAAGCCTCCATTCTACCCTGGGCCTCAGTTTCCTCATCTCTCCAATGGAGACAAGCAGGCCAACCTCAGTGGACTCTTGTGAGAATCAAATCCACAAGCAAATGCTTGTGCCCAAGACAATACTGCATGATGATTAATTTCAATGGAACCATTTTATAGACACAATAGCTGAGGCCCAGAGAGGGCAGGTCATTGGTCTACAGCCACACAGCACGCAGGACCCAGCCCATGCCGTCCCGTTCTTCATCCTTAGTTAGAGAAAGGAAAGAACTTGTTCCATTGACGTCAAGATCTTCAGCACTGGGACCCCATTTCGGCCCCTCCAGAACATACACCAAGCCCACTGGGCATTGGATTAACTCTTCCTTTTTGCAAATGATCCCCGACAGAAAATCCTTCCAAGACAAGGAAAAATATTTCCCCAAAACCTATTTACTTTTCAAATTTCAGTTGCCATAACAACTCGGCACAACTATTTATATGAAATCTTCGCCTTCCAAGTCTTGCTGAGCACCGCGCTCTGTAAAGAGTTCAACTCGGCCCTTTCAATAACAACACGTTTTTTCAATCAATTTGGGTTGGGGTTTTTTTTTTCTATAAACACACATAAAATATGTTTGCAAAACTTTTTAAAGCTAACAGGGAAACGCCACATTTTACAGACTCACTCTCCTCTGATCGCCCCCAATGGTTACTTTCTGAAGCATGACAGTGACAAAAAATGACTGGTCAGCTTGGTATTTAAAAAAAAAAAAATCTTTTAAAAGTATTTCTGTTCCTCATGATCGAGGGAGTCGGTAGAATCCTTGGTGGGGAGCTTTGAACACCGGCTTGGGATCTGTCCCTGTCCCTAAAAGACTATGTGTCCTTAGAAAAGTCAGCAGAGGTCTCTGGCCCAGAGAGGGACATATTTTGACCCAAATAAGCCCCATCCAAAATTGGGAATGGACAGGGGTACAGAGGCCCTGTGTCTGAGGCATCCTGCAGATGCTCTGGGGCCACAGTGGTCACATGTTTGGATTTTCGGAGACAATTCCTGTTTCAAATTTTCTGTTCCAGGCTCCTTGTAAGCCTTTGTACAAGCTGTTCCCCTTGCCTGGAATTTCCCCTTTGTCAACCTGTCAAGCTGACATGAATGGACCCGTCCTTGGTTTAATGCTCAGCCGTTGCTGTCTTGAAATTCTTAATTGTTTTTGAACAAGACACCCTGAGCGTTCATTTTGCAACTGGCCCCACAGATTCTGCAGTGATACTGGTCAGTCTCCAGTGTGCTGTGTGCTTCAAGTCATTTAATCCAGCACAACCCTTTGAGGCAGGCACTGTTGTGATCTTCATTTTACAGATGAGGAAACTGAGTCCAAAGAGGTGAAAGATCCCCCCCCCGCCCCCGTGCCCATAGTGGCAATACAAGCTGTTACACACTTCGCTCTGTTCCAGGCACTTCTGTGTTACTTCATCTAGTCCTCATGAGATGGGAAAGATTGTGATCCTCGTTTCCCAAAGGCCCAGAGAGGTTGGGTAATTTGCTCAAGGTCACACAGTAAGCAAGCAAAGGAGCCATGATTTCTAGGGAGGCCCATTGGATCTCACCCCAGATGCCAGCAGTAACTTTCTCAACAGGTCTTGGCCTCCAGGCTTACTCCTTCCAGCCCATTCATGACATGGTGACCAGAACCATCCACCTCCCTTTACCTGACCTCCCGTCGTGCCATTTTCTGGGTGCAAATCCTCCTATGGCTCCCAGTGCTCTCAAGAAGTATCTAACCTCTTTAGCCTGACCATTGAAACCCTCAGTGATATCACCTTGGCACGCCTCTGCAGCTTTGGTGCCTGCCTGAACTCCTGGCACTTGGTGCTCTTGCTCTCCAGACTACCTGCAGTTAGATCTCTGCACAAACAAGGCTGCTTCTTGAATTGCCAGGTTAGGAACCACTGGTTCCCTAAACAGTGGCTGGCACATGGGTATTCTAGGAAAGAACTGGATAGGTTGCTAGACTTAAGTAACCTGTTCAGTTGGAGCCCCTTCACCCCCATAGCCAGGATGCTAACCCTTCCATGTCCCTCCAAGATGCCTCTTTCTCTATCCTCTGCCAACCCTCTATCAAGAACCACCATGATTGTTCACGCAGATGCCTGTACTACCTTCTCCCCAGCTTCTCCACCTCCACTCATGCCCCTGCAGGTCAATTCTCCAAACTGCAGCTGGAGAAACATTTTTAAAACACAAATCATTTCTAACCATTTCAGTCTCTGCTGAATACCCATCATTCTCAAAATGAATCTAAAAAACCAACAAGGCCATGACATCCAAGCCCTGCTGACCTCATTGGCCATGTCCCCATACCCCCAGACACCCGACATGAGGCTGGGCCACCTCAGACCTCTGGCTCCCCATGAACCCTTCTTCCTGGCTTGCTGCTCTCCCACTTCTGCCTCGGTTAAATAGCTCTTCTTCCAGGAAGCTTTCCCTGACCATAGCTCCTTGCCTCAGCAAAGTCAGGCTCCTCCTGGGCTCCCATAGTCCCCTGTCCTTCCCCATAAAAACACATATCACACTATTGCAAGCACTGGTCTGCATGGCTGCAACCTGTCCTCCACATGGAGGGTGACCTTCCTGAGAGCAGAGGCCATAGTCTGTTCCTCAAGGTACTTTCCATGTTTGGAACATAGAAAATGTTCAATAAATAGATAGATGGATGCATGCTGGATAGTGGATGGATAGATAACAGGTGAATGAGTGAGTGGATAGATGAATGAATAGATGAATAAATGAATGAATGGGTAGATGGATGGGTGGATGGATAAATAATGGATGAATGAGTAGATGGATGAGTGGATGAATGCATGGGTGGGTGGGTGGATAGATGAATAAAGGGGATGATGGATGAATAGATGGATAGGTGGATGAATGGATGGATGAGATGGTGGATGGATGGGTGGATGGATGGATAGATTGATGGGTGGGTAGACAGGCAGATGGGTGGGTGGGTGAATTGATGGGTGGATGGATGGATAAATTGAGAACATGGATGAATGAAGGATAGGTGGATGAGTAGATGAATGGATGTATAGGATTGTGGATGGGTGAATAAGATGATGGATGGATGGATGGATGGATGGATGGATGGATGGATGGATGGATAGACAGGTAGATGGGTGGGTAGGTGAATGGATGGATGGATGGATAGATGCATGGATGCATGGATGGATGGAAAAATTGAGGAGAAGATGGATGAATGAAGGATAGGTGGATGAGTGGATGAATGGATGCATGGGATGGTGGATGTATGGGCGGGTAGATAGGTGGATAGATGGATAGGTGTGTGGATGGATGGGTAGATGGTTAGATGAATAAGTAGATGGATGGACAAATGGATGGATGGGTGGATGAATGAATAGATAGAAGGGTGGATAACAAATGGGTGGATGAATATATGATGGATGAATGGGTGAATGAATGAATGGATGGATGGGTGGTTGGGTGGATGGATGGAGAGATTGATAGGTGGACAGGTAGATGGGTGGGTAGGTAAGTAGGTAAAGGGTGGGTGGATGAATGGATAAATTGAGTGGATAATGGATAAATGAATGGGTGGGTAGAGGGATGGATGAATAGATGGATGAGATGGCGGATGGATAGGTGGGTAGGTGGCTGTGTGGCTACATGGATGGGTAGACAGATGGGCAATGAATGATGGACATATAGATAAAAGAAAACCCCAGGAACCACCTTGCAGTAGTTAATATTTGGATGTTAAGGTACTCAAAGTTCCTAGCATGTAGTAGGCCAGCAATAAATGTTTATTGAATTAATGGTTAAATGAATGTCACAGAGCAGCTGGTCATTAACCTTTCACGATCACCCGTTTTCTTCCCTTTGTTTCCATTCTCTCCACCTCTGCCTCCTAATCTCTTAGGCTCCCATTGCTTCCCGCAGTTACCATGTGACTCACAGTGGCCAAGTTCCCCAGATTCATGTCTGCACATTAATTATTGAGTGATATAATCCAAATTTATCTAATGAATTAATAATAGACCATAGGGGTATTTTAATAATGAAATACTTGGAGTTGTGTTTTGATAATTACAGCAGGCTTTCATAATTACACCAAGGCTGTGAAAATAAAATCAAAATCAATTAGGCAGTGCACAGTCCCACCCCAGGAGCACCCCCTCAAAGCTGTGACAAATAGACCCATCAGGAACAGAAAGATCCATTTAGCTCTGAATCGGGTGATGTCTAGGGGGTTGGGTGGTCAAGATCTTTGCAGGATTGTAGATTTGGGGAGAGATTCTGGGAAGGACAAGAAAAAGAACATCCCAGAAATGCATCCGATGTGTGAATCAGAAAGCACCTCAAAGACCAAGAGAACAAGCCTCTGCTTTTACAGATGGAAAGACCAAGACTGAGAGAGGAGCCATGACTCACCAAGTCAACTTCAGAACAATGACAGAGCCTGGACCTTGTCTCTGGACTCCTAGTTCAGTGCTCTCTTGGCCCTGGACCATTCATGTGCTCTTCCTCTACCATGACAAAGCTCTCAGTGGTCTGCCTGAGCCCTGGCTATGCCTCGTGTCTCATCCTCTACAACTCCCCATATGTATAACCAAACCACAATCGTACAGGAAGTTAGACTACTCCATGCCCTCTGCCTTTACCTATGTTGTGCCCTCTGCCTAGGATGCCTTCTCCTGCCTCCCTCCACCTCTGGACATCTACCTGGGAAACTCCCCCAAGCAGGGATGACATCCTCCTCCGGCCCTCCAGGGCCCCCACTACACGATAAGTGTTCATCTATATCCCCTAAAAGATGGGAAGCTTCAGTCAGATGCACTGGCTTACACATGTAATGAGCCACTTTGGGAGGCTGAGGTGGAAGGACCACTTGAGCCTAGGAGTTCAAGACCAGTCAGGCAACACAGTGAGAACCCATCTCTACAAAAAAAATGAAGATATTAGCTGGCCATGATGGTGCATGCCTGTAGTACCAGCTACTTGGGAGGCTGAGGGAGGAGGATCATTTGAACCTGGGAGTTTGAAGCTGCAGTGAGCGATGATCATGCCACCTCACTCTAGCCTGGGTGTCAGAGGTGACAGAGTGAGATCATGTCTCTTTAAACAAACAAACAAACAAACAAACAAACAAGACGGGCAGCTTCTTGAAGGCAAAGATAAGTCCTATTCATTCAGTCTCCCTAGGATGTTAACATGGAGTCTGACAAACAGTTAAATGTATAATACAGATTTGTTCAAGGCCAGATGGATAGAAGGAGAGGGAGAGAAGAAACGCAGGAAGGGAAAGAAACAAGGAAGATTGGCACGGGATATATTTCCAGAATGTGCTTAACCAAGGCCACCAGAATAATGTTTTGATTTGAAAGTGCTACCGTGGCAACATCTTACTGGATATTTGAACAACAATGAAATTGGAAACATTAAAGAGAGAGAAACCTTTTCAGGTGGATAGTGATAATGATGGCAGATTGGTAGATTCTAAACCACCACCCCCACCGCACCCACACACAGGCCCTATCAAGAAGCCTGAGCTGTTGACCCCAAGGTCCTTCTCTAAGAAGTGTCCTCAAGAAGACACTTGAAAGTGTCAATTATAAATAGAAATAATTAATTTTAAAAAGAAGGCACTTGAACTTCCCACAGACATTGCCCAAAATGGGTCCCCCGTGTGGAACTGACAAGAGGCAGCTGGGGCTAGAGCTGATGTGATGATGAGGTTTCTGCAGACTCCGTGGTGACGTCATCACTGGCAACTACAGAAACAAAGTCGAACTTCAGGTGTCAGCCTGGCTTGGCCGTCTTTGCCGTCTAATGTCAACAGTCAGGTTAGGGGGAGCTGTCTAAATCACAGGAGGTTGGTGAATGTAAAACATCGTCACTGCCTCTTCCTCTCCCCTTCCTTCCTCATTTCAACTCCAAACAGGATCTATTGATTTCATCTTCAGGCATTATTCTAAGAGGCAGTGTAGTGTTGCAGATAAAAAGCACGGACTCAGAAGCCAGACTTTCAGGTTCAGCACTGCGGTTCACAAGTTGTGTAACCTTGGGTGAGTCCCTGAGCTTCTCTGTGCCTCAGGGTTGCTGGGGGGATTGATTAATGGGTTGATTTGCATAAAATGCTGGATTAAGGGTTATCTGCTATTCTTACCTCCTCTGCTAAGAGCATCTTGACGACTTGCACTGCCCTCCCTGGCTCTTAATGTGGATTGGGTGGCACAGGACTCACCCACCAGCTCAGGGACTTAGGCACAGTCCCTACAACTGGTCAATCAGCTGAGTCCATTCTTCTGACTACCATGATTGGTCAGAATCAAGCCCTTGACTGAACCCCACCAGTCACAGCTAATGAGAGTAATCATCAACTAATATTAGCTGGTGTTACTGCTCCATTATTGTGACAAATGTTAACTCCACCCCCCACCCACAGCCCGGTCTTGGTAGGGAGAGGGTAAAATGATGGACTAGGAGGGATGTGGGATCCTTGGGACACATCTTGCCTTTTCCAGCAAGGCCGGGTTACATGCCCTCTCTCCCTTGGCTCCTCAAACTCCGCCTTGGCTTGCTCCTGTTCTGAGATGAAGTAAAATGGGTGATTCTAAGCATGGGCCTTGAGTCTGGCAGACAAGTTTAAATCCCAAACCCAATTCTTTCTTCCCACCTATGGGCCCCTGGCCCTCACCTCCCACTTCTCAGTTTCTTCACCTGGGCAATGAAGATGACTAAGGAACCTGGGCCTTGGAAGGTTCTGGGAATTCAGTGGAGTCAGGTATGCCTGGGGCTGGCACCAAGGTGGGGCTCCAGAAGAGTTGCTAGCTATGAATAACATGCCCGTCACTGCCTTCTGTTGTAACTGGCTGTGAAACGTCTGTCTTCTGCCAGACTAGGCTTCTAAGGTAGAGATGGGTTTGATCAACATTGTGTCCGCAGCATACTGTGCAAGGCTAGACATGGAGTGGGAAGGAACGAATGAATGAACAGCAGGAGTGAGAGCAGAGGAAGGGAGAGACAAAGAGAAAAACCACAAGTCTCTTTTTTTTTTTTGGCTTTAGACAGAGTCTCACTCCGTCTTGCCCAGGCTGGAGTGCAGTGGCGTGATCTTGGCTCACTGCAGCCTCCGCCTCCCAGGTTCAAGTGATTCTCCTGTGTCACCCTCCTGAATAGCTGGGACTACAGACGTGTGCCACCACACCCGGCTAATTTTGTATTTGTAGTAGAGATGGGGTTTCACCATGTTGGCCAGGCTGGTCTCAAACTCCTGACCTCAGGTGACCCACCCACCTTGGCTTCCCAAAGTGCTGGGATTACAGGCAAGAGCCACCGTGCCCGGCTGAAAAACCACAAGTCTCGTGATGACGCTGGAAAGCCCAGCTACTCCAGCATCAAAGAGTGTTCAAAATGGGAGACAGAAGACCAGCTTGAAGCCCTTCGCTCTGCAGAGATGGAGCCCAGAGAGGCCACGTGACTTCCCCAGGGGCACACAGCAGGGCGTGGTGGGACAGGCTCCAGAAGACATGCTTCCTTCAGCTCCCTTGCAGCCTGTCTCTAACTCCCAGGCTCTGGGGCCTGCTCTACCTGCCCAGCCCTCTCCGCCCCTCCTCGTCCGCCCATCTTCACCTGGGGCCAGTCCCGACACAGGGTGCCTCTTCCTGTCTGCAGACACCACCACCCCGCAAGCCAGGCGCTCCCTCAGGTGTCTCTTCCCTAAGTGGGCTGGGCTCCTCCGGTGGAAAATATCCCGGGGGCTTCAGGCTGGAAGGAGTGAGATGACTCAGGGCCAGGTGGGAGAAGCTCAGGGAGAAGGAGGCTGGGGGCACAGAGGGAGGGAGTTCTTTGTAAATGAGTCAGAAAAACAAGCCTCTCTCCAGATAATACCAAGAATCTATTGGCCTGAACTCAAGTATGCAGGACACGAATGTTAGTTTCCTGTAACTGAACTTGCAGCGCCGTAGCCGCACTAGCTAAGTTCTGATCCCACCTGCCGTTCACCTTGCATCTTGGAGCGATGGTGACACGCAGCCTCCTTCTGTGCCTTCCTCTGTCTGCCCCTCCTGGGAAGTCTCTGTCTGGTTTGGAGGTGGGAGAGGGGTCTCTCATCCCCAGTTCTTCTCCACTTGTTGTTTATATCCAAGGTTCTGGTTTTTGAAGTTGATTATTCCCTCCTCGAGGTGATCAATGCAAACTGCTTGCCTGCCCTGATGCGGGGATGGACAGGGGTTATATAGGAAGGCTAAAGGAGCAACTTGGCTTCATGTTTCCAGGATTCTTCAAGGAGAACTCCCTTCCTGATTGGGGTGTGGGTTGCCCTGAAGCACATCCTGCAACAAGAACTGCAGTGTGTGGGGAGGTGAGAGGGTGAGGGAGTGAAGCCAGGAAGGCAAGATTCATTAGCAAGCAAGGTTCCACTGCGGGCAGCGGGGCATCTGAGTCCAGGGCCTCGTGTGACTATGTCCCAATTCCTGGGGTTGAATTCAATGCCAGGAGCCCCCTTCTCCTTGATCTGATCCTCAAAGGCCTTCATCTGCCTCTCTGTGCCCTCTCTCGCCTGTGAGCAGGAGCGAGTTTTAAACTCACAAGTGGCCAGGCACGGCAGCTCACACCTATAATCCCAGCGCTTTAGGAGGCCGAGGTGGGCTGATCACGAGGTCAGGAGATCAAAAGCATCCTGGCTAACGTGGTGAAACCCCGTCTCTACCTCTGGGAGCCAACATGGAACATGGCTGGGAGTTGTCTTGCCCAAAGAGCGAAGGAGCTGAGGTATTTATCCTGCAGCCCCCACAGGCTCTGCCATGGGCTGAGGGCTACTGCCCTGGCACTTCATTGTGTTGGAAACCATGGTGTGGACCCACATGGGGATGGTGAGAGCCCAGGAGGAGTGGGTGGGCGCCAACGGCCTCTGCTGCCTGCACATGTGGAATATGGGGGTACAAATCTTTTCATCTGCATATGGGGGTAGTTCATATGCTCATGTATGCTAGCAGCATGACCCGTAAACCCCAGTGCCACCCCCATCTTACAAATGAGGCAGTTGAGGCCTCGCCTATGAAAGTACCTCACTGATAAAGGCGGAGAGGCTCAGAGATCCAGGTCTTTGGCATCTATGTCTAGGAGAACCTGCCCCGTGTGAGCTCAGGCCCAGGTTCCAAATCCTGGCCTGCCTCCTCTCAGCTTCATTTTTCTGAGCTGTAGATTTCACTTCCTTTTAGCCTCAATTTTTTCCTCTGCAAAGTGGGGACAGGATCGTCCCCCCTCGCAAGGCTGATGCGAAGATACAAGATAATGCGTGCACGCGTGTTGTGGACCAAGCCTAGCACACTTTAGGTGCTTCTTCATCATTCCCCTCCCACTCTCTTCTCAGCCTCGCTCTGCCACCAAGTCCCTCTGGGACTTTGGGCCAGTCCTGTGTTCAATTCAGTGAACATTTTCAGAGCCTCCGAATGTTCCATGGTTGTGGCTGTAAATGAGTCAGGCTGGCCACATCCGAGTCAGCAGTGACTCACCTGAGACGGGACGTGGGGCAAGGCCCCATGGAGTCGTCCCGTGGGAAGATCAGAGACAGCAGACAGGACCGGGGTGGCAGGCGCAGTGTGGAGGGCTATAAGCTAGGTGTGGCGGGATCAGGTTTCTGAAACTTCCTCCACTGCCCTGTGGATGCAAGGCTGAAGCTGGCCCAGGAGGGTCACTTAGAAGGCCACCTCTTAAAATGGAGGTGAGCAAAGATAAGGCTGACCTGGGGCAGGGGAATCAGGGGTGGGGGAAGGGGAGAGGAGATGCTGCCTGGGCTGGGGGCGGTCTTTCCTGAGGGAAGGGAAGAGGAGATGCTGCCTGGGCTGGGGGCGGTCTTTCCTGAGGCAGCCAGAGGAGCCAAGGATGGCCACTGAATGGGGGGCTGGGGCTGAGTCGAGCCATCCCAGGACCTCCGCTGTGTGACTTATGGACACATCAGTCTTTGCTATCCCCACATCCAAAGCTCCCCCTGTGGGCCCCACCCCTGCTGCCCTTCAGAGGTACGACCATGGCCCTCGGGCCTGTCCACCACCCTCAGCTCCATCATGGCTAACCTGGGCTCCACGCTTTTCTTCCATCAGCAGACAATGCCCCTCCAGGGGAAGCTCTGAGACCCAGCACCTGTCAGGAAAAACTCGAAGGCCTGGGCACTGAATCCAAGCCAGGTAAAAATGTAGATAAAGAGTGCTGGGAAGGAACTTTTTTGAAAACACACCCACCCAGCCCCTGGGGTTGAATGGAATGCCAGGAGCCCCTTTCTCCTTGACCTGATCCTCAAAGGGCTTCAGCTGCCTCTCTGTGCCCTCTCTCGCCCATGGACAGGGATGAGTTTTAAACTCACAAGCGGCCAGGTGCAGTCGCTCACACCTGTAATTCCAGCACTTTGGGTGGCCGAGGCAGGTGGGTCACGAGGTTAGGAGATTGAGACCATCCTGGCTAACACGGTGAAACCCCATCTCTACTAAAAATAAAAATAAAAAAAAGAATCAGCCAGGCGTGGTGGCTCACGCCTGTAATCCCAGCTACTCGGGAGGCTGCAGCAGGAGAATCGCTTGAACCCAGGAGGTGGAGGTTGCAGTGAGCCGAGATCACGCCATTGCACTCCAGCCTGGGCGACAGAGGAGACTCCGTCTCATTCAGATCACTAGGGGATGGATGGAGTGTCCCGAGTCCGAACATGGCTCCAGCAAAGAAGACAACACTTGAGAGTTGGCTTCAAAATACACAACACAACGGCCGCATTCAAAGCCACAGGAACTGTTTTTTGGGTGTTGGGCCATTTTGTTTTGGTTTGGTTTGGATTGGTTTGGTTTGGGATTTATTTTTTTTTTTTTTTTGCAGCTATATCAGGGGACCCAGAAAGGAAGGCAATGGGGATTCCTCTACTTGGGGACTCTGCCTAGAGGGTGGGTAGATTTTCTGGGGATGGGATGGTCCCAGTCCCTGCTAGATGCTAAGTTGAAGACAAGAGCACTGCTCGGAGGCCAGGTGTCTCACTGACTGGGGAGGTCCTCCTGACCTGAGTCCAGAGCCTCGTATAACTATGTCCAAGCACCTGTGACACACCTGGAGCAACATCCAGGAAGGCAGAGGGGAGGGCGAGAACCTGGCATTGACTGCCAAGTGCATGGCATGATGGACCAGGAAGAGGAAGGTGGGGAGAAGGAGAGGAAGGAAGAAGGAGGAAGAAAATAGCAGGGAGGCAAACTGAGGCCCAAGACCCTAAGGTGACAGCCAGGAATTTAGGTTCCCTAATTCTCAGCCTTTTATCCTCATTGCTTCTTTAGACTTCGGGTGGAACATAGGGAAAAAGGTAATTGATGCTGCTGAAATAAAGTCAATAAAATTCTCTCTCTCCCTCTCCCTCTGCCTCCCCCCATCGTTTAATGAGCACTTACTACACTTCAGGCACACTGACCCTCTCCACCTCTTTCAAGCCTCACGATCATTTTGTGAAGCAGTGGTCACAAACCCCCCTTTCCAGGTAAGGAGCTGAGGCTGACTGTGTTTCAGGCGCTTAACCAGAGGCCCACACCAAGCAGATGGCCAAGCTGTCCTTGCAGAGTCCCCCAACTCCATCCTTGCAGGAACTACTGAACTCCTCTGGCAGCAGCGGTACTGGGAGCCCCTCTGCCGCCCAGGAGACAGGCACAGGGCTGGGCCCACAGAGAAATGGGGCCTAACTCCCCAGCCCCCTGCCACCATCCTGACGTTTCTCTGTCTCCCCCCTCTCTTCCTAACTTCCTTTCTCCTTTCTCGTTCTGCTTATACTCTTCTGGTCTCGGCTCTGCCAGGAGCTTCTTCCTAAGTTTTTATTTTTAAATAACAGCTTTTTAAAAACTTTAAAAACAAAAAACAGCTTTACTGAGATATAATTCACATACCACTTAATTCACCCGTTTACAGCACACGATTCAATCATTTTTACTCTATTCAATATGAGCAAAACAGTCACCACGGTCAGGTTTAGACCAATTCCACCACCCCACAAAGAAACTCAGTTCCTCTCAGCTATCACCCCATCCTCCCATCACACCCCAGCCCCTGAAAACCACAATCTACCTTCTGTCTCTATGGATTGCACTGATCTGAATGTTTCATAGAAATGGATCATATAGTACATGATGTTTTGTGTGTGGCTTCCTTCACTTAGAATAATGTCTTCAAGGTTCATCCATGTTGTGGCATGTGTCAGTGTGACATTCCTTTTTGAGGTGAACCCATTGTATGGGTGGACCACACTTTGACTATTCGTTTATATTGATGAACTTCCACACTTGGCTCTTATGAATAACGCTGCTCTGAATGTTCCTGTACCAGTCTCTGTGTGGCCATGTGTTCTCATTTATCTCGGGTAGATACCTAGGAGTGGAATTGCCGGGTCACGTGGTAACCGTCTGTTTATTCGTTTGAGGATCTTCCCCGCTGTTTTCCAAAGTGGCTGTACCTTTTTTATTCCCACTCTCCCCTACTTTTCAAAACTACCATATATTGAGCCAGGCACTCATGGGCATCATCTCTTTGAATCCTCACCACAGTCTACCCACGGGATATCTGGGCATGACCATCACCCCATCTTCCAGATAAACTGAGGCTCAGAGACACAAGGCCGCTTGCCTGGGTCACTTGGCTGGTTGATGTTCCAGGATCCCGATCAGCTGCCCTGCTTCCAGCCATGCCTCTGGGGCCTTCCATCCGTCCCCAGTGGGGCTGCTGTTTGGGAGGCTGGGATGCCCCACTGGGCCTGTGGTGACTCCTGCTCCAAGGAGACCCTCCCCCATGCCTGACAGGTGATCCTGGGAGGAATATTTACCCTGGGGCTCCGTCTGCCGAATGGGAAAGCCCTCGGGGGCTGTAACTGGAGAGGCCCGGTCCTGAGGCTCTGCTGAGGCTGGAGGAAAAGCACAAAGGGTCCTTTGTCCTGCCCATTGTTTGCACTCACAGCCAGCCTTGCTGTGCCCCTCAGACCAGCACGGGCACGCTGGGTCTGCAGAGCAGCTGGGCTGTCTCAGGTTCTCTGGGGGGCCCCCTGGGATGAACCAGAGGATTCACGGGGCGGAGGCAGAGGGGATGTGGAAAATATTGGGAGCTTAGTAGGCACTCAGCGTATGGGAAATCATCCCCTAGACTATTTAAAGGAGTCCTTTGTCCTTGGTTATAAAGTCAACGGGCACATGCGTAAAAAGGATGAAACAGCCCTAGGGGTATGCGTCCCCACTTCTCTTCACACCCTGAGCCCAGCAGCCATGTCCACGCCTCTTGTGTGTCTTTCCAGAAAGTTTTTAATGCTTATATATGAAAATAAACACGTGTATGTGTGCGCGCTTCTTTTTTACATATAAATGGTGGCTTTCTTTATTCTTTAAGATTTAACTAGATTTTACTGCGACAGGGGAGACCCCACCAAGCAGGGCCAATATATGTGGTCCCAGGAGGTCAACAAATGGTGACTTTCTGTATCCACTCCTGTCTTTCACTGCACAAAGCCCTCAGAAGATTATTCCGTAGCAGTACGACGACAGCATCTTCCTTCTAGGGACTGCATTGTCTTCCGTCTCTGGATGTGCCATCTTTTACTCAGCTAGTCTGTATCTCAGTTGTTCCCTGTCTTCTGCACCCAAGTCTTTGCACATGCGTGTGAGCATGTGCTGTGGGCATATTCTTACCAGTGGTATCATTGGGTCATGGGAGGTGTGTTCTTGTTTTTGCATGTGACAAGCACAAGCAAATTGTCTTCCATGGGGGTGGCCTCAATTACCCATCCCCAGCATGGCTTGGGAGTGCCTGTGTGCCCATAGTCTCACTAATACGATAGCATCAGCTGTTTCATTTTTCTTTACTTTTTTTTTGAGACAGAGTCTTGCTCTGGCACCCAGACTGGATGCAGTGGCATGATCTCAGCTCACCTGCAGCCTCCACCTCCCAGGTTCCAGCATTTCTTCAGCCTTACCCTTCCAAGTAGCTGGGACTAGAGGCAAGCACCACCAGGCAGGGCTAATTTTTGTATTTTTAGTAGAGTTGGGCTTTTGCAATGTTGGCCAGGCTTGTCTGGAGCTCCTGACCTCAGGCGATCTGTCTGCCTCAGCCTCCCAAAGTACTGGGATTACAGGCATGAGCCACCGCACCTGGCCTTTTACTTTTCACTGAAGTGAAATGTACATACAAAAAAGTGTGCCTGTCATCACAGCCCAGCTCGCTGGATTTTCACGGAGTCCACGCCTCCATAAAACCAGCACTCAGATCAAGACGGGAAGGTCCCCGGTCCCTGAAGCCTGCTTGTCCCTCCCCTCCCAAGACAACCTTGATCTTTTGTCAGCCTTTCTTGTTCACTAAAATCCCCTTCCCTTTCCAAATTGCCCTGTCTGCACTGACCGTGTCAGTGCTGCCCAAAGCATGTGCCAGGAAACTGAAAAACTAAAATGTTTTGATTTTTTAAAAGGGAAAATAAATCAGTAAGAACAAGGGTCCCCAAACTATTCCCCATGGGCCAAATCCATTTTGCAGTCCTTTTACATGTGGCCCACATGCTAACAATTATAGTCATTTTTTAAATGATTGGGAAAAAAATCAAAAGAAGAGTAAATCTGGACACATAAACATTTTATCAAATTCAAATCTCAGTGTCCATAAATAACGTTTTCTTGGCACACAGGCATGTTCTTCATTTGTGTATTATCTTGCTGCAACAGCAGAATCGAGAAGCTGCGAGAGAGACCCCGTGGCCTGCAAAGCTGAAAATATTTACTTCCTGGCCATTCACAGAAAACGTTTGCCAACCCATGACCTAAAGCATCATCTCTCAGAGGATTGGGAAGGAACCTGGAAGCTGTCCCATTCAGGGGCGGGAGCTTCAACGGGACCCTGCGTCTTCTGCCTCCAAGGCCTGTGGTAGGGCTGTCGCAGGCTGCAGAGGAGCCAAGGAGGGAGATACTACAGGTAAGGCAGGAGGATGGAGAAGAGAGAACGGACTTGAACTAGACTTAGGGTCACACTAGCAACTGTGAGTGGCTGATGAGTGTTCCAGTGCACAGAGAAGAGGTTGCAAGAGCCAGGGATTATGCATTGATTAGTTTCCATTGCTGCGGGAATTAGCTTGTCTGTGCATGGTGCAAGGGTCTGGAACATACATTTAACCAAGACAAGGAGCGAAGTGAGAGGAAGCAATATTGTTGTTTGCAGTAGGTAATGGATGAGATGAGAGAAGAATCTGCATGGTCAGAATCTGTTTGGCACCAGAAGGGAAGTACCCAGGAAATTTGAGGATCACCTCATCCAGTTGTCTGTGGAACTGAACTATGAGTTGTCCGTGAGGGATGAATGTCAACACCAATGTTTCCAGAGTTTCTGTCATGAGGTCTCCTGGCTTGGAGATGGAGAGGGCACACACAGGTTTTGGATTCAAGCCTGCAGGACAATCCTGGCTGCACCACTCAGGAACCCTGGGTGAGTCTCTTTACCCCTCACAGCCTCAGTTTGCCCTTCCTGGAAATGGGACCACAATCTGAACCTTGTAGAACTGCTTCAAAGATGAAAGGAGACATCGCGTGTGAGATGCCGGCCCATAGGAGCCACTGCCCAAATGGCAGCTCCCCATTAGGTCCCCAAAAAGTCTCTGCAGGTTGGCAGCCAAGAGAGCTACCATTTCTTTATCTGGAGAGATTCCACCCCCCGGAAAGGGTAATCCTGCAGGAAAGGAGGAGGGAGTCGTTCCAGAGTTTGGGAGATGTCAGCTTTGACTCTGAGTGATGCCTCCTCAAACACTTACTGTCATACAGGAAGTTACTCAAACACAATCAATTAGACACCCATATTAGCATATTTTTCATTGTAATACAGCCGCAGAGAGTAGATGCTGGAGACTGTTTATTGCTGTTCTGAGCTAATATTTATTAAAGTGATTAATATGTTTTTCAAATATCTGTGACAGGCGTGGCAGGCATTATTTATCTCCTCCCTCGAGAGCCTGAAACCGTGAGGGGTGGGAGTCACTTAGAGAGGGGCGGCAGGTAGGGGCCTTGGGGTCTTGGGGGACTGTGTCTTCCTCTGGGGCCCCTTTCCTGCTCGGGCCTCCTGCCTTCCATCTTCCCCTGTCTCCTCCACCTTCAACTTCCCCCTCTACTGACCGTTCCCATCCGCGTTCTGAGACATCTCCCACCACGACAAACAAAGGCCTCCCAGGACGCCCCGTCCCCCTGCTCCTCCCGGGACCCCTCATCCCCAGCCATTCTGCCATCTTCCTCCTTCCCTCCACAGCCAAACTCTTCGAAAGAACTCTCTTCCCTCCTTACCTCCTTTGCTCATCTTCCAGTGTCTGCTCTTTGAAACTCCTTACAAAAAATTAAAAGTGGCCGGGCGTGGTGGCCCAAGTCTGTAATTCCACTACTTTGGGAGGCCAAGGCCGGGGGGATAAGGTCAGGAGTTTGAGACCAGCCTGGCCAACATGGTGAAACCCCGTCTCTACTAAAAATACAAACATTAGTGGGCATGGTGGCGGGTGCCTGTTATCCCAGCTACTCAGGAGGCTGAGGCAGGAGAATAGCATGAACCTGGGAGGCGGAGGTTGCAGTGAGCCGAGATCATGCCATTGCACTCCAGCCTGGGTGACAAGGATGAAACTCTATCTCAGAAAAAGAAAAAAAAATTAAAAGCAGCATCCAGGATGCTCTAGAACAGCAACATCCAAAAAATCTTTCTGCAGTCATGGAAACGTTCTGTGTCTGCATTGTCCAATACAGAAACTGCCAGCTACATGTGACTTTTGAGCTCTTGAAATGTGGCTAGTACAACTGAAGAATCAGATTTTTTTTTTTTTTTTTTTTTTTGAGAAGGAGTCTCGCTCTGTCGCCCAGGCTGGAGTGCAGTGTCGTGATCTCAGCTCACTGCAAGCTCCGTCTCCCGGGTTCAAGCAATTCTCCTGCCTCAGCCTCCTGAGTAGCTGGGACTACAGGCACCCTCCACCACGCCCGGCTAATTTCTTTTGTATTTTTAGCAGAGACGAGGTTTCACCGTGTTAGCCAGAATGGTCTCCGTCTCCTGACCTTGTGATCCGCCCTGCTCAGCCTCCCTTTTTTTATTTTTTGAGACCGAGTCTTGCTCTGTCGTCCAGGTTGGAGTGCAGTGATACAATCAGGACTCATGGCAGTCTTGACCTCCTGGGCTCAGGTGATCCTCCCACCTCATCCTCCCAAGCAGGTGGAACCACAGACACACGCACCACACCTGGCTAATTTTTGTACTTTTTTGTAGAGATGGGGTTTCACCATGTTGTCCAGGCTGGAGGAACCAGATTTGTAATGTTATTTAATTTTAATGAATTTATATCTAGATTTAAGTAGCCATGTATGGCTCTAGAGGATTATACAGTGGGCCCCTGGATCCCCAGCACCCACCAGAATTATCAAATGTCTACACTTTGTCATATCTGTTTGAGGATTTTTAAAGTAACCAAACCTTACAGACCTGTTTCCCTTTTTTCTCTGCTGACATAACTACTATCTTAAAGTTGGTCTCTATCTTTTCCATTCATGGTTGTATACTGTTACTATGTTTGAATGTGTCCACAGGCAATATATAGTATTATTTTTCACATTTTAGTAACTTACATGCATGGTAACCTACTTTATGCATCTTGTTGCATTTTTTTTTTTGGCTAAGTTTTCTTTTCCCAGTTAACACAGAACTAGCTCATTTTCACCACTGTGTAATATTCTGCTGTAAGAGGCATGCTTCAATGTATTTCTCCTCCTTCTATTGGGGAACTTGTGTTACTTAATGCTGCAGTGAAAGTCTTTGAACATGTCCCTTAGAGCAATGGGTTAACATTTCTGAAGCCCATTCAAGAAGAAATAGAATTGCTGGGTCAGTTTGCATAGTTTTAACTTTACTAGCTGCCCCAAGATGGCTCTACTACATGGCTGTGCCAATATACTCTCCAACAAATGCCAGAGGAGAGGCCCTGCTTCCCCACAGGCTCATTGATGCTTGGTATTCTCAAGTTTTAAATTTCTGTCAAACAGATGGGTAGGATGGTGTGGTTGTTTTCATTTGTGTTCCCTGTTTATCCGTGAATTTAAACACCTTTCATAATTATTGGCCATGTGAATTTTCTCTTTTGGTGACTGTCTGGTCATGCTCATTGCCTATTTGCCTATTGGGAAGTTAGTGTCATTGATTTGTCAGAGCTTTTTACATATTATGGATTCAATCCTCTTTCATGTGTGTTCAGATATCTTTTTTGAGTCTTGCCTTCTATTTTAACTTATTTATGATGAGTTACTTTGAAAATAAGGTTTTAATTTTAAGGTAGTCAAATGTGTCAATATTTTTCTTCAATGTTTATGTTTTTTGTACTATGAATAAGAAAACTTCCCTTACCCCAGGGTTATAAAGGCATCCTATATTTCCATATGGAACTTTTCAAGTTTTCCTTTTTGTATTTAGATCTTTAATGAATCTTGAGACTATTTGTGTGTATGTGTGCTATATGAGTTTGGAATCTAGCATAATATCGTTTATATAATATAAAGCAAGACTAGAAAAAGGTATTGTTTAGGTAATATAAGGCAAGACTGGAAAAAGATATCTGAACACTTAAAACTGAGAGAGGATTGAATCTATAATATGTAAAGAGCTCTGGCAAATCAGTAAGACACTAACCTCCCAGTAGGCAAATAAGCAATGAGCATGACCAGACAGACAGTTCTTGAAAGAGAAAATCCAAATGGCCAGTAATCATTAGTTGTCTATGCTGATGGCAAACTACCACAATTGGTGGATTAAAACAACACACACATGTTTACTATCCCAGTTTCTGTGGGTCAGGAGCCTGGCACAGCTTAGCTGGAGCCTCTGCTTAGGGTGTCACAATGCAAACAACCCAGGTGTTGGCTGGAGCTGGGTTCTCATCAGAGGTTTGACTGGGGAAGGATCCTCTTTCAAGCTCCTCAGCTTGTTCACAGAGTTCATTGCCTTGCAGCTGTATGATCCATGGAAGTTTGTTTCTTTAAAACCCGTAATGAGGCTGGGTGCAGTGGCTCATGCCTGTAATCCCAGCAGTTGGGGAGGCAGAGACGGCTGGATCACAAGGTCAGGAGATCAAGACCATCCTGGCTAACACAGTGAAACCCCATCTCTACTAAAAATACAAAAAAAATTAGCCAGGTGTGGTAGCAGGCGCCTGTAGTCCCAGCTACTCGGGAGGCTGAGGCAGGAGAATGGCGTGAACCCAGGAGGCGGAGCTTGCAGTGAGCCGAGATCGCGCCACTGCACTCCAGCCTGGATGACAAAGCAAGACTCTGTCTCAAAAAAAAAAAAAAAAAAAAAAACCAGTAATGAGAAAATAAAGATCAACCGAAAAAAAACCAGACTATAATAATGTAGTATAATCAAGGGAGTGACGTCCATTCCCTTTGCCATGTTTTATTGGATAGAAGCAGGTCACAGGTCCCGCCTACACTGAAGGGGAGGGGCTCATACAAGGGCATGAATACCGGGAGACAGGAATCATGGTGGCCACCTCGAGGACTGCCTGTCACTTGTACTTTATACTAGGGTGTGTACTGATCATCATCTTCCAGCATTTTTTTTAGATGGTCCACCCCTTCCTCACCAACTGGCAATGCATCCTTCACCATGTATGAAGTTTCCATAGGCACAGAGGTCTGTTTTTGGGCTCCTTTGTTATTGCTGTTGTTCCAGTGGTCTCTCTGCCCCTACCACCCTCTAAATATGTTCCAGTTTGGGGTCACCAATGCCCACCATACTGCTGAATTCCAGTAAGTCTTTTCAGTCTCACCCTACTAGACCCTCAGGGGTATCCGGCACCATGGACATCTCCTTCCCTCTGCAATCATTCTCCCCAGACTTGAGGCTCCTCATCCGGGGTGTCCTATGCCAGGTGCCCTTGCTGCCTGATGTGGGGGTCCCCCAGGTTCACTGCCTGGGTGATCTCATCAGCTCCTGGGACCAAATCCCACCTGCGGGTTGAGGATGCTCAATGACCACCCCAGGCTGGGGCATCCTGGAGCTCCAAGAATGTCCAACTGATGGCCCATTAGACTCCACTTGGAAGACCTCGGCTCACATATGACTCAATGTGCCCACACCGATTTCCCAATTCCACTCTCCCCTCTAGAAGACCCCCTTCCCCCTCACCATGGCTGCTTTCATGGATGGATGGAATGGATGTTGAAATCCATGGCGGGCTGGACTCCCTCCTTCTGTCTCTGCTGCCTCCCTGCCCGAGCCACCATCACCTCTCACTTGGATGTCTCCAGTAGCTTTCCAACTTCCACTCCTGCCCCCTGCAGTCAATTCTCCACATGGCGGTCAGGGTAATATTTGTAAAAACATAAATCATTTCACATCATCCCCCCACTTAAAATCCTTTCTGTGGCTTCCCACTGCTTTTGGAATAGGATCCAGATTCCTCAATGTGCTCTCCGTCATAGGCGGCCACCTCCTCTGCAGCTCCATCTATCACCACCCTCCCCCAACGCACGCCTCCCCCCTCGCTGGACCCCGGAGATTATCTGATTATTTCTCTAAGTGGGAGACTTTGGGGTGGTCCAAGTGGGCTGAGGGGAAAGGTGCCAAATTTCCCCTCTGAGTGGCAGGGCCTGGGCAGAGCCACGAGCCCCGAGGAGGTCAGGTTAAACGGCACTGTTTACTTTAGCCCTCTCCAAAGTGTGTTTTGGTGGTGAGAGAGAGTTATGAATAAGCTCTTAATTCCAGCAAGGGCGCGGGTCAGCTCTCCGACCGTGGCGTTTATTGACACACGCGTCTGCTCCCTTGCCCAGCGCCCCGAGTCTGAGGGGCTCGTCTCTGTGCAGGGGCTGGCGGCCCCAGCTCACCTGGGCGGGGGCCGGGCCTACCTGCAGCCTCTCTCCAAATGCACCATGGCATCAGTTTTTCCATTGGTGCTGGTGGGGGCCAGGGAGGGTGGGAGGGGGTGCATCTGGGAAAACTGTCATGAGCAGGGAGGGACCCAGACCCCACCCCTGGCTGCGGGGGTGCCCAGAAGCCAGATGCCATCCAAGGAACAAGGTGGGTGGGAGGTCCATGGGGCTGTTTGGAACTCTGTCACCTGGTTAGGCTGTTTGTTTGTGTTTTTACCGGGCTGATGGCATCCTTGGGGCCTGAGTTGGGAGCAAGCTGAACTCATGAGCTCACTTGCTATGTGGTTTGAGACCAGTTGGGTTCTCCCGCTGGCTGGGCCTCAGTTTCCCCATCTGCATTACAGTCATTCTATTCTACAGGCAGAGATGAAAGCACGGCAGACTGTGTCCTCACATAGGATCACGGTTTTTGGAAGAAGGATATTTGAGAACACGTTCTCAAATGGAAATCACAAGTTCAGAGAGGTCCATTTATGTACATCTGCCCAGGAGCCACCCTGATGGAAGCCAAGAGCCAGAACAAGAAGGTTCAGATAAATATATGAGCCAACAGTTACACAGTGACGCTGCTGTGAGGCTGCCAGTGCACCAGTCTCAAAATGACAAGACGGCAGAGATGGAGAACAGATTAGCGGTTGCCTGGGATAGCAGCAGGATGGGAGATGGATGCAATTCTAAAGGGGCAGCACAAGGAAGCTCTTCTAGGGTGATGAAGTCATTCTGTATCTTGACTGTGGTGCTGGTCACAGGAACCCAAACATGGCACCAAGTTGCACAGAACGACACACACACACACACACACCGAATTCATGTAAAAACTGGTGAAAATACAACATAGTCCATGATCTACTTAACAGTAGAGTACCAGTATCAACTTCCTGATTTTGAGGTCATACTACAGCCATATAAGCTCTTGCCATTGGAGGAAGCGGGGGGCAGGGGAGAGAGTACATAGGACTTTGTACTTTTTTCCCAGGGCCCTCTGAGTCTGTAATATAATTGCAAAATTAAAAGTTGTTTTTTTAAAAGCTCGGGAAGGGTATTCATGTGCCCAAGGTCACACAGCAAATTGAGAACTAGGCTAGACTTCATCCCCAGAGATATTGATAGCCGCGTTGTTTCCACTCTACCATAGAAAGACAGAGCAAGACAGGCATTCTGTAAAATAGTCCTAGATGAGTAATAGCGAAGACACGAGAGTAGTAATAGTGGAAGTAATCATAATTCTTTTTTTTTTTTTTTTTTTGGTGAGATGAAGTCTCTGTCACCCAGACTGGAGTGCAGTGGCACAATCATGGCTCACTGCAGCCTCGACCTCCCTAGCTAAAGCAATCCTCGAGCCTTGGCCTCCCAAAGTGCTGGGACTATAGCCATGGATCATTGTGCTTGGCTGCTAGTAATAATCATTGTGGTAATTGTAGCAGTGACAGTAGCAATAATCATGACAGCTTATGTTTATTGAGGACTGGCCTCAAGCCAAGCACCTTGTGTCTGCTTTACATATATTACTCCTACTCTTCCCTACAGCACCCAAGGTTGTATAGATGGGAAACTGAGGCACAGTTCCCAGATCACACAGAAAATAGTAAAGGTTGAATCCAAGCCTTTCATTCCATCTTTTGATTTCAGGTGTCCACTATAAGCCTTTGTCCTTAGCCCCTGTCCCCATTTGAAACCCTCCTGCAAAATTATGCCAGCCAGGTTGAAATTCCAACCTGGTGTCCAGGATCCACACCTTGGTCACGTCTGCTCTCTGAGAGAGGTCCTGGCTAGCACAAAGGGGCCACAAATGGGTCAGCGGCAGGATCAATGACCTTGCTTGGGAATCTAGGCAGGTGGCCAGAGATGGTTTTGGCACTGAGTGGCCCTCCCACTTTACATCCACCCTGAAGCCATCCTGATGGAGGTCGTGGGCCAGGACAAGGAGGTGTCCAAATAAATAAACAAACCTATAGTCAGGAGGTGCGACTGCTAGGTGGCCTTAAACAGGGAGCATATTGGGAGGCCGAGGCGGGCGGATCACAACGTCAGGAGATCGAGACCATCCTGGCTAACATGGTGAAACCTCGTCTCTACTGAAAATACAAAAAAATTAGCCAGGCGTGGTGATGGGAGCCTGTAGTCCCAGCTACTCGGGAGGCTGAGGCAGGAGAATGGTGTGAACCCGGGAGGCAGAGCTTGCAGTGAGCCGAGATCGTGCCACTGCACTCCAGCCTGGGCAACAGAGCAAGACTCTGTCTCAAGAAAAAGAAAAAAAAAACAGGGAGCATAGAACACCGGATGGAGAGCCCAGAGCCCCCGGTCCTTTTAATTTTCTGGTTTTTTTTTTTTTTGAGGGAGGCGGGGGGAAGACAGGGTCTCCCTCTGTCTCCCAGGCTGAAGTGCAGTGGCGTGATCCTGGCTCACTGCAACCCCAAACTCCTGGCCTCAAGGGATCCTCCCACTTCAGCCTCCCAAAGTGCTGGGATTACAGGCATGAGCCACCGTGCCTAGCCTGCCCAGGTGCTATTTATTCACTGATCCACTCCCATGGGCTGGGCACCTGGGTTGACACACCCGCTCTGTGCCTCAGTTTTGGTCTCAGAAAGCTCTGGGGACCCTCCCATTTGAGTTGCACACCTGTTCTGTGTGGGGCTGTTTCTGGCTCCTAGATAACCTGGACCATGCTGGTGTGGCCTGGAGGTCCCTCTCCTGCTAGACGGGGCTGGGCAGCCATAACAAATGATCACAAACCTGGGTGCTTTGAACAACAGGATTTAGTGTCTTACATTTCCAGAGGCCAGAAGTCTGAAACTGAGGTGTCAGCAGGACCATGCTCCCTCTGAAGGCTCTAGGAGAGTATCCTTCCTTGTCGCTTCCAACTTCTGGTGGCTCCAGGCATTCCTTGGCTCATGGCTGCATCTCTCCAATCTTTATCTCTGTTGTCACCTGGCCTTCTCTTTTCTCCCTGTTTCTTCTCTATGTGTCCCTTATAAGGACACTTGTCATTCGATTTAAGGTACCCCTGGGTACTCTCAATGATCTCACCTCAAGATCGTTAACTTCATTAAATTAGTAAATAAGTTCAATTCGCAGGTTCCAGAATTAGGATACAGACATATCTTTTGGAGGGCCGCCATTCCACCCACTACAGACCCTCTGCATCAATCATGCCAGAGATCAAGAGAGATCATGACACCAGAGGCCTTCCTGACCCTGACCCAGCCTCTGCTTTCTCCACCCCTCATGCCCTCTGCTTCTGCACAGTGCCTTAGCACATGCTTGTTTCCTCAGCTCAGGACACTCCTTCCCCCATGTGTTGCCAGTTTCTTCCTGACCCTCTCTGAGCCCCCATAGTGGGCCTAACTCCAGCTACAAATCCTTAGCACTCCCAGAACTTCTCCTTCGAAGAACATGTTATCTTAAAGTGAAATAACTCAGTTTCTCCATCTGTGAAATGGACCCAATATGATACCTCTCTTGCTGGGTCAATGTGAAGATTCAGTAAGGCCCTGGCTGGTCATGTGTTCAGCTAGTGGCCCAACGTGTACCAAAGGCTCAGTAAGAGGAAGGCTGTGTATCTGTTTTAATGAAAAGTCAAAGCTCTTTATCACCTGTCACCCAGATCTGAGCACTCATTAGGCATTCTGGCCTATGATGGAGATGGACACCTTAGAAGGAGCTCAGGAGAGTAACACGGGAGTTTATTAAAAGGAATTCAAGTCCAATGAAAAGAATAAAAGCAGGATATGGGAGTGACTGGAACAGTAGAGGCAAGAGACACCTTAGTTGTGGTGGCCAGGGAAGGCCTCAAAATGAAATCTGAGTGACAAGAAGGAGCCAGCCTGAGGGCAGCATGATCCTGCAGAAGCAACAGGTGAGGCAAAGGCCCTGAGGTGGGAAGGAGCTGAGTGCTTCCAAGGAAGAGAAGTAAGGTCAGTGTGGCTGGAGCAGAATAGATATGAGCAGGAATGGTGAGGCCTGAAGTCAGACAGCTGGGCAGAGGCTAGGTCAGGAGACACTTGTAGGCTAGGGCAAGATGGAGTGTGTTGGAATAGGATGGAGTCTGTTCCCAGCGTAAAGAAGAAGCCATTGGTCAGTTTAAGAAGATCTGAGACCCATTTTAAAAGCTCTTTAATCCTAAGGAGAAGAGTTTGGAAGGCCCCAGGGTGGAAGCTGGGAGACCAGAGAGAAAGCTGTTGTGATAACATGGGTGACTAATGGGCAGATTCCAGAGAAATAATGGAGGAGGGACCTTTGACAGGATGTGCTGGCATGTGGTGTTACCGTTGCTTATCGTGTGTAACAAATCACCCAAACTTAGTGGCTCAGAACAATATCATTTTATTGCTCATGGTTCTGTGGATTAGGTGGGCTCAGCAGGGATGGTTCATCTCTGCTCTACAAGGTGTTGCAGGGATAATTCATAAGGCTACACTCAGCTGGGGGCTGAATTGGCCTGGAAATTTCCAGATGTATCCACCCATGCCTGAGGCCTTGGGGCTGGCTGTCAACTGGGGCACCTCAGTCCCTTGTAGGTGGCCTCTTTGTCCAGCAGGATAGCCTTGACTTCCTTCTCTGGCAGCTTAGGGGAGCACAAGAGTGAAAGTGAAAGTCGCTAGGCCTCTTAAGGCCCAGGCCCAGAAGCATTGGAGTCACTTCCACCACATTCTGTTGACTACAGTAATTCACATATAATTCACATTCTGTTGGCTACAGTAATTCACATGCTTGAGTCCAGGCTCAAGAGCAAGGAAAATAGACTCTGCCCATTGGTGGGAGGAGCAGCATGCACATACAGGGAAGAATTGATGGCCACCGCATTTGCCAATGACTAGCACAGATGGGATGTGGGTGGTGGGGGCTGGAACTCAGGACAATGCCCAGGGCTTTGCTGAGCCCTGGGTGCACAGCGGTGCCACTGAGATGGGGAAGACTAGGGGAGGAGCAGCTTGACGGAAGGGAAGGGAATCAGGAGTTCTGCTTGGGCTGTGTGGATGCCAAGCGGCCGGGTGGCTGATGGAGCATCCTCCATAACAAACGGGACTGCATGTGGAAGAGGAGGAAGCTCCTTGTATGTGCAATGACCCTGAGAGTTAAGGCTAATTTGCCCCATTCTAGACATGAAAGAACCTGAGGCTCACAACATTTTGCCCACAGTCACCTAACAATTTAGTCTCAGAACAGTGATTCGAACCTTGGGTGAGAAGCAAAAAGCATTTGATCTTCCCCCTCTTGCTTATCATGGACTTAAGGGAGGCTGGTTGGGACACAGTGTGTTTCTATTACAAATGAAAGCAATCACCAGTGTGGTGTTCCTTCTGGGCTCACCATGCACCAAGGCATTGCTAAGTTGTCATCCCAACAAAAAAGTAGAATAGGCACTGTTATTGTCCACATTTTACAGAGGAGGGAACTGAGGCTCAGAGAGGGGAAGTGATTGGCCCAAGGTCACACAGCAGTCGATCTTCAGAGATAGGAATCAAACTCAGGTCTGCAAGACCTCAGAGCTCGCAACCATTCACCTCACCCCTCTGTCATCTATCATTTGGGACTCATGGCATGGCAACCCCATGAAACTTGGCCCAAAAATCTACACCAAGTGTTGGCAAACCACAGCCCACTGTGGGCCAAATCCAGCCCACTTCCTGTTTTTGAAAATAAAGTTTTATTAGAACTCAGCCACACTCATTTGGTTCCATATTGTCTGTGATATCTTTTGTGGAATGGTGGCAGAGTTGAGTAGTTCCAACTGCTACTACTGCATATCCAAAAATATGTACTGTGTAGAGGCCCTTAGAAAACAGTTTTAGAGAAAAGGTGTACCAAGCCCTGATCTAGAACAAAGACAGTAGGATCCTGGCTCTTCATTATGGAAATGAGGAGAGTGATGCCTGAGGGAGCATCCCTCAGCAGAGGGCACAGAGTGGCAGGGCAGGGACAAGAGCAGAGGCCTCAGGACTCTGTCCCTCACTCATTTAACTGATGGAGTCCTCAAGAAGCAATATGCTGCCAGGTTGGGACTCAGGAGAGACACGCTTTGGTGGGAAGGCAAGAAGGACTGAGAAGGGCTCTTTGCCCAACTCAGAGAAAGTTCTCTTCCAGTAGAGATGAAAAGTCAGAGAGATATGGACTGCTCTGAAGTTTTGCTGGACTGGTTTTCAGGCAACTCTTCTACCCTGCCCCTTTCTCTTCAGCTCAAGGGCTCCTTCCAGGGCTCTGGCATGTTCTAGAGAATGTAGCCCCTGACTTTCTAAGTCATCAGGGACCTCCACCCCCAAGGGAGCCCCTCTTGCAAGGACTCTGAGAATCAAATGAAAGGTCAGCGAGAAACCCAATCTGGGCTATCAGGTGGGGGCTTAGCCAGCGTCTCTTTCTCCCCGAGATGGGCAGGATCCCTTTTCCTCTCACAGCCGACGACCGTGCATTCCAAGTACCAGCTGGATTCTCCCGGCCGAAAATAAAAGTCCTTCGAACATTGCAGAGGTTCAGAAGACTTCTTTTAAAAGTAACCCCCCAAACAGCAGCTTTGCAAGCCACCCACAGACAGAATCAAGCTCCATTTGTTTCCAGAAGGCCGAGGGGCAGGGGCTTCGAAAAAAGAACCTTCTCTGAAACTCACGGGGAGGCGAAGGCGGGGTCAGAGGGCACATTCCGATTGCTAAGATGCATTGATGAGAGCCCAGGCCCCCCTGGGCCCTGCCAGGAGACCTGGAGAAAAGGAGGGGGCTACAGCAGGGGGCACCAGGGCCTACAAGGCAGCCGGCCTCAGAAACACTCCCCCTGGAGCTGGCCACAAAGAGTCGGAGAGCAGACCGTCCTCCCTAGCTGGGCCCCTACCTCCTGCAGATATACCGAAAAAGAATCCTCAGGTCTTCTGGAAGGAACAGAAAGCAGCGAGGTTTTGCTAAGAGTGTTATTTATTATTTATTTATTTTTGATTGGTTTGGTTGGCTGCATTTTGCCCCAAAATCGGAAACTGCAAGGGGGAGTAGTGAGTGATGAGCAAAAGCTGGGCAATGTTTTGTTTCTTTACCATTTGCAAGAGGGGAGCAGGAAGGATGGACCGGATGTTCTGGAATGAGTCCTGGTTCGGCTGTCCAGGGCTGGGTGATCTTGGACAGACGTCCTCGCCTCTCTGAGCCTTGGTTTCCTGCGCTTTGACTGGGTCCCTAGTTCCTGCCTCCCGAGGTTGAGACTATCCACTAAGATGGCAGAAGGGTACAAGGACCTGTGTGTGGCTAGCATAGAGGAGCCGCTCTGAAACGCCGAAGGCGGAGGTAGCTAGAGGGTCAACTGGGAGGCATGACACAGGAGTCTGCGAGTTGAGGCCCCAGTGGTGGGCAGGGAGGAAATCTGCTTGGAAAGAAGGAGCAGCGGGTAAAGTGATCTTGAGCTATGAAGTGCCTCAAACAGAAAGAAGCTCGAGAGCATCTTCTCAAAATCTTTCCAGAGGTAAACTGAGGCTGAGGAACACATGGGCAAGTCAGTGAGCGAACTCTTGGCATCATCTAACGCCCCAGTCCATAGTTTTCTCAATTCACCTTCTCTCGGAAGCACTTTGGCCAAACGCCTCAGTCCATCCCTTTAAAGGTGGGTCAGGGATAGCTCTTTTCCCTTCAGAAAAGTGGGGCTGGGGGGAGGTTCCCTAAAATATTAAGAAATGAGGAAAGAAAACTTGCCTTACTCCCTACTAAGGAGAAGAACTCACAGCCTGTGTATTTTGGCCTCCGCTGGAAAATAGCACAGAAAATAATAGCCCATTATTCAAAATACATTCAAGGAGCTTGAAGGTGGAATCACTCTGGGCTGGGGCAGCCCAGGAAGCTTTGGGCCCTGCAACTCCTGGAGGTGCAGAGAATAAAAATAGCAAGTAGGCAATGGGGAGTGAATTTATAAGACAACTCCTTGTAATCCCAGTGCTTTGGGAGACCAAGGTTGGAGGACGGCTTGAGGCCAGGAGTTTGAGACCAGCCTGGGCAACATAGTGAGACCCCCATCTCTACAAAAAATTTTAAAAGTACTGGGCGCGGTGGCTGACGCCTGTAATCCCAGCACTTTGGGAGGCCGAGGTGGGTGGATCACAAGGTCAGGAGATTGAGACCATCCTGGCTAACATGGTGAAAACCAGTCTCTACTAAAAAATAAAAAAGAGGCCGGGCGCGGTGGCTCAAGCCTGTAATCCCAGCACTTTGGGAGGCCGAGACGGGTGGATCACAAGGTCAGGAGATCGAGACCATCCTGGCTAACACGGTGAAACCCCGTCTCTACTAAAAAATACAAAAAACTAGCCGGGCGACGTGGCGGGCGCCTGTAGTCCCAGCTACTCGGGAGGCTGAGGCAGGAGAATGGCGTAAACCCGGGAGGCGGAGCTTGCAGTGAGCTGAGATCCGGCCACTGCACTCCAGCCTGGGCGGCAGAGCCAGACTCCGTCTCAAAAAAAAAATAAAAAATAAAAAATAAAAAAGAAAACTAGCCAGGCGTGGTGGCAGGCGCCTGTAGTCCCAACTACTCGGGAGGCTGAGGCAGGAGAACGGCGTGAACCCGGGAGGTGGAGCTTGCAGTGAGCCGAGATCATGCCACTGCACTCCAGCCTGGGCGACAAAGTGAGACTCCGTCTCAAACAAAAAAAAAGAAAAATTTAAAGTTAGCCGGGCATGGTGCAGGCCTGTAGTCCCACCTGCTTGGGAGGCTGAGGCAGAGGATTGTTTGAACCCAGGAGTTTGAGGCTGCAGTGAGCTATGATTGCACCGCTGCACTCCAGGCTGAGTGACAGAGCGAGACTCCATCTCAAAAATAAAATTTATAAAAGATGCTTTGAACTCATTTCTGTTGACAAATAATCGGGAACTGAGTCCCATGTGCTTAGGGGGAAATAGCAGGGCACAGCGGCTCCTCACGGGGCCTGAACCTCCACAGGATGAATGAGTGACCTCATTTATTTCATTTTCTCCAGTGAAATTGTCAAGATGGAGGTGATGAAAAGGCCCTGGGGTAGGTAACCCCAGTTCACGGGTCCTTCCTGGGTGTTTCCCAGCTTGTGTGTCATTGCTGTTTCTTGCACAGTGCCTGGGACCTGGCCTACGCCGCTCTCATACAAGCTGCTCACTAACTGGTATCTCCAGGCACTGAAAAAGGAAGGCCACACCTCCAGCTGCCCCCTCGGGGTCCTTAAACTCACTGCCCCCAACAAATCCCTAACAAACGTGTGACAACTCAACTCCCTCAGTTCCATGTCTCCCCATCCCATCTCAAAAGCTCTTCCCACAAGGAGGAATCTGTGCTTCTGGAATGCCCTGGGCCTTTCCTGTCTCTGAAGTTCTTCCATCAGCTCTTTTTTTTTTAATGCTTAATTTTTTTTTTTTTTTGACTGTGTCACCCAGACTGGAGTGCAGTGGCACCATCTCGGCTCACTGCAACCTCCACCTCCCAGGTTCAAGCAATTCTCCTGCCTCGGCCTCCCAAGTAGCTGGGACTATAGGCATGTGCCATCACCCCCAGCTAATTTTTGTATTTTTAGTAGAGTGGGGTTTTGCCAAGTTGGCCAGGCTGGTCTTGAACAACTGACTTCAAGTGATCCACCGGCCTGGGCCTCCCAAAGTGCTGGGATTACAGGCATGAGCCACTGCGCTCCGCCTTTTTATGTTTAATTTTTAGAGACAGGGTCTCACTCTGTCGCCCAGGCTGGAGTGCAGTGGCACGATCACGTCTCACTGCAACCTTGACCTCCTGGGCTCAAGTGATCCTCCTTCCTCAGCCCCTCGAGTAGCTGAGACTATAGGTGCACAACGTTTTTATTTTTTGTAGAGACAGGGTCTTGCTATGTTGTCCAGGCTTGTCTCAAACTCCTGGTCTCAAGGGCTTCTCCTGCCTCAGCTTTCCAAAGCACAGGCATGAGCCACCACACCCAGCCCATCAGCTCTTTCTGGGCCGCTCTTAAGAGAGGACAATTTTTTTTTATTATTATACTTTAAGATCTAGGGTACACGTGCACAACGTGCAGGTTTGTTATGTATGTATACATGTGCCATGTTGGTTTGCTGCACCCATTAACTTGTCAATTACATTAGGTATATCTCCTAATGTTATCCTTCCCCTGACCCCACGACAGGCCCTGGTGTGTGATGTTCCCCGCCCTGTGTCCAAGTGTTCTCATTGTTCAGTTCCCACCTATGAGTGAGAACCTGCAGCGTTTCGTTTTCTGTTCTGCGATAATTTGCTCAGAATGATGGTTTATGAGTTCATGTCCTTTGTAGGGACATGGATGAAGAAAGGACAATTATTGTTCCCACCACATAGGGTTGGTGGAAGGATCCTGAAGCTGCACAGTGGCCCCTTTACTGGGATGTCTCTGAGAATCAGGCCCCCAGAAGATGCTAATGGTGACAGGGCATGGAGGGGAAATATAAAGGTAACACCCTGAAAATCATCTATCTTCATCTGCACATGCAAATGAGAGGCAAAGCCCACCCTAGTCTGGTACACAGCCCTTCAGAATTTGCAATATGCTTTTCCTTCCCAAGAGCTCCCTGGCTCCTCTGAGTGACCTCAAAAGGGAGGGAGGACAGGGATTCTTATCCCCACTGGACAGATGAGGATCCTGAGGTCAGAGAGGACCAGGAGGACTAAGCTGGAAGGAACACTGGACAGGAAACAGGAGCAACTGATGGAAGCCCTGACTCAAGGGCCAGGCTGTGGGGGAACAAATCATGGATCCGCTACAGATTACTGTGTGACCCTCAGTAAGTGGCTTAACCTGTCTGTGCCTCAGTTCCTTCAGCTGTCAAATGGGGATACTAATAAATTCCTCTCTCCTGGGGCTATTTTAAGGACTAAATGAGTTGATGAACATAAAGCACTTAGAACAGACCCCTGCGCATAATAAGCACAAGAACTGTTAGTTTTTATTTTTATTGTCGTCATTCATCGTCGTCACCATCCTTACCCCACAGCCAACCGGCAATGGGACCTTGGGTATGTTCCTTTTCCTCTCTGGGCCTTAGTTTCCCCACAGGCAGAATGATCTTGGTTTGACGGTCTGTAACGGTTCAGTGCATCCAGAATTCCTGCTTCCACGCCCAATGTACAGACGAGAAGTGGGGTAGAAACTGGGGACTCACAGAGTCCCCGCAGGAGACCACCTTCTCTTTTCTAGGTCTCAGTTTCCCCATTTGCCAGGTGAGGAGGTGAACAAGTAATGCCCTGAGAAGCACAGAGCACTGTGACCTCCCCAGATCCCCAGAAGCCTGTGGAGCCCTGGGGAAACCGAGTCACCTGGCTCCAACGGCCCTTCTGCAGTGTCCCAGGCCTAAGGCCAGAGCAGGGTACAAAGGGTTAATCCCCATGGGCAAGGTGAGGGGAGCCCTGTGTGCTGTGTTCTGACCGTGGTCTCCACAGCCAGAGCCCCGGAGGGAAGAGCCCCATGTTTGTGTTGGCAGCTGGGCCAGACGGTGGGAGGAACCGGCGCTCAGTGGGGCCTGGAAAAGTCGGCTCATCCTGCAGCAGGGCTGGGCCAGCCTCGCCCGGGTCCCCGCTCCACCACCTGCTGCCGCATTACCTAAGCCCCACACAGGACATGAGCACATGGGCCGGGCGTGAGCAGCAGCAACAGCTCAAACAGGACGGCCATTCACATAGCCGCCCCCAGCCCGGCCCAGACACAGCCCCAAGTGGGGTCTGCAGCTGACCTCCTCTTGCTCCGCCATTCACCATGAGGCCTGTGGGTGCCAGGCATGGAGGGAGGACACCTGGCAGGGGAGAAGGGGACAAGACAAACCAAACGTGGCTGGGGCCCCCCACCCCCGAGAGCTCGTGGACCAGGAGGAAACATGCTTTAACAGGGGTGTGAGGCACCAGTGATTAAGGAGCAAGAGGAACGTTCCAGATGCTGAGGACCAGGGGCCTCCATGAAGGCTTCTTGGAGAGTACAAGGCCTGAGCCCATTTAGGAGCTTGTTCAGGAAAAGTGACGGCTTCAGGAAGGACCACAGAAGGCTGCAGAACAAACACAACACTTGAACTGATCCTCAAAGGATAAGGGGCCATTTGACTCATTACACAAATAAGGGAGGACTCCTGGTGGAGGGAGCTGCGTGCACAAAGCCTTGGCGGTGTGAGCTCCTAGGAGGTTGGAGCACACCCGAAACATCACATGGGTGTCTCTGATTGGGAGGGGAGGAGTTTTTCCTGCAGTGACAGCCACAGCCCCCTTCTCAAGCAAAGCTGTGGGGTACTGTGGTCTGAGCGGCAGACTCAGGCCCAGATCTCCTGGGGGTAAACCCCTGCTCCACCCCTTGCCCTCTGTGAGACCTTGGGCGAGGTCTGAGCATGGCAATTTGTCTTGCCTCAGTGTCCTCATCTGTGAAATGGGCACAGTCAGTGGGTTACAGATGAGGTAGACTGGAGAGCAGGAAGGGCCTTTGCTCTGCCGTTTGCCATAGTTCCTACCATGTCCTACTGCCTTGCACTCTGTTCAGTTATATATTTACCTTCCTCGTCTGGCCCTAAGCCTTCTCAGTTTGCTACCAGCGACCCAGAATGTCACATGCCATCCCAGCAAGCTGAGCTTTGCCCTGGAGGGGTGCATGAATGTCTGACTCTCCTTACTGGCTTGGACATTTTCTAGGGAAAGAAGGGACCCCGAGGGATGGCTCCAGGGAAGGGTGTCTGGGCTTGCCTGGGGAAAGCGAACAGCTCCAATGACAGCCCCCAGCCTGGGCAGGATAAAGGGAAGCGAGAAAAAGGGGGAGCTCAAAGCTCCTATTAGAGGTCTTTGTGCTGTGGTGGAGCAGGAGAGCAAAGGGGAAGGTTGGGGATAGGGAGGGGGGTCGGGGGTAGGGAGGAGGAACAGGGCCTGAGACTGGCTCATACCTCCCCAGAAGCTAATTGTTTTTCCTCCTTCTGTCTGAGAGGTCAGAGCTGGGCACACTACTAGGGGGAATGTTGAAGAGCTCAGGGGCTGCAGCTGCTGATCCAGGGCTGTGACCACCTGGCTGGGGGCCTGGGGCTGGCATAAAATTGGGCATAGGGTCTGGGCCAAAGTTCAGGATCTACATGGCCGGAAGTTCAAACTGAAACAGGAATATGATTATCATTATTTTTAAGTACTATGACCTAAGCTATAATTTTGAATGCTTCCTGTATACCAGGTGTATTAAGCCTTAAAAAAAAAAAAAAAATCTTATTTAATTTAATTTAATTTTTTTTTTTGAGACCAGGCCTTGTTCTGTAGCCTGGGCTGGAGGGCAGTGGTGTGATCATAGGCTACTGCAGCCTTGACCTCCTGGGCTCAAGTGATCAGGAATGTGGGTCCAGAATGCACACTTCTTATTTCTTGGAGAGAAACTGCAAGTTTAGCTTTTAAAAATGTTTAAATAAACATTTAAAACTGCCTTTTAAAACCCTACAAGGGCCTAGTGAAAAATACCTGAGGGCTAGATTTGACCTGTGAGACAGTAGTTTGTGACCTGATTCCAGGTCAGTGTGTCCTGCAGACCAAGAATTCCACAAAATGTTCACTGATAAAAGCATCCCCTGGTCAATGCCACTGGGCAACTCCGCATTCCTATGCTGAGTTGAACTCTGGGAATCCCAGAGTTCATTAGCATATTAAAGGCTCTGAAAAGGTCTGTAAGAAAGAGATGTGATTAACTTGTGAAGCCCAGAAGGGCATTAGTGCTCCATAGGCCCTGTCTTGTGACATAGCCCCTCATAGAGCTGTGATCTCTTCAGTGTGCTCACCGTTTCATAGGGTCATGGGCCCTGGAGGCCCATCTAAGCCCTGAGTTAGGAACCTACCTCTTTTATCTGCTAATCTGACAATAGTTAGGAAGCCTGTTTCTAGGCCAGGCATGGTGTGAGCACCAGGGACACAGTGATGACCTGACAGGTATATGTCCCCTGCCCTGCCTTGTAGAGACCACACCTAATGGCCCCTTTATCTAGGTTTGCTCTCGCCTCCAACTCCAACCTTTCCAATCACACAATGTTAATGCACACATAAAGGCCTTGTCAGCCCAAAGCAGGCACTGACGTTCTCTCCCAGAAGATCTGGGTTCTATCCTGGCTCTGTCCTGAACACACCATGAGATGTCCAGTTGACATTTAGTCATCATATATCTACTGGGCAGCTACTATGTCCAGGCACTGAGCTCAGTGCTAGGGACAAAGGCAAGAAGAGGAAGGATTGATTCTAAGAGCTGGATCTGGCCATCATGGAACCTGCAGCAGAGAAGAAAAGAGAGAGAAATAATAATAATAATAGTAAGGAACAGCAAGGACTGAAACATAAAATAATTAAATTGTTCTTGGGTTTTGTTTTGTTTTGTTTTGCTTTTTGAGTCGGAGTCTCGCTCTTGTCACCCAGGCTGGAGTGCAATGGTGCAATCTCGGCTCACTGCAACCTTCACTTCCCAGGTTCAAGCGATTCTCCTGTCTCATCTTCCCAAGTAGCTGAGATGACACCTTGCCCAGCTAATTTTTTTGTATTTTTAGTAGAGATGGAGTTTCTGCATGTTGGCCAGGCTGGTCTCAAACTCTTGACCTCAGGTGATCCACCAGCCTCAGTCTCCCAAAATGCTGGGATTATAGGCATGAGCCACCAAACCCAACCTGTTGTTGTTTTTATTTTAACTTTTATGAAGCACATAAACAAGAGATTGAAATAGAGAATTAATAGACTGGGAAACTTACTTTTGAGGGGATGGTCAAAGAAGGTCTACGGAAGTGGCATTTATACTGAGACCTAAAGGGCAGGAAGAGAACCATGACAAAAGCTGTCCAGATGGAGAGCACTGTATGGGCAAAGGCCCTGAGAGAGGGAAGAACAATAATTATAGAGGAGAAGGATAGAAGATGAGATTGGAGAAGTTAGAAGGGCCCAAATCATGCAAGGGCTTATAGACAATATGTATCAGTTAGCTTTTGCTGCATAACAAGCAATCCCAAAACTTGGTGGCATGTAAGACCTATCATCTATTATTATAGTTCACACTTCTAGGGGTCAGTAGTTGGCTTGGGGAGTGTTCTTCTCTATGTTTGGCTTGGCTGGAGCATTTTAGCTGGAACAAATTTGCCTCTAGGTGTCTCATCCTCTCCTGGGATTGAAAGCTAGCCTGGGCGTGTCCTTCTCGTAGATGGCAGAATCTCAAGAGAGTGGAAGCCACAAGGCCACTGGAGGTCTTGACTGGAACTGACACATTGATACTTCTGCCTCATTCTAGTGACAAAGTCACATGGCCACCTTCAGGAGCAGGCAATTCCATCCCATCCATAGTAGGAGAGCACAGCAAGAGAGAGGGAGAGGTGGTGGCTTGGACAAGGATGGTGATCATAATTAGGAGAAAAGTAGATTAATTCTGGAGCCATTTAAGGGGCAGAAACAACAGGAATGTTGATGATGGGTTGGACAAAAGAAGTGGAGAAAAGGGTAGACTCAAGTTAGGCTTCTCAATGTCTTCCAGAGCGAGGGCTTGGATGATGAGGGCATTGGAGGCAGGAGAAAATAGGTGTGGGGCTGACCTCAGTCCACTCTGGCCCCCAGCTTCCTCATCTGAACCATAAGAGGATAGGGAAGGGCCTCCTGGGCTAGCCCATGCCCCTCTTCACCTCCATCCCCAGCCAGAGCCCAAGCTGCCTGCCGACTGTGGCTTCCATGGTATACAGTGAAGACCAGCCAGGCCTGCCGTGATATATGACCCCCATAGCTCACAGCCAGGCTGCCGCTGGGATGATGTGTTGTTGCCATCCATCAGCAGCCCGACGGGCACCCAGCGCCATAATTCGGCAGCTGCCCTTCACTGGGACACTTAATTATAAAGGCCTGAAATTTTTCCCCACCGACCTGGGAAATAAAGGCTTTGTTTACCAACAGCAAGTTGGGAGGCTCCCAGGAGAGGGCCGATATATCAGAGCAGCCTGGCAGACGCAGTGCAAATCCTGATGGGGTGGTGGAGGGGTGGGGGCTTCCGAGGAGCTGTCACCTCGAGCCCCCTGGTCACCCCCCAGCCCTGCTCTCCAATGCTGCACGAGAATGTTGATTCCCGAAGCTCTATGCCGTCGTCTCACCTGTGCCGTGTTTGAGTTTGCTGAAAGCGCACTCCATTGCTGCAGAGCCCCCAGGTCCACTCTCTGGACTTCTCCTCTGGGTTTGCCAGAAATCTCGCAGGACATCATCTCTGTCAGGACCCATGTGAGCAGAGCCACTGGGGAAGTGGGTCACGGATCGCAGGGGAAGCCAGCGGACTCAGCAGTACTTGGAAGAAGCCATTCAATGTCACTACTCAAAAGAATCTGAGTTCATCCAGCCAAGTGGTCCTCAAGTGTGGTCCCTGGACCATCAGCATCAGCATCTCCCTGGAACTTGTCAGAAATACAGACTCGGGCCCCATCCCTGACGTAATGAATTAGCAATTCATTTCTGGGGATGAGCCCGGCGATCTGTGTTGTCACGAGACCTCCAGAACATTCTCATGTGCACTGAAGCTTGAGAACCACTGGCTGGTTCACTCACAGCCTCCTTTTGTGCTTCTGGGTTACCAAAGCTCCAGAGAAGGGGACATGGCGAAGGGGACATGGCTTGCCCAGGTGACCCAAAAAGTAGAAACAGCTGCAACATTGGACCCAGGTACCAACACTCCCTAGGTTTCTGTGTGTAATCCTGGGATGGTGGTTAAGTCTCTCCAAGCCTCTGTTTTCTCTTCTGTAAAATGGGGTTAAGAGTACTAACCATGTAACTTGAGCTCAGGGTTGAGTGAGGAAAGCCCCTGGTGCACAGAAGATTCTGGACACAGATGGGCCTTTACTGTGTCTCCCTGCAGTGGGATGTGGCCATTCCCTTCCATCTACACAGAGGGGCTTCCTCAGCATTCCCAGGACCTACCTGCTGCAGGCAGGAGATCCATCCTGGCTGATGCTCAGCTCAAAGCCAGGGCAAAAACCCGTGCCAGCTGGCGTCTGAAAGAGTCCCAAGCAAAGGTGTGTTCTTTCCACTCATTCTCCAGCCTTACTCCTGGGTTACAGAAATTGGAAGGGTGAAAGAATAGCAGGGGAAGGAAGGGGGCTTCAATTGAGAGAAAAGGGCTCTGAGAAGCACAGAGGCCAGAAACAAGAAGGCAGCCCAGGCTCGTCTCAGTCACATCCAGAGACGTATCTGGAGCCCTCACATTTGTGGCTTAAGGTAAGGCAGGGCTGGGTAGGTTTATCCTCATATCCACCATCTGTTTGATTCCTCACTGAGATTTTTATTTTTATTTTTATTTTTTATTTTATTATTATTATTATTTTTTTTTGAGACGAAATCTCATTCTGTCACCCAGGCTGAAGTACAGTGGCATGATCTCAGCTCACTGCAACCTCTGCCTCCCAGGTTCAAGCAATTCTCCTGCCTCAGCCTCCTGAGTAGCTGGGATTACAGGCGCCTGCCACCACACCCAGCTAATTATTGTATTTTTAGTACAGACGGGGTTTCACCATGTTGGCCAGGCTGGTCTTGAACTCCTGACCTTGTGATCTGCCCACCTCAGTCTCCCAAAGTGCTGGGATTATAGGCATGAGCCACCGTACCCGGCCTGAGATCTTAAGATAAAGGGCAGAGTCCCGCAGTCTACCAGTGCCAGTCAAGACTCAAACCCAGGTCTGTCTGGCTCCTCTAAGAAAGTGTTGGACTTAGAGAAGGGCAGATGTCCTCCTGGGAGAAGGAAAGCATTTCTGGTGTGGGCCAACCCTGAATCAGGTGCTTCACGGGGAGGGAGGCAGGTGAAGCATGGGCAGCCTCGCATCAGAGTTTGATCTCTGCCAGGTGACCAGATCCAAGAAACATCCTCTTCCAGATCTAGTCTCCTTGGGGACGGTGGGGAGACTGTGGTCCGAGTGGGTCAGAGAGGGCTCTGTAAACCATCAAGTGTGATGCACAGGTTACTGTGGAAGCACAGTCCCATGGGCAGCCTTCGGGGGTAAGTCTTTCTCTGGAACTTGGTTTCCCCACTTATACAACCAGAGGATTGGACAAAGTGATCCTGCAGTCTCCTCCTCTGCATCCCTGAGTCCTTTTGTAGGATGACAACAAATGACATTGGTCTACAGGGTCCAGGCTCACAGCAGGTGCCTACTAAGTGCAGAAGTGCTCAGGGGGTGACTGTCCCAAGCCACATAGTGGTGCAGGATCAAAACCCTGGCCTCCCAACCCCCAGTACCTATCTCCTTTCTCCTTCCCCCTGCCACCACTCCCCAGAAATGACATCTGCAACTTGGCTTTTGGTTCCTGGTCACCAGGGAACCTACTCTCTAGTGGCAATTGGTTTATTGAGCACAGAAAGGTCAGCTCCCCCATTGTGCAGCTAAGGAACTGGCTGGAAAACACCAGCCTTTCATAGAGTGCAGGATCTTAGTAATCGGCACTGTCAATCTGCCCTGGCTTCTGCTTCCCAGGCTTGGGAAAGACCCAGCCAACTCTCCCAGAAGCTCCTCAGAGCCACGTTGAAAGGGACAAACAGCATTTTGGCCAGCAGCCCCACTCCAGCAAACCGGGTTATTCTCTTGGCAATCATCTCCTCCAAACCTAAATGGGGGTACCTAATCTGATTGCTGGAGAGAGGAGTGGGACTGAGGGCTGGGGCTAGCACAGTGTCTGGGGCGTGGTAAACATTTAACTAATCTTTCTTTTTTTTTTTTTTTTTTTTGAGACAGAGTCTAGCTCTGTGGCCCAGGCTGGAGCGCAGTGGCCGGATCTCAGCTCACTGCAAGCTCCGCCTCCCGGGTTTACCCCATTCTCCTGCCTCAGCCTCTCGAGTAGCTGGGACTACAGGCGCCTGCCACCTCGCCCTGCTAGTTTTTTTTTGTTTTGTTTTGTTTTGTTTTTGTATTTTTTTTAGTAGAGACGGGGTTTCACTGTGTTAGCCAGGATGGTCTCGATCTCCTGACCTCGTGATCTGCCCGTCTCGGCCTCCCAAAGTGCTGGGATTACAGGCTTGAGCCACCGTGCCCGGCCTTAACTAATCTTTCGAAAAGGGGCTGGGAAGGAAAGGAGGGAGGGGGTGATCCTGGGGACTTTTATTAGTCAGATACTTGGTATGCACATTGCAGAAAACCCAATTCGAATTGGCCTAAGCCAAAATCTTTTTTAAAAACATAGGACAGGGAGGGGCTTTAAGAACATTTGGTGGGGTGGGAGTGGTAGATGGAACTGTCTGATATTCCAATTTGTGGTAGTGGTTATATGTGTTTGCCAAAATACATAAAACTATACACTAAAGAATGTGGATTTTACCATGAGTAGATTATGCCTTGATAAACCTAACCCTCATCCAATAAAAAGGAGAAATATATTAACTTATGTGTTGAAGTTGAGATATGCTGCTTTCGGGCAAGGCTTGATCCAGCAGCTCAATGTCTCCAAAGTCCCAGTTTCTCTGTTTTCCCACTCTGCCTTCTCTGGTGCTTGTTTCTCTCTCACTTCCCTCTGAGGCATCCAGGAAGCTTCAAGGTGTCTCCTATAAGGTACCCAGAAGCTCCGGAGTCTCGACCTGGTAACAGCTTGACCATATCTATCACAGAGATTATATCTTTACTTCTCACTCTTAAGTAGAAGAAAGTGGAATTGTCTCTTTTCTAGAAATCCCAGCAGATGCCTTCTTGCATCTCCTTGGCTTGTGATGGGCTCTCATTGTCTGACCTTGAACCAATCACTATGACTTGACAGTGGAAAATGGTGACTGGTATAAGCCAATCAGGGCACTCCCTGCAGTGAGTTCCATGCCACCCCAATCCCAGGGCTAAGAATAAGAGAGGGGTGATGCATCCCAAAGCAATAAATTAGTCAGGAGGGGGGAAGACAAATGCCCATTACAGCCTCCCTTGGAAATTTCCCAACCTGTTACTCATGAAAGTTCCTACTCTTCTTTTTGGCTTTTTCAAATACTATCATGCTATAGAGACTCTTCCCAGCCCCACTTTCCCCAAGCATTTTGAATGCACTCAACCACACTTCATCAATTGATTGCTCACTACTCAGAGAATCCAGCATCCAGGCCCCATCCAGTAGGGCTGGAGCTCTTTGCACAGCAGCACCTGCCGCCTGCACAAAACTACCCCCTTCAACACACATACACACACACACACACAAACCCTCCTGGCTGTCCCCCACCTTGTTCCAGGGGTTTGTGAGATGTGTCAGCTGCCCCAAGGGAGGAAGGTGGCTTGTGGCTGAGGGACAGGGGAGGCACACAGTGGAAACATACCTTGCACCCTGCTCCAGAGAATCATACAGTAACCTGCAAAGAAACTGAGTCACAGAGCCCTGAAAAATATACAACAAGACATGGTGGTATTCCTGGCCTCGAATCACAGGCTCCTGGCTTCTAGTCTGCACCAGACAACCACAGGCTCTGTGTTTCTGAGCAAGTCAACTTACTCATCTGAACTTTGGAGTCTTTACCTGCAAAATGAGAATTGATGATGTTCCCTAGTAGGCTGGTCCAAGCCAGGTCAGAATGGGAATGGCCAATGATAATGGATACCTAGTCTAATCATTGACAATAGATCACTCATCACATTTCAGGAATGGGTCATGTTGGTGATCCATGCTTCTCTCACTGTCTTGGTTTGGATTTTCCCAAAAGCTGGCCCCCACATTAATAGCAGTTTACTCAGAATGTGCAGAAAGCCCTTGCTGAAGAGTGGGAAAAGGATATAAGGAAGAAGTCAGCCATAGTGGATGCATTATCTATGGCAGTTACCACAATGGGCAACTAGGGCTCAATCCCACTGGGGAACACTGGGAGATTCTGCAGAATACACAACTCAATATTATTCCATCTGAGTGGGGAGGGAGCTGGGGTATTGATACACCAACTCCCATCTGTTAGCAGTTGAGGGCTTCCTGGGAATGTTAATTCCCAGCCTCTCTCTGCCTACCACTCACAAGGACAAAACAAACTCTGGTGACCAGAAAAACTCTCAGACAAAGAGCATTTGGTGTTGGCCATTGGAATGGGACAGGTACACGTAGAAACGTTTTGTGCTGAGAGCAATGTGGGTAAAGCACTAAAATACATGCCACATCCTCCTCCCTTCTCCACCTGGAGAAACACTTTATCTTCTTCAAGACTCAGCTCAGAGTATAATTTCCTCTGTGAAACCTTCTGCTAATCTCTCAAGGAGAATGGGAATTTGCTTTCTTGCAGCAACTTTATCTTGTCTCTATCACAAACACTGCTTTCATTCATTTGCTGGGCATTCCCTCAAAGGCAGCCGGGTGCCAGGCACTATGCGGATCTCTGATCTCACTGCACTGTAACTGTTTTTTTACCTACCTGTGAGCACTAGACCATGAGTTCTCTGTAGGTGGGACTATGTCAGATTCAGTTTTGCATCTCCAGCTCCCAGCACATAGTAAGCACTCCATGTTGGCTGATTTACACTTCAAAGTAAAAGTAATCCAATAATACATGAAAAGCACTTGACTTGGAACAAGACCTGCCACAATAAAAGTCAAAGAAAATTGTAGTTAATGTTGTGTGGATATAAACTCTGTGGGTCCCTCTTGAACATATCACAACCCTCATCTGTTTTGGAAGGCACCCACTTCACCCCAGGCACTCCAAACAACAGAGCTTGAATTCCCTTGGGAGCCCCCCGCACAAGAGTCACCCCAAATTAGACCTGCCCCTGCAGGTGCTTAAAATTAGAAGGAGTTTGCATTGCAAGATGCCAACAGGTGCAAGCAATAGTTCATGGACCAAAATAAATTGGTGACACACTAGGGCTTAAAATTAGATGAACCCTCTTGGCTCAAACTGTTGTCCATGTCGGGTGGTTGTCTTGGGTAAAGGATAGAGAGGAGGATGCTCAAGCTACTCAAAGCCTGAACCCAGGAGATGAAGAGAATCCACATGGACTGAAAATGTATCTGGTGCCGGGCCCTGTGCCGGCAGTCTGGATTAAATTATGCAGCTGGATGTGGTGCTGGAAAACAGTGCCATCCTTATTATCATCGTACCTTGCCAATGACAAAATCCAGCTTCATGCCAGGGACTTGTCCAAAGGCACCCAGCTAGCAGGAGGCAGAGCAGGGTTTGAAACTCCGCCTCTCACCGGCTGCTCCAGGCTTGTTTCTGGGAGCCAGACTACCCACCATTCCTACTTCCCTAAGTAGCCTTTATCTGGGTGAATCATGTGTCCTGGCCCTGAACACATTGATTGGACAAATCACTGGTTGTGTGCCCTAGTGCAAGCCACTCATTGGCCAGGGACTTACAGGTGGAAAGGATGAACTGAACCAATCAGATGTCACCTGGAGGAATGCGCACTAGGCAACTGTCGTAAGAGGAAGGGATGGAGTAGGCTCTACTGAGGAAAGCGAGAGAGGTGGGGCAGCAGCCCAGAGCAACACGGTCACATAGTGACTTCAGCAAATACTAAGGGGCAGATGGGCATATTACATTGTGTCCTCAACTCATCCCTGGGAATTTTACCCCCTTTTATAGATGAAAGCAGCTCGGTATTGGTGAGGCCACCAAGCAACTCCAGAGAGAGAGGAAGGCAAGGTTTCAGATTCCAAAGTCTTCCAGTCTACTGTAGAAACGTAGGGGTGTGTGCATACTCACACACGTGTACACAGTATGGGAGAGTGCATGTGTGTGAGTGGCTGTGTGTGTGCCCATTGTGTATGTGTGCATGGATGGGGGTGTCACACAGGAAGGATGTGAGAATGGGGGATTCAGAGCAGGTTTGTTCCTCAAGGTGGACTGCCATGGGTGCCCCACCCCTCAAGCCACCAGTAACTCTGGATCCTCTTCACATTTCCCCTGTTTTCCATCAGTGGGGCCACATCAGCCCCACCAGGGCTCCACTGGAAATTGTTGTTGATACCCAGACAGAAAGGGCCTTTCACTGTCCAGACCCCCCGTGGGCTGGTCGCTCTTCCAGGATCAACACGAGGACTTTCTGTGAACTCTGGAAAAAAGTAGGCTGCGCTTAAGAAAAAAGTTCCCAAAGGAGTAGATTTTAAGTCTGGTTCAGTTGAATGCCATTGATCTCTTTCTCTAAAAGACCCTCAACAGTGAGAGAGTCCTACTCAGAGGTTCTGAAAGGTTCTGAAAGGGTAAGGCTCTGTCCCCAACAGCCCTCTGTGTGCTACCAAACACAGGCGTCAAGCTTTGGGAAGAAGCCACTTCAAGACAAATTCTGGGTCCTCCACCTGGAGCCAGCTCAAACTTCCCTGAACCTGTTTCCCGCTCAAACTTCCCTGAACCTGTTTCCCCATCAATGACATGGGGAGTATTTCTCCTTCATCGGTTGTTCCAAAGAAGTTAAAACTATAAAGTCATTGATCAGTAATAGTCAGTTTCTTTGAGCATCTTGCATGATGACATAAAATAAAACTGTACTAAGTGTCAGGAACATTGGGTTCCATTTTTTCACCTAGCCGTTGACATACTCCATGATTTGGGGCAAGCCCCTTGTCCTCTATGGACCATATTGTTCTCAGTTCTATAATTAAAGTGTTGGCCCTGATTAATTTATTCATTCCTACTATGTGCTAAGCCTTGGACTCAACATAGTAGGTGTAGATGTGAATGTGACAAAGAAGGTCCCTGTGGCATCTGGGAAGGCTTTACCTAGACACCTTAGGTAACTACTATTGGTGACTGACCTTTGGAAGAAGAGGCGTCTAAGCTAACTCCTTTTTTTCTTTCTTGGGAGGTTGCAAGAGTAAAGAGCATGTTCAGGAAAAAAAGGAGTCCCTCTCCAGGGTTCTCCTAGGTCTATTTGTTGATTGGCTTGTTGAGTACTTAACCTACATGTGCACACACACATCTGCATGGGCATGCATAGACATGTGGTGCACACACCTACCAGAAGGCAGGGTTCAACAGGCCCTGCAACGGCGTCTTGGGGAAAAGGATCGATTGGAGAGAAAACAGGAAGCAACTCCAACTGTTCAAGCCTCCCTCAGCAACCCTGTTCCTTTTCCACACATGATGAAAATGGGATTGGACGGTGGAGGGTGGAGAGGTGCGTAATGCTCCTGCTATTTCCTGACGTCCTTCCCAGTGCCTCAGAGGCCCAGATCGAGTGGAATTATCTCCTCCCCTGGCTGGGAGGGAGCTAGCTTAGAGCCAAAAACACCAAGATATGGGGAAGAAGCCTGAAGAACTATACAAACAAGTTAGGCTTGTGGCTTCAGGCCAAGAGGAACTGAGCCAACAACCCTCCCCTGTCCCAGTCCAAACCTAGATGTTGGCTGGCCCCCCAGCTATTGGCCACAGAGGTAACGGGGGTCCCACTTCAGGATCTGAGTCCTGCTTGATTAAGACTGACAGGGGGCTGGTGTGTGAATCTGGAGAGAAACAAGAGGCTGGATGCCTTCCTTTCTCTCCCTCTCTTCCCAGTCTCTGCCTCATCATCTTGTCACCTATGTGTATCTCTCTCTTTCTTTTTGCAGTGTTGGCCCAATCTTTTTCTCGGGAACAAGTAGGGTGAAGCTGGCAGGATGTCTGAAAAATCCAACCTGACCAAAAACTTGCTATGAAACCCAAATTAACATAAGACACCCTGTTCTGTCTATCACACTGATAAAAACAGAAACATCAATAATATTCTTCATTAACAAGGGTAGAGCAAACAGGCTGTCTCAAAAATTATTAGTGGGAGTAAAAACCAGTATTAAAGGTGCATGCTCCTGACCAAGCAATGCTACTGGCACAAAGTCAATGTGCACAAAGATGTATGATGAAGTGTAAGAACACAATGGTATTGCTTATACACCATTGTTTGTCACAATGAGATTTGGCAATAATGCAAGAATGATCTAAAGGGGACTGGTTAAATAAGTCAAGGTGTCACCATACTATGGAATATTATGCAGATATGTAAAAGAATGAGCTAGGTCTACATGTCAGGGCATGGAAAGACATCCATGAACAAAGAAAGTCACATAAAGGTTTAGCTGAGTTAGCTTAGGCTATGCTATAATAACAAATATGTCTGAACACCTCAGTGGCTTGCTAGAAAAAGGTTCATTTCTCGCTCACACAAAGTCTCATGGAAGGCTGGTCACTCTCCAGGGTAGCTGTGCTCCATGGTGTGACTCAGTGATCCAATCTGAGTCCATCCCGTAGCTCTACTATCTCAATACTATCTCAGCATCCTGTTCACTATAGAGGAAAGAGAATGCAGAAAGAACTCACACCTGATCATGCATACACCACCCTTTGCTGGGAAGTCACATGCCCTTTGCCTAATTACAAGGAGACAGGAAAATTGGGAGGAGTAAGTTGATTTTAAGTGAGCCATAAAAAGGCAAATGTAAGAATTATCCCCACTTTATATATGAAAAAATGAAGTCCCAGATAGACCACCACTCACTGCAATGAATGTTTTAACTCCCTAGCATCCATCCACCTCTTCTTCAGCCAAGGGTATCATTATATCCCTTTGAATGACCTGCCCTAATCTCACCCACACAGAACATGTGAGTCATAATTGCCTTAGGTTAGTTGCTTCCACAATTCTCTCAGTCCTAGTGACTGGTCTGGGAGGTACTATAGTTCCGTCAGAGCCAATGAAACCGATGGACACGCTCATGGGAGTTCTGTGTAAGCATCTGGATTAATCCATTCCTGAAGCTAATAGCAACCACTTCTGCCAATATGTTATTACTCCCTTACTCCCCCGTCCCCTTTGTGTGTGTGTGTTGATTTTTGTTTTGGTTTGTTTGTTCCTAAGCCTCTTGGGGTTTTTATCAGGACTTAATCCCAGGTCTTCCAGATTCCAATGCCCACTCTCTTAACCAGCATATAAGATACCCTGTCTTAGATGAGGGAACAGAAGGGACCTTATATATTTTCTGGACCAAACCCTTTTATTTCATAAATGAGATTGAGACCCAGGGAAGTCAAGTGACTCCCCTGAGGTCACACAGCAAGCTCATCTCAGAGCCTGCATTGCTGTCCACAGACCCCTGATCTCGCCACAAAACCTCCACTCAAATTTACCTGACCTAAGCCCCTTGTGTGACTCTGAGGCCCTGGGGATGTCGGCATCATTTCTGATTTAAACAGATGATGACCACGGCCCATCCTGATACGTCTGGCTGTGAACTATGTTCCAAGCCATCGGTTGCCAATAACAGTTCAAGTGCTGACATTTTAGGATGACTTAGTTTCTTTTTCGTTTCATTTAGTGTGGATTCTAATGACATCATCCTCACTCAGTCACCTTCTGATGGGTTTTGTCCAGTGCAGAGAAAGCCAGAGACTTGCAGGTGGCCTTCTGCAGGAATTGCATGTCCAACCTCTCGAGGTGTCCAAGCCTCAGTTTCCTTCCCTATAAAATGGTGAAAATGATCGCACCCATCTCGCAGGATGTCAGAATTAAATGAAATCTCACATGGCAGAGCCAAGCACAGAATGCAGTGCAAACAGTATTGTGTAAACTCCAGTTAGCATCTTCCTCAACATCCCCTGATGGGGCCCAGCAATGTCATGAATTTTCTGGGCCCTAACAAAGTTCTCTCCACTCTGAACCTCAGTTTCCCCAAGGGCAAAGTGAGACCGAGACACTCTAAGGACCTTCTAGCCCTAACAGCTGGACAGCCAGCTGGAGAATAGCATTTAGCTGATTGCTACAATTCCCTGGATATCTGCAGGGTGCCAGCTCTGTGTCAGGGCCCCTCCCTCCATGAGCTCACCAGCCCTTGTGGGGGTGGATACTTTTCCCCCAATTTGCAGAGGAGGAAAGTGAGGCCAAAGAGACCCAGGCAGACTTGCACTGGCCGTCCAGATCCAACATTCCTGGACACTTTCCTAAGCAAGCAAGTTAGACTTTATTCCAAGTTTCAACAAGCTCTACGGCATGTTTTTTATGTTTCCTTTGAAGGAGAGGCCACAGCTGACGGATGGGGAAACCCAAGTCCAGAGCATTTGATGGACTTGACCAAAGCCACCTAGCCATAGGCAAGAGGTGCAGAGTTGGAACCCAGGGCATGTGATTCCCAATAAATTATTCTTTCCACCAGACCACATGATTCTTTTGGATTGAACCCTTCTCCACTCTTTCCAAACAGAAGACATCAAGCTGTTTTCAGAGGCAAGGAAAACTTTGCTCCATATTTTTGAGATCAGGAGGTGGGAAGAACTTGAGTCGGAACTCTCTTCTTACAGTTTCTTAAACTTAGGTAACTACTACTGGTGACTGACCTTTGGAATCACTCAAACTGGCCCCAGGATGATTCCTGGGCAAGAAATGTGAGTGTGATAGACCCAAAGAGGCCAAGGTTTGGAAAAGAATAGATCTAGTGTCTGCCTCTCAATTATAGCTGTATGACCTTGGGCAAGTTACCTTACCTCTCTGAACCTCAGTCTTTTCGTGTGTACTGTGGAGATAACAGTTGGCTGTGACATTACTAGGTGGCTAGAAAAAAGTAAAATTGGTCTGCATGAACTGATAAGGATTATTAAATCTCCGATGTGTTATTAAGTGGAAAGATAATATTGCAGGACACTGTGGTGTGATCCTGTTTGTGGATGTGCCTTCCTCTCCCTCATCCTCCACTCTTACAGCAGATAGCAGGATTGGCCCCAGTTCTCCAATATTCACTCCAGCATCCATGCCCTTGGTCATGTGACCTACAGTGCCCTTCCACTCTGACCTTAGAGTATCGTCTCACATGGTTCAACCATATGACTTGCTTTGGCCAATGAGATGTTAACAAATATGACGCTTGTGTATTTCACTTGCACTTTCCTGCTCTTCCATGATTGCTATGGGAATGTGACCTGGGCAGCCTTTTGGAAGACGATTGACAAGGGGGCTCAGGTGAGTTGTCCCCAGCTGAGGCCATCCTAGATCAACCAACAGCCAGGCTGACCCCTGGATATGTAAGCCAGCCCAGCCAAGAGCAGAAGAACCATCCAACCAAACCCAATCTAAATCATCAACCTACAGACTCGTAAGTGAAATAAATGTCCATGAATTGACACCATGACATTTTGGGGTGGTTTATTAACATGGCCTCATTGTGTCAATAGGTGACTGATACACCCCTCACCCCATCCAGTTAATTCCACCTTCCAAATATGTCTGAACCTTTTTGTTTACCTCCTCTCCTTCTCCACTCTCCTCTCTCCTCCCTTCCCACCGCCACTGTATTCTAAACCACCAATTTCTCTCTCCTAGATTTCTGCAAGAGCCTCCTTACAGGTCATTCCCCTACAGATTATCGGCCCCTTCAAGCAATACAAGGTTACTCCAATCACCAACCTTGCAGCAACATTTGGGGCATATGACCTTTTGTGTTTCTAAGTGTGCGAAGTGGAAATACTCAAAGGTAAAGTTCAAAATGCTCCACCATCAGTACTAAGTGGACACCAAGAAGTCAACAGACAGCCAAGTATGGCAGTCCAAGAATCCCAATGTCAGCCCAACATAGCTGTCATGAGGATTACATAAACATAAGTTCTACCCACTAGGAGGAAGTGACAATTAAATAAAGAGCTGGAAGGAACTTTGAAATTAGACTCCAGTCTCCTCATTTTAGATCCAAGGAAACTGAAGCACAGAGAGAAAAAGCAACCTGTCCAGAGTCACACAGTGACCAGGATACCTGTAGGGGAAGGAAGAAGACCAGAGTCATGAGGCAGTGTTTTCCTTGTTCTTATCGGGTGTGTTCTAGCACCCACCACATGGTTTGGCTCATATTTGTTGATAAATGAACCAAGGATCTAGACCCTTCCTAACTTTTGCCACATCCCTCTCCAAACCCCTTCCCAGTCACACTCGCCTCTAACCTGAACAAGGCTAAGGGTGGGGATGGTTCTCCCATAGCCAGCAGAACAGAGGTCTGGAGTCACCCTTCTGTGTGTTCACTGGATCAGTAAATCTGGGCTCCACATGTACCTTGAGCAGAACAGCTAAGAAGCACCAGCAACACCAGGTGAAGAATCCATGATGGAGGGCGGGGGGTTGCCATAGGAGCTACAAGCCATTCAGACCATCCCAGGCTTGTGCCTTGGCTCAATCAAATGGCTGCGTCTTGCTATGCCTCTCTTTGCCCATCTAAGAAATGGGTATAACAGACCCTGTCACACAAGAGGCAAATGGTAAATATTAGTCCTTCTTTTGGCAGCACCAGGGCCTTGGTCACCTTCTTTCATTTTGTTAATTTCATTTTCATTTTGTTAATTTTTTGAAATGTGGATATAAACCCCAAAAGTGGCCTTCGAGGGACCCCCTCAAGGAAGGCATCTAAAAGGAGACCTCTAAGAACCGCCTTTCCCCAAGGGTGTCTACAGGTTGGGGGACCCTTTCCTCCTGCCTAACCTTAACAGCCACCGTGAAATATTTTTTTCCGCTCAAGTATTCACTGTGCAGGATGAACTCTGGCCAGATGTGGACAAAAGTAACTTGGGGGTGGTGACTCAGCCTCAACAGAAGGAAAATGGAGCCAAGGCCTTGATGCCTCTGGGTGTTCAGCTGGTGGCCATGTGGTACCCAGGCCACACAGCAGAGAGGAGAAGGTGGATTTGAAACCAGCCCCCATGCCCAGCCCACAGCAGGGATCCCAGGAGCCAAAGGGGCTGAGGTTTGAATTCCAGTTCAGCCACCTACCGTCTGACTACAAGCAAGTCCCTGTTCCTATCTGAGCCTCAGTTTCTCTGTCCTGTTGGGGGTATGGCAGCTGGCTGGGTCCTGGCAGAGGATAAGAGAGAAAATGACCTGAGTCTGAGCATAGGAGTCTGTTGAGGTGCGCATGTGTGTGTGCACACGTGTGTGTGTGTGTGTGTGTGAGCATGCACACCCCTTGCAGATTATCCAGTAGGTGTGACTATCTGAGCCAGTGTAACAGCCGGGGCTGGAACCAAGAGGAGGCCTGCAAGGTGCCCGGGACGCATGCTTTATGGAGGCCTCCAGTCCCAGTCCTGGTGGGGGTTCCTGTTTCCATCACTCCAACATCCCCTGGATGACCAGGTAGGAAAAATGAGCCCTAACCTCCCCAGTCTGGCTACCACCTCCCAAGCCCCCTCCGTCTCGAGCCAGCCTCCAGCAGCCTTCTAGGAAAGGAGTTAACTGGATGCCCTTCCAAAGCAAATAGGGCCCAGAGCACAGCCCGTCCAGAACTCAAAACACATGAGAAGAGGGAAGCCCCTTCCCCCATTTTCTCCCCCATCTCCTCCCCCACTCCAGGGCTGCTTTTGTGCGGTTCCTCCCACACACCCTGCCCTTTTTCCCTCCTGCCCCTGGCTATCACTAGCAAGTCTCACGGATTTTTCCTACTCGCTCCCTCCTTATCTCCATCTCTTGTGTCCCCAGTCTGCTCCTGCCTAGGGTACAGGCAATCGGGCCAGCAGTTGACCTGTTCTCTGTGGCTCCCCGGCCCTCCCCAGTCCTAGACGCCCGGCCTGTGAGGGGGCCCTGCCTAGAGATCCTCCTCTGTCACGCACTGTTGTGGGAGCACAGAGCCCTGTCAACACCTCTACTGCCTCCATTGCCTCTGAAGGTGAAGATGCGCATGAAATGCACACAATGAACCACCCACTTACTCTTAGGCGGAGAAGGACCCTTCCCCGGGGAGATCTGTGGCAGAGACTAGGCTGACAGCAGCAATATCTGGGCCTGCATCCTCTGTATGGGTGACACATAGCCCCTATCTGAGGCTGCAGTCCTCCTGGAAAATGAAGTTGCAGCTACCAGTCCTTCTCAGGGCAACCTAAGGCTGGAAGGAGACCAAGGGTGTGAACGCTTCACACACTGCATGGGCAGCCCACAGGTTTCTCAGCATCACAGTGCCTCTACTGACCAGCTTTCTTACTCCAGTGAGATGTGCTAAGAAGTAGAGGGGCATATGGCTCTTAGAATTTCTGCTCCTGTGAAACAAGGGCAGACTGGCACTGATGGTTGAGTATTTTTTGGTGTTTTTTGTTAGTTTTTTTTTTTTTTTTAAGACAAAGTCTTGCTCTGTTGCCCAGGCTGGAGTCCAGTGGTGTAATCTCAGCTCACTGCAACCTCCACCTCCCGGGTTCAAGTGACTTTTGTGCCTCAACCTCCCGAGTAGCTGGGACCACAGGCGCACAGCACCACGCCCAGCTAATTTTTGTATTTTTAGTAGAGATAGGGTTTCACCATGTTGGCCAGGCTGGTCTCGAACTCCTGACCTCAGGTGATCCACCTGCCTCAGCCTCCCAAAGTGCTGGGATTACAGGCGTGAGCCACTGTGCCCAGCCTATGTTTTTAGTAAGAATAAGAATGTGAATATTTTATTGATCCCTGCACTTGCGCCTTGTGCTATGCCCATTCTATAAATTATTTCATTGAATCTACATGTCAGTCCTGAAAGGTGGGTAGTACTGTCCCCATTTTACAGATGAGGAAACTGAGGTGTCCAGTGAAATTTACCTTCCAAGAAGAGAAAGAGGTTTACATTCTCTCTACCAAACTCATTTATCAGTTGCCCAATAAGGAAAAAAAAAATCATTTTTAAGAGTCAGAGAAACTTCTAGTTCACAGTGGGGACCAGAGAAGGGGTAACCTGTGGGTTCCCAGAACAGACCACCCAGGTAATCCAGGAGCCAAAGCCATTTATTTCCTTATTCATAAAAGGGTTTTTAAAATGATTTGTGCAGCTGGGCATGGTGGCTAACACCTGTAAGCCGAGCACTTTGGGAGGCCAAGGCAGGAGAATTGTTGGAGGCCCGGAGTTCAAGACCAGCCTGGGTGACGTAACAAGACCCTGTCTCTATAAAAAGGGGAAAAAATGATATGTGTTTGCAATGCTTTATAGTCATCATGACCAAGGCTGTGTGTCACCCTCAAAGCCATCTGCAAGAAAGATCTGACCTGCCCCTGTTACAGATGAGGAAGCTGAGACCCAGAGCAGGGAAAAGACTTGCTTGGGGTCACAGCCAGTTAATCAGATCCAGACGGGGCCCAGTTTCCTGACTCCCAGGCTGGGATTCTAGGGTTCAGCATAGTCTGTCTAGGTCTGCACCAATGGATCCCATCCTCAGCACCCCCTGGGAGGGTTATTTCTGGGGTTTTGTTTTTGTTTTTTTGAGACAGGGTCTCGCTGTCACCCAGGCTGGAGTGTAGTGACGCAATACCGGCTCACTGCAACCTCTGCCTCCCGGGCTCAAGTGATACTCCTGCCTCAGCCTCCCGAGTAGCTGGGACTACAGTCTCATCCCACCATGCTGGGCTAATTCTTTTGAATTTTTGAGAGTCAGGGTTTCACCATGTTGCCCAGACTGGTCTCGAATTCCTGGGCTCAAGTGATCTGCCCACTGCAGTCTCCGAAAGTGCTAGGATTACAGGCATGAGCCACCATGCCCAGCCATCCACACAGATGAGTGCCCCAAGCTCAGAGTTTCTGATTCAGAAGGTGGAGGTGGACCCAATAATCTGTATTTCTAACAAATTCTCGGGTGATGCTGACACTGCTGATCAACGGCCTCCACTGTGAGAATCAGTGATTATTATGGGGGACCCGTCAGGCATTTTCAAGCTATTGCAAAAAGAAATTAAAATTAAAAAAGATATTTCAGGTAGGGCTGGCAGCACCTCAAATGTCATTCCATGTAATCACTTAAGTCCTCCCATTCTGCAGCTGGGAAAACTGAGGTCCCGAGACAGAATGTGCAAGAACCAGACATTGCCATGGCTGCACCTGGACCCTGACGCAGAACAGGTTGCATAATTTGCCAGGCCACATGCAAAACCAAAATGCAGGGCTCCTCATTCTAAAACATGTTAAGAATTTTGGCCTGTCACAGTGGCTCACGGCTGTAATCGCATCACGCCTTTAATCCCATCACACCTGTAATCCCATCACACCTGTAATCTCATCACGCCCGTAATCCCATCACGCCCGTAATCCCAGCACCTTGGGAGGACAAGGCGGGTGGATCACGAGGTCAGTAAATCAAGAATGGTGTGGCCAACATGGTGAAACCCTGTCTCTACTGAAAACACAAACATTAGCTGGGCATGGTGGCGAGTGCCTGTAGTCCCAGTTACTCCAGAGGCTGAGGCATGAGAATCGCTTGAACCCGTGAAGCGGAGGTTGCAGTGAGCCGAGATCATTCCACTGCACTCCAGCCTGGGCAACAAACAGAGCGAGACTCTGTCTCAAAAAAAAAAAAAAGGAATTTTAAGATGGTAACAGTAGAGCCTTCAGCAAACATGGCGCCCTTCTCAGCTCTGGCCCTGTTCAATTGCAGAGGTCCCAAGGCCATGAAGCCAGCCCTGCCCTCAGGTCTCCTGGCTGCACCCTATACTGACGCCACAGTTGATAGTCGAGAGCCACAGTGGGGGTCACATGGGTGAACCCCAACTCCCCAGATGAAGCTGCCTTCCTGGGGAGCAGCCTGAGCCATTTATCCTGCAGGTGATAAGACCAATGAGGCCACCTGCACTGAATTTCAGTTTGTTTTCTTTAAGTGGAATGGCACCTCAGGAAGCCGCTTTCGGCAGAACTACAACCCCTGAAGAATTTGACCTGCCTCAGCCGGTTCTCTTGGGCCCCCACCAAGCCCCTTCATCCTCCCCCTCTCACCTCAGCCTGTGTCCTATTCTTTTTTCTTTTTTCACTGCAACCTCCGCCTCCCAGGCTCAAGCAATTCTCCTGCCTCAGCCTCCCAAGTAGCCAGGAATATAGGTGCGTGACACCACACCTGGCTACTTTTTGTATTTTTACTAGAGACAGGTTTCACCATGTTGGCCAGCCTGGCCTTGAATTCCTGACCTCAGGTGATCTACCCACCTCGGCCTCCCAAAGTGTTGGGATTATAGGCCCTACATCCAATTCTTAAGCATTTTAGGAAGGTTTATAAAGATGAAGCAGGAACCAGCTGGACAAAAAAGAGAAAGGAGAACTTGATTTTTTAAGTTGCAGACCGGGGAGGGACATCACTGAGGAGTCGCTGAAAACAGGGGCAAGTTTTATGGAGTAAGTCGAAGACGGAGTGACGCTTACAGTAAAGCCTCCTCTCCCTACACAAAGCAAGCCCCGTGGGGACTTGGGAAGGGAGGAAGGGCCTCCCAGGAACGGAGACCCTCCCCATTGCCTCCCTGGGACCCCACCTGATCCCCAGCTGCTACCAGATTCTTCTTTCCACACGGAGACACCTTGGTGCCCAGACTCCGATGACAGAGAGAACAGCAGGCCAGGCTGCGGGGCTGGAACCCCTGAGTGAGACCAGTGAGAAAGATGTCTAGGGGAAGGTAAGTGGAGTTCCCGCCTTGTCTCCGGTGACTTCGAAAGGAGAGGAAGAAAACCAACTGCCAAAAAGATGGCTCAGAGAACCCCATTTAGGTCACCACGCAATGTGTGTATGTGTGTGTGTGTATGACAACAGTCTGTTGACAGTGGTTATCTGGAGAAGGAGGTGGGAGAGAGGCTAACCTCTGATTTTTGTTTTGTTAGAGACAGGGTCTCACTGTGTTGCCCAGGCTGGAGTACAGTGACATAATCATAGCTCACTGCCGCCTCAACCTCTCCAGCTCCAGGGGATCCTCCCGCCTCAGCCTCCTGAGTAGCTGGAACTATAGGCATATGCTACCGTGCCTGGCTAATTTTTTTTTTATTTTTTGTAGAGACAGGGTCTCACTATGTTGCCCGGGCTGGTCTCAAACTCCTGGCCTTGCGTGATCCTCCTGCCTTAGCCTCTCAAAGCACTGGGATTATAGGCATGAGCCACCATGTCCAGCCAAACACCTTTTTTTTTTTTTTGAGACGGAGTCTTGCTCTGTCGCCCGGGCTAGAGTGCAGTGGCCGGATCTCAGCTCACTGCAAGCTCCACCTCCCGGGTTTACGCCATTCTCCTGCCTCAGCCTCCCGAGTAGCTGGGACTACAGGCTCCCGCCACCTCGCCCGGCTAGTTTTTTGTATTTTTTAGTAGAGACGGGGTTTCACCGTGTTAGCCAGGATGGTCTCGATCTCCTGACCTCATGATCCGCCCATCTCGGCCTCCCAAAGTGCTGGGATTACAGGCTTGAGCCACCACGCCCGGCCCAAAAACCTTTTTTAAACATGAAAGAAATGTTTAAGGAAGTCAGCAGTGCCTGCTGAAACCAGACGTGCCCCTGCCCTGGGAGCCAGCAACCCTGCTCCTGGGCAAATAACCAACATAAAGTGTGTGTGGGCACCAGAGACCCACAGGAGGACGCTAGCAGAACCACTCTTCCTACTAGCCCTAAACTAGACACTACCCAGGTGCCTATCAACAGACAAATGGATGTGTAGACGATGGAAGATTCACAGAAGGCAAAACTCCTTGGCAAGGAGAAAGAATAAACTGTTGATACCCACAACTGAGTGGACGAATCTTGCGGATATAGTGTGAGCAAAAGAAGCTGGACATGAAAGAACTCGCACTCCTTGACTCCTTCAGGTGAAACTCAAGAACTGGCGCTGTTAGAAGTCCGGCTAGAGATTCCATCTGGTGGGCAGGGGGTGGGGGTGCCAAAAACAAGACAAGGAGAGGAGTTGTCATAGATGGCGTAGTTTTGAGTGTCCCCTGCGAACAGGCAGCATCTTAAGCACTCGAGGTGCAATGCATTCTCATCCATTTATATACCCATTTCACAGATGAAGACACAGAGGCTCCGAAAGGTGAAGTTTTTTTCTAGAGATCCAGCAAAGAGCTAAGTGACAGAGGTTGTGGTTTGGATGCAGTTCTGCCTGGTTCCAGGGTCTGTGTTCCAAAGTATGTGGGGACTTCATCAAAGACTTATGACGCCTCAAAATGGGACTTGGACCCAGGACCCTTCTGAAACCAAAGTCCCCCATGCTGTTAATGCCTACCCCTCTAAGTTAAGGTGTGGAAAATGCTTAGCACACAGCAAGAGTTCACCATGTTGTTATGATAATCAATAATAACAGGAGGAGACCTTGTCTAGCAAGTGTAAGAAGAGGGAGAGCACAGCCTCCCTGGGAGCAGGCTTGTGACTCCGTGGTAAACCCAGCAGTGCAGGCCGACAGGGCAGAGGCCCATTGCTCAGGAGGCTGCAAGCCAGGGAGGATTTTCTTCACACCTGAGCCCTGACTTCCAGGGCCTGCTGTCCTAGAGCCCCCAGGCCCTGGTCCTTCGGAGATATTATTGCTCAACTGGAACAAACTGCATGGTCCACGCCAGGCCTGGCCTGGATGGAAGGAGGCGGAGCGTGTGCTTAGACAACCCTGCATGGAGCAGCTATCGAACCAGGGCTGTGGGTTCTGAGCTATTCCTCCGTGAAATGTGCGTTAAAAATACGTCTGTATCGATCAGAGGCCTGAGGTCAGGCTCCAAGGACAATGTGTATTCCCTGCATGCTAGGACGTCCCTGGCAATTTCAGAAATGAACACCGAGAATGCCTTAATTACCTCTCCTGGGGCAGACAGGAGTGAGCTGCCCCGTGTCTCCTTCCAAGGCTGGCTTCTCACACTGGCTGAGTGTGAAATTGGCAGAGCTAGAAATTGCCTCAATTTCATCTACTCCAATACCTCCATCCTACAGATGGGAACACTGAGGCCCAGAAGGAGAAACAGGTTTACCCCGGGTCAAAGAGTGAGAGAGGTGGACGCAGAACAAGAATTCAAACCCAGGTTTCTGGACTCCCGGGCAAGATTCTCGCTCAACACCCCATCTCTTGACTAAAGTACCCATTCTCTAAAGGAGGTCTTTGAACCACTCATTCATTTAGCAAATATGTACTGAGTACCTACGATACAGCAGGCTTTATATTAGAAATTAGGAAAACCACAGAAAGCAATACCAGGCCATGTCTCTACCCTTGGGGAGGTTCCAGTCTAAGACGGTGGAGTTCCCAGACCTGCTGGCCACTCCTGTAAACTCATTCCCAGTCACCTTGGCATTTAATAGAATTTACGGGGAATTAATAGACTTTATTAGAATTTATTAGAAATTTAATAGAATTTATGGGGAATGCAAAGAGGAAGCAGGCACAGTTTAGGGTCCTAGAAAATCCAGTAGTTTGGATAGTGCACCTACACAATCACACATTGAAGGAAATTCATGATGGAAGGCAAAATAGACAGATGGTGCCACACAAGCCAGGAAGGTTAGCAAGGGCTTCTCGGAAAATGTGACCTTTGGTGTGGATGTTGAGACCATGAAGATTTTAGGGCTGGGCACTGTGGCTCATGCCTGTAATGCCAGCACTTTGGGAGGCCGAGGTGGATGGATCGCTTGAGGTCAGTTGTCCAAGACCAGCCTGGCCAACATGGTGAAACCCAGTCTCTACTAAAAGTACAAAAATTCAGCCAGGTGTTGTATCACATGCTTGTAATCCCTGCTACTTGGGAGGCTGAGGCAGGAGAATCGCTTGAACCCAGGAGGTAGACGTTGCCAAGCCAAGATTGCGCAGCTGCACTCCAGCCTGGGCTACAGAGTGAGATTCTGTCTCAAAAATAATAATAATAATAATAAAATAAAAGATTTTGGAAGGGAGGTGATAGAGGGATACAGCATTCCAAGTGGGAGAGATGGTTATGAGTGAAGGAAGGTGCAGAGGTGACATCACGAACATTTTGTTCAGGAAATAGCAAATGGCCTTACTATTTGGCACAATGGATAGAAGCCAGAATAGTAGCTCAGGGTTGTATCATAGAAGGAGGTCCAAGTCCAACAAGGAGGTTATTCTTTATTCTGTAATGTAAGGGGAGAATGGTTAGAAATTTAGGTTCCTCCTCTCTACCCGAGACCTATTAACCCAGTATGCCTAGGACCAGTCTGGCCATTCCTCAAAAGGTGCAATACAGAGTGACCACATAACCCAGCAATTTCATTTCAGGTATTTATCCAAGAGAAGTGAAAACACTTGTCCACACAAAAACTTGCCCACGAGTGCTCACAGCGGCAGTCTTCATTCTAGCCAAAAAGTGAAAACACCCCAAATGTCCATCAACAGAGGACTGAATAAACAAACTGTGGTCTATGTGTGCAATGGAATATTATTCAGCCATGTAAAGGAATGAAGTTCTAATCCATGCTACAACATGGATGTTTCAAGGAAGAACTTTGAAAACACCGTGCTAAGAGAAAGAAACCCATCACAGAAGGCCACATATTGTATGATGTATTTATAGGGAGTGTCTAACACAGGTAAATCTACAGAGACAGAGATTAGATTAGCAGTAGCTGGGGCTGGACTGGGGTGGGGGTTGGTAGTGATGGCTAAGGGTTTAAATAGGGTGGTTCAGAGAGGTCTCCAGGGGAAGGTAATATTGGAGCCAAGACATGCAGCAGGTGGGGCTCTGGCCTTTTGCTTTCCAGGGAAACGACTCAGACTCACGGCCAGCAGGCAGAAGGCAATGAGTGGAAGCTGCTGATTTATTGATCCTGTCATGTCTGGGTTTTCCTCCATACTCTCCTCTCCAACAGCAGGAGAGGACAGACAGAAATGCTCCCCTCTTATAAAGAGGAAACTGAGGCCCAACGAGGGTTGCTTTGTCTACTATCACAGAGCAACTTCCACGTGGAAACTTGGCCATAGGGGTCTTCCTGCTCCATTCCAGCTTGTGAGGCAGGCAGGGGCAACCTGCAACAGCCCCCAAATCTCAGGGCACAGCAAAGGGAGAATGTCACCCCCACCGCCACTGCCACAGCCACCTGCCTCAGGTGTGTCCTGGACACTTCAGGAGTGTCCAGGAAAAAGTCCCCGGGGCGGCTCGGCAGACCTCCAGCCCCCACCCCGCCAAGCACGCATGCACAGGACAAGCCCATGATCTCACGGAGGCTCTTGCCAAAGCAACTGAAATTGTTCAGGGCTTGGCGAGCGCCTGCTGGCGAGGCTGTGGGTGGGAGAACTTGGTGGGGGCCGGGGGGTGGATACTGGGGAAGGGGATGGGGAGCAACAAAGCCTTCCTCCTTAGAGACAGTTTGTTCTTTCAACAGCTGTTAGAAATTTGAGGTTTTTCATGCTCCAGGCTCAGAAAGGAAAGCAGGGAGACAGCTCTGGGGACACACTGCTTGCCAATGCCTGTGTCATGGGAAGGAGGATGTGCATCTACCAATCACCTACTTTGTGCAACCACTGTTGGCCATGCACCCGCTTCACCAGCCCTGTGGGCAAGCAGCAGGCTCTAGCTGGGCATCCAATGGGTTCACAATAGTGTTGAATTCATGACTCCACCACTGAAATCCTGCAAGCAACTTTGCCACTCCTAGCCTCAGCTTCCCCATCTATAAAATGGGCATGGTAATCACCCCCTTCTTCACAGGGTGACTGGGAGAGTCATCAGTGTCAAGCACTTAGCACGTGTGCAGTCAATGCAATTCATAGTAATTACTTCTGCATACGAGATTTTAATTGTAATTGTTACAGCAACACTGTGAGATCGAGATGACTGTCTTCCTTTTCAAATCATGAGTTAAGGTCCCAGGGAGGTTAAATGACTTTTCCAAGTTCCCACGGCCACAGGAGCAGCTACGTGTTTCGTGGGGCCCAGTGCAAAATAAAAACATGGAGACTTTTGTTCAAAACTTATCAAGAATTGCAAGGTGACAACAGCCGAGCATTAAGTCAAGCATGGGGCCCGATGTGGTGCCATGAGGACAGCTCTGCACAGCCAGACTGAGCCAAGCCAGAATGCATATCCAGGTGCCCCCGACTCAAAAGCCAGTGCTTGTTCTATTCCTAAACTCCACTGTGGCCTAGAACTTCACCCTGCCAATCCAGCAGTGATTGTGCTGGAAAACAGCATTTTCCAGAAAGCATCCTCTGTTACCTTAAAGAGAAAACAGATACACACATGTTTAGGGGAAACCCAGTGACTGGTGAAGTTCAGAGCAAGCCCTGCCCAGAAGTTGCCAGGAGGTGCCCCCACCTCTCCTGTGTCCAGGGAAGCTTCCCCAAGGCTCAGATGGAAGATTGCCTCTTTCCAAAAGTCATCTGTGATTGGATCCCTTTTTTTCTGGCATTCCTTCAATTATTGTAAGATGTTTGCTGATACCTATACATGTGAGTCTCTGTCCTAGGCCCTGAGAGCTAGGCACATACAGAAGGTGGGTCCCACCCTCAAGGGAGACTTGTTGTCATTAGAAGGAAATGAAAACATTACACATCAACAGCGGGTCTCATCTACGCAAAAAATTAGACCTAGAAAAAAAGACTGGAAGGAAGTACTTCCACATGAGGGGTACTCAGCCCTGGATGGTGGAACTGGAGAGGGTTTTCTTTGCGGGTAAAAAAGGAGTAGCTTGCCCTGGGGCTGCTACATCTGGCACAGGAACTTCTGAACTGGGGGATTTACGTTTTAGGAGGCAATAGTGTTCAGATTTAGATATTTTTTAGATACAGCTTTTGTATTTTTTTGCAGTTTCCTATAAGGATCCTATCACAGTTGCATATTTAAGGACTATGAAATGAACGTATTTTAAGGCATGAACTGTGACTAAATGATGGGGCAGGGATAGGAGCCTATGTGTGCCTGAATCCCAAACTTGTGTATCACCTCATTGCTCCATGCCTCAGTTTCCCCATCTGTTGATAAGGTAATGGGATCTGCCACCCTTTGAGGTCCTGCTACCCTGACATTCAGAGTGTGTTTGACACCGTAAGCTGCCAAGCAGGGAAAACTGGGGTGGTTTGTGGCCATCAGCGGAGCCCGATCACTCCATCACAGATGCTCACTGTACACCTTTGATGTGCCAAACCTGGGGACACCAAGAATAACAAGCCAACAAGCCACTCATAGCTTCGGAGGGAAACAGCAAACAGCTGATCCCAAATGATCACTTATGTGAGTCCAAGTTTGCAACATGCTGCAGGGAAGAAGGCAGAGCGTTCTGGGGTCAAAAGCATGAGACTTAATGTAGAGGCCAGGGGAGGCTTCCGCATGGAAGTGGCACTTTGGGTCAACAAGAGTCAGCCAGGGGAAGGAAGGAGAGAAGCGCACACAAGGACCCTGAGTCAGAGGTGATCACGGCTCTGGGAGGGATGTCTAGAACATCTGGAGCACAGAAAACCAGAAGGACCGAGCTAGAGGATGAGGCCTCAGAGACCAGAGGGGCTGGTTCACATGGGGCCTTACAAGCCACCGGCAGGATTCTGCACTTTTCTCAAGGGCACTGGGGAGCCATGGATGGCTCAACCTGGAAGGAACCTGACAAACTCATAGGAAGACCAGAGTCCTCTGCCCCAAGCAGCAATTCCTGTGGGGCCTGTTGTAGCCACACTTTACTAGGTACTGGAGATGGGTTCATTCATAAATTAGGTTTAGCCTGAGTGCCAAGAGGAGGGGCCTCACAGGCAAGAGGTTTGTTCAGGGTCAGGTACCTAGAACATTCCCTGGTTGCCACCAGAAGGCTCTGTCTTTACCAAAAAGTCATCCCAGGAGAGCTCACAGCCAGGTTTTATCACTGTTCTCCACCCCAAGGCCACATTGTCTCATCTCAGAGCTTCACACCTTGAAGGCTGGCAGGTTCAGTATAAAACATCCCAGCATGGGGCCAGTCAGTGCACAGTAGGTGTTTCATGACAAAAGCTACCATTCTTTGAGTAGTTACCATGTTCTCATGGTTCTGAGACTTTCTATTCATAAACATAGTTTACCATCATATTAATCCATGAGGTAGGAGCCAGCATCCTCTTTGTTCTGGAGATGCCTGTCAGACTGACGCTAGGAGATGTTTCTTTTCAGGGCCAAGGCCTCAAAGAGGCCTCACAGCAGGTCTCCATCACAGGCATCTGTCTTCTTAACTCCTTCTCTGCCCCACTTCCTCTTTACACATAGTAGGGCATCCTCTGACTCCTTCCAGAGGCCATTTGCAGTATTTTCTTGTGGGTGGCAGAATGAGGGTCATAGCCAACAGCAGGGTTAACACCCCTGCATGTGGGCTGTGGTAAGGGTTGAGACAGCACTGGTAAAGCACTGGCTTAGTGGTTGGTATCCCATACCCACTCGATAAATGACGGAGGGTCCATGATGATTGGATGCTTACACCACCATTGAGCCAGGGAGAGTTCTGTGGTATTCATTCCACTGGTCAGATAGGTCAGAGGAGGTCCAGAGAGCTAATGTCAAGCCAAAATTCTCACAGCAAGATCAGAGTTGGGACTGTCCCAACCCCACAAACAGGATCCATGGATTGCTCCATAGACGTTTCCTGAGGGCAGGGCCACATCTATTTTGCTTCCTATCAATAGTGCCAGTTGAGATGGGGGCAGTGGTTCACACCTGTAATCTCAGCTACTCCGGAGGCTGAAGCAGGAGAATCACTTGAACCCAGGAGGTCGAGGCTCTACAAGCTATGATTGCACCACTGGACTCCAGCCTGGGCCACAGAACAAGACCCTATCTCTACAAAAAATAAAAGTAAAAATAATACTAGCTGAATGAATGAGCCATTGTGGCAGACAGACTCTTCTCCTAATGTTTATGCCCTTGTGTAGCCAGTCCCTTTTCCTGGCATGTAGGAAGAGCCTGTGACCTGCTTCTAATCCATAAAATACAGCAAACTGACAAGATGTGTGTGATTACATACTTAAGATTATAGCACCCAGCTTCCTGGAATCTCCTGCTTCCTGACAATTTTGAAAGCAGCAAGCTGCAAAGGTGTAGGCTACCTATGTTGGGAGGCCCATGTGGCAAGAAAATGTGAGGGGTTTCTAGGAGCTGAAGGTGGCCTCTGATCAACAGTCAGGAAAAAGTTGAAGTCTGCAGTCGTACACCCGCAAGGACCTAACTCCTGTCAATCATCTGCATGATCGTGGGAAGCAGATCTCTCTCCAGGTGAGCCTTTGATGAGAACATAGCCGCAGCTGATACCTGGGTTGCAGTCTTGTGAGACCCTAAGCAGAAGACCCACCCACACCCTGCTCAGACTCCTGATCCACAGAAACTGTGAGATCGTAAATGTAAATTGTTTTAAGCCACGAAATTAGTAGCAGTATGTTACACAGCAGTAGATAACTAACACAGCCATAGACAGCAATAGCCATAGTTCCCAACTTGACTCATTCACAAACCAGTTCCTCTTCCATAGTTTCAGTCAAGGAAGATTTTACCAAGACAAAATGGCCAAGCATGGTGGCTTACACCTGTAATCCCAGCACTTTGGGAGACCAGACAAGAAAGATCATTTGAAGCCAGAAGTTCAAGACCAGCCTGAGCAACACAGCAGGACCCCATTTCTATTAAGAAAACAAAAAATAAAAATTAGCCAGGCATGGAGACAGCATCTGTAGTCCCAGCTACTTAGGAGGCTGGGGCAGGAAGATTACTTGAGCTTAGGAGTTCAAGACTGTGGGGAGTTATGATGGCACCACTACACTCCAGCGTGGGTGACAGAACAAGACCCGGTCTCTAAAAAAAAACGAAGAAGAAGAAGGAGAAGAAGGAGAAGAAGGAGGAGGACGAGGAGGAGGAGGAGGAGGAGAAGGAGGAGGAGGAGGAGGAGGAAAACTATTTGGAGCTGTGAGTGGAGGGAAAAGGAGAGTTCTTAAAACTGTCCCTGGGAGCCCAGATGTGATCGAACATGAAAACACAATCTTCTTACAAGTGGCTTGGAAATAGGACCTAATGTAATTATCTTAAACAAATTCACAAGAGGAGAGCATTCCTGCTTGAGGTCATCTCAGCTAACCAATGCAGCCTTGCTCTGCTCAGCCTGACACAGTGCTTAGCCTGGGAGCCTGATTTGGACTGAGAAAAAGACCTCTCTGGCTGTTACTTTTCCACATGGATTATCTGAATGTCAGAATGTTCCAGGCATCAGCTCCTTAAGTCTAGGAGTCATGAAATGCCAGACCTCTGCAGACACTGGAATGTAGACTGTGATTACCAGCATGTTTGCCCTAATAACCGATTTGTTTCTAGATCATCTAGTTTGGGTGGTTGAGACATGGATGAACACAACTGGGAGTGTGTTGATGAATGTTGAGGCAGGTGATAGGTATCTGCGGTTTCCTGACACTACTGTTCTTTTTGCTTTCACACGTTTGAGGTTTTCCATAGTGAAAAATTAAATCAGCGGAAAGGCAGTGCAGTCCAGTGGTTACATGCATGGACTCTGAGTCCCACAGATCTGCGGGTGTGTCCTGGCTCATCCAAGCTAAATCATCCCAGGCTAAGTCTCCACAGTAGTAACCTCAGTGAGATCTTAGCTCCATTTTACAGATGAGGCCACTGAGGCTCAGGGAGGGGCTGTGACTTGCCCAGAGTCCCAGAGTTGGGAAGGCCTGAGCCAGGATTTGAACCAAGTCCTTTTGCCTCCAAAATCTTCTAACTGGTACACTCAGGGCTAGCTGTATAATTTGTGGGACCCAGTGGACAAATGGCATGTGGGGACCCTTGTTAAAAAATGATGATTGCTTCTTGGAATAGGGGATTTGAAAAAATAATAATAGTGGTGAATTTCAAGTTGATGACAGCAGAGCATTAAACCAAGCACAGGGCCCTCTGCGAAGCTGGCACCAGCTATACTGTATAATGTTAGCTGCCAGTATTCTTACTACAATCGCATATTCACAGTCCCCTGGAGTCTTCAAATCAAAGAAGAATAGAACAGAATTCTGGTGTCTCAAGGATCTTGACGATCCCAGAATTACAGAACAGTGCCCACTCCCACAAATTCTTGCTAAGTCAGAACCCAGAACATGAGAAAGACTAAAAAATACATTGGCAAATACAGAATGCTGGAACTGGAAGATGTCATCAAATCAGCCCACTTTGCAGATGTGGAAGTCAAGACCCAGAAAGCAGTAGCGGCTTTCCTAGTATTCAGGACTCCAAGACCCCAGGGTCCCTCATCACCCGTGAGAGCAACTCTCTGGATCTTCCCATTCAGCTGACAGGCCTCCCCCATTCCTTCAGTTTCCAGCCCCTGGAGTGGGATTCTTCCTCCATTGTTCTCCTCGTGGGCCAACCTTCTCCCACGCCGTTGCCTCTCTTAGCTCGGTGTCCCAGAAGAGCATTACCAGCAGCTGCTTAACTCAAATTACAGCTTCTTTAGGAAGAAAGAAAACATGGGATAAGAGATCGAGGCAAACATTGCCTCTCTAAAGAGGCTCTCGTCAGCCTGTTATGAGTGAGGAGTTTGTTTTTTGTTAATATTTTTTCTGCATGGCGTGCTGCAAATAAGAACATTCAGAGAGCAAATTGGTGGCGTATTTATTGCTGTTGGTTCCTCAGCAGCACTAAGCCAGTAATAACGGAGAAGCTGCTTGAAGTGTGAGCTCAATTCCGCCTGGTTAAAGCGATCAGGGCTCCGCTCCGGGGCTGTGTTTTGTCAAGTAGACACAGAGCACAACCCCAGAACACCCAAACTAATAGCATAATCGGATTGAGACTTCCACATGCTCCCCACATCTCTGCGGGTTCCCTGGGGCAGCGGGCTGGGCTCCAAGCTCCAGGTGCCCACCCGGCACCCAGCCCAGACCCAGAGAAGACTGGTACCTCTCCCTGCCCAGACAAGCCATGCTCTTAGCTTTGTACCTTGCTCCCAGGTACCTGAGAGGGCTGGCAGTGTGAGACCTAAGTCACGCACCCAGGAGGGTGGGGGTGTCCCCTCGAGTAGGGGGCTCCACAGAGAAGATACCAAGGGGGCCACTTTAAAGTGCAGCACCGGCAGTTCCTGGTTGAGTCACCTTGAGCAAGTTACTGAACCTCTCCACCCGTACCTCTACTTCTCCATAAGTAAAATGGGTATAATAATAAATACCTACATCATAGAGTCACTATGAGGATTAAACTGAGTTAATGCATGGGAAGGGAATCCTTTAGAACAGTGCCTGGCCCTTGGTAAGAATTACACAAGCACTGGTTTTATTTATTTAAAATCCGTTGCCTAGGCTGGAGTGCAGTGGTGCAAACATAGCTCACCGCAGCCTCAAACTCCTGGGCTCAAGCGATCCTCCCTCTCCAGCTTCCACAGTAGCTGGGACTACAGACGTGTGCCACCACACCCAGCTAATTTTTTTTTAATTTTGTGTAGAGACAACATTTAAATTTTGTGTAGAGGGGCATCTCACTATGTTGTCCAGGCTGGTCTCAAGGCAGAATTTAGATCATCAAAAATCTTTGAGATCCCAGAATTACAGAACTCTGGGATCTGAGCTATGTTTACAGTGGTGCAAACATAGCTCACCGCAGCCTCAAACTCCTGGGGTCAAGCGATAGCCCTACCTCGTCCCCCAAAGCTCTGGGATTCCAGATGTGAGCCGACGTGGCTAGCCTTGGATTTTTACTGGAAAGATAACAAGCTCTGGAGTCTGCAACCCGGACTTTGCACACTGTGTGAACTTGGGTGGGTCACTTCAGCTCTGGCTTCTTTGTCTGAACAGACACGAGGTGATAACTCATGTGTATGTCTCAGGGGGCTGTGAGGGTTAACCGGGGTAAGGAGTGTTGATGGGTTTTGTAAGCAGCGCTGGTTTTGTGGCCCGGTCGGGGCCTCCTGGGAAACAGTGTAGTACACTGTTGGTGAGAGTGTGAATTATGACGACGACTTGGAAAAGAATTTGGCAATGTGGCATCATGTGGAAGATGCACATACCCTCTCACTCAGCAATTTCACCCCTAAGAAGACGCCCAAAAAGAATTCTGGCTGATGTGTTCACATACACACATGGATGCTCATAGCAGTGTGTTCAAGGGAGTTCTGGGCAAGAAAACACCTAAGTGCCATGGCCAGGAGATCACATGAATCAACTGTGGGACAGCCAAGCAATGGACTCCCACACAGCCCTAAAAATAAATTAACCACACCACCATGGAACAATACCAGGGAATCTTTTCCTGATGGAATAGCTCTGTATCTTGACTGTTGGGATGATTATTCAAACCTACACACATTTTCAAGAACTGTACACCTGGGGTCAGGGGAAGAAATAAAAGATACATGCAAAAAAAAAAAAAAAAAAAAAAGTGATGACATCTGAATACAACCCACCTCTGAGTTAACAGTATTGTCCAGTGGTTAGGTGCATGGGTTCTGGGTCCCACAGATCCAGGGGTGTCTTCTGGCTCATCCAAGTTAAATCATCCCAGGCTGAGTCTCCATAGTAGTAACCTCAGTGAGATTGTACTGTTGTGTCAATTTCCTGTTTTGATCATTTTTACTATGACCTTGAAGGGTATTATCATTGGGGGAAGCTGGGTGAAGGTTGACAGGGTCTCTCTGTATTATTTTTTCAACTTCATGTGAGTCTTAAATGATTTCAAAAAAAAGAATTAAAACTGATTCATTAATTAATTACAGTGCATGCAACAACATAAAGGAATCTTCAAAACAGAATAAGGAAAGATAAAGAAGAAAATACACAGTGGGATTCCTTTTATTTTATTTTATTTTATTTTATTTTATTTTATTTTATTTTATTTTTTGAGACGGAGTCTCGCTCCGTCGCCCGGGCTGGAGTGCAGTGGCCAGATCTCAGCTCACTGCAAGCTCCGCCTCCCGGGTTCACGCCATTCTCCTGCCTCAGCCTCCCGAGTAGCTGGGACTACAGGCGCCCGCCACCTCGCCCGGCTAGTTATTTGTATTTTTTAGTAGAGACGGGGTTTCACCATGTGAGCCAGGATGGTCTCGATCTCCTGACCTCGTGATCCGCCCGTCTCGGCCTCCCAAAGTGCTGAGATTACAGGCTTGAGCCACCGCGCCCGGCCAGGATTCCATTTATACTGAGTTCAAAAACAGGCAACCCCTACACTATAGTATCTAGGAATCTTATACATGTAATAAGTCACTAACAAACAGCCAACCCTGAACCCGGAAGAGGGGTTCGCCTTGGCAGTAGAGACGAGTAGGTAGCAGGTAGGGTGGAGTCCACAGGGCTTAGCCACATGGGTAGCGTTGCATTTCTCAAGCTCAGTGGTGGAGAGGCTGTTGTTTGTTTCATTTTGCTTTGTCCCTTACACCTACCTTATGTATTTCATTTTATTTGTATAAAGTATCTCCATAAAAATACGTTTTAAAAAGGGTTTGGTCTTTGGAGTCAGAAAGTCCTGGGTCAAGTGCTGGCTTTGCTGCCTAGCAGCCAAGTGACCTTGGCCAAGTCATCTCTGGGCCTCAGGGTCCTCTGTGTGGAGCCTACTGGGCAGGAAGATGGCTATCTTATGACAGGGCCTTCCTGGAAAAATGACCTCCCAGCACCTTCAGGCATCTAGGCCTCCCTTTTTCTACAGGGACTTGGAATAAGGCCTGAAGGGACAGCTTTGCCCAACAGTGCAGCCCTGTAGGGGCACCAACCACCCATGTCCCTGACGTGTTCTGCTGGGAAAGGGAATGTGAACTCTCTCTCTTTTATTTTTATTATTTTTTTGACAGGGTCTTACTCCGTTGCCCAGGCTGGAGTGCAGTGGCACAATCATGGCTCATTGCTACCTTAAATTCCAGCCATCGTCTTCCCTCAGCCTCCCCAGTAGCTGGGACTACAGGCACACATCACCATGCCCAGTTAATTTTTTTTTTTGTAGAGACAGGGTTTTGCCATGTAGCCCAAGCTGGTCTTGAACTCCTGAGCTCAAGAGATTCTCTCACCTTGGCCTCCCAAAGTGCTGGGATTACAGGTGCATGTTTAACATTTCTCCAGGCCTGTGCTCGCCCTCTCTCAACACCTTCCCCAGCTTATCTCTCCCACTGAGAAGGAGTCACCCCAAGTGGCTTAGATTTGGGGCAGTGACTGGGCCAGGTTTGCTGGCGGCAGGGCCTTCTCCCGCATGGAATGGCCAAGCTTCCCTGCTGCCTATCTCTTCTCTGATTTACCCACCTGGGTACAGATCTTGTTTCTTTTCTCTTCTGCAACAAGCCAGAGCAAGGCAAGCTTCTGCATTTGACTTAGCTGGATAGTCAGCCCCTCAGACCTCATGCCTAGACCCAGCTGGGCCGACCCTCATGAACAACCGTGCAGAGTTCACCTTCCTATCCCACTCTTCCCATCTATATTACACTTGCAGACCTTGTCCCATTTATTGCTTTGAACAATTTAATTCTACTCCTCGGAGGGACAGACCTGGTTCTGTGTTCAAAGCTCAAACACCCAGGCAAGCTCAACCAGTATTCACCTCTCTTCATTGGCTCTTACGAAACATCACTGCCATCCAGAATAAACCTTCGTCTTTTTTCCCCTGCTCCTAGCTCCCTCGATATGTGTGAATATAAAATATAAATATATGTAAATATAATTCTGTGGCCGTTTGTGTTCAAGATTTAGAATCTCCTCCTAGAGGGAAAAGGCAGGAAGGGAATGGCTTGTAAGCACAGGCTGTGCTTCATTAAGAAGCATGTTTGGGGTGGTGATCACTTTTCTCTAAGCTAGACAAGCCGGCTGGAAGCTGACCTCCCTACATCCTGAAATTTCATCAACTCCTTTTCTCCTCCAAAGAGCCTCTCCCAACCCCTCCTCCACCAAAACAGAGCCCCTTCCTTCCTGTCTCCCCAGGGACCGCCAGGGGTCACAGGGACTGCGTGAAATGCGCTCCTCTGCTCCGATCCAAGGGGGCTCTGGGCTTCCAGACGGCTTTAGATGCCTGGCAGTCGGCCCACCGGCACGTGATGGGGCCCCAGGTCACGAACAACGGGGCTGGAGGGCTACAGCTGAGCATCTGGAGGGGACAGCCGCTGCCCGCTGCCTGAACTGATGGAAAGGAATCCTTGCCCTAATTTTCGCAACAGACACATGTTGTAACACTCTGCATCTTTAACAGAACCCTTTCATAACAACAATAAACAGCCATGTCAATAATAACACTGATAATGAATAATTGCCCTATTTGAGAGCTCACCATCTCCAAGAGGGCTGGAAATGGTGACAGCCACTGATAGGGTTGCTTCTTAGATGCTACCGTTTTATAAACACTAGAGCATCCAGTTCTCACATCTATCCTCCAGGGGAGGACTGATGATTCTCCCCATTTTACAGACAAGGAAACTGAGGCTCCAGGGAGGTTGGCTCCTGTCCGGGGCACTTGTGTGGTAAGGCATGGAGCCTGGAGTTGTAACTTAGGCCAGTTACAACTCTCCAGTCCCAACATTCAGCTCAGTAAGGAGACATCAGAATGATGCTTCTTCCTGGTGTTAGTTCAATGAGAAGGCTCGTCCTGAGGCAGGACCCTTGCTAGGTGACCGTGGGGCTGCCAAATGGCCTCAGCTATAAAATTCCAAGATTCCCAACCAAGGCCTATCCCGACAGAGCCTTATGAGAAGACAGTTGCCTGCCAACCCCCCAGCATGTGGGCTCTCCCAGCCTTTGTAATACCAGAAATATTGAAAATAGCTCACAGACACTCCCCCACCACTGTCACCTTTGGAGCCAGCAGGGTACCCCTCAATGCCTGACTTTCTGGGGACATCCAGGGCCACCATGCTGGTTTCAGTTCTGGGCAGGCCAGTAGCTACAACCTCCTGGTGCTCGGGACTTAACCTCTCTCACCCAGAGTCAGCCAGTCGTGAGGGAGCAGGGGTGGGGGTGGAGGGCCCGTTCAGCCCAGGCCACGAAGGCCCCTCGGCTGGCAGGACATCAAAACCCACACAAAACGCTTCCATGTGGTACCAGCCCTTGGCCCGCGTCCTTCACGTCGGATTAATCCTCCGGCTGCTCGGACAGACGTGTCCTCACCACTCTGCTTTCATGTTTGCCCACAATTTGAATGTCATCACACAAAATCAAGGCTAATTGTGAACAGACCTCCCCTCCCCCTCCCCCCGGCCTACCTCCCCTCCCCCTTCCTCCTTCCCTGTCCACATCTGGATCCCACAACCACTCTTGGGGACCTTGGAGACCTGCTTAGGCTGCGAACTCTGAGAATCTAACCTGATTTCCTTTTCCCGTCTCCCAGCCTCCTAAATATATATCATGGAATGTTACTTTACTTTACATTGCTGTAGCCACTGCCCAGATGACCCTACAAATTCTCCATCTTTCTGGGCTCTCTCCACATGGAGAGCAAAACTCTGGCAAAGTTAGCTGGGTGCCGTGGCTCATACCTGTAATCCCAGCACTTTGGAAAGCCAAAACAGGAAGATTACTTAAGCCCAGGAGTTCGAGACCAGCCTGGGCAACAAAGTAGAACTGGGTCTCTACAAAAAAATACAAAGATTAGCTGGGCGTGGTGCCACCTCTGGTCCCAGCTACTTGGGAGGCTGAGGTGGGAGGATTTCTTGAGCCCAGGAGTTCGAGACCAGGCTGGGCAGCATAGTGAGACCCCATCTCAAAAAGCAAGGCAAAATAAAATAAAATAGCTCTGGCAAAGCCAGGGGAAACCTACCCTCAACTCAGCCAGGTAAAACCTCTCCCCCTCAGCCTGCCAGCCACATCCCGCTCTCCTAACACATATCCATTTCACACGTGTTGCAGCCCATCAGGCTGTATCATATACTCACCTGCCCCTTGTGCCCAGACCAGGTTGTGACATGTCACTCACAGTACATGGGACACGGTCCAGCTTGATAAGGCTCCCTGAGCTGAGCAAAGGAATTTGGTACAGGAGAAACAGGAGTGTTCGTCATCTTCGGAGAACTCCAAAAGGAGAATCTTTGGTGTTTCCTGGGAGCCTGTTTGAGGAAGCAGAAGAGAAGCTACAGAGAATCTCTGGGTGCTGAGAGTCCCTCGGGGGTGGAATGGGTGTTTGCAGGGACTCGGGGCTCCAGAGAAGAAAAGTCTGTGGGGACAGGAATTCTAGGGGCAGGAGTTTTCAAGCACTGGTGAATACCAACTGTGTGGTCCAAGCACCCCAAACAGCAATTCCTTGGGTTGTGGTGACACCCATCCTCTCCACTTAAAAGGTCACATCATTTCAGAGTCCAAAAGAGGCTGAGATGACTCAAGGGCCCATTGCATATAGGAGAAAGCTGAAGCCTGGAGAGAAGAGAATGGCCAGCCCAAAGTTCAAGAGAAAGTCAGTTATTTGGGCCCAGGTTGGTCTTTGCCTAATGTTGCTTTCTGGAAAAGATGGCAATGAACACCATTTGTGGCCTGCACTGGCTGCTGGGGAATCCTACAGAAGATGACCCCACCCTGGAGACGTCCAAGAGGTGACATAAGAATCTGAGTTTAGGTCTGTGCTCTGCAAATACCACTTAATTGTGGATCCGATAGTGCAGAGCTGTCACCAGACCCAGGCAACACGTGCAGAAGAGCAGATCCAAAGGAAGGAACAAATGTTCCGGAACCAGACCCCTGGGATCAACCCACTTCATCCACACACCACCCTGTGGCCGTGAGCAGCCACCTAACCTCTGCAGGATGGAGCATGTTTCCACGACTCCCTCCCCAGCCACAGTACCAGCTCCTTCCTGTTGGTGTTTGCCAAGTGCCAGGGAGTAAACAGAGCACCAGGGAGTAAACAAAGTGTTTAGCCCTAGTGTAATCCTAAATCCATCATTCCCACTTCCCAGGTGCAGAAACTGAGGGTCTGACATACATGAGGACACACAAGAAGCCAAGATTCAAAGTGATGAGAGGAATGACTAAATGACAACAAGAAGTATTTAATAACCCAGTTATTATAATCAGCAAGGGGAGAGATGAATGAGTGAGTGAGTGAATGAGTGAGTGAGTGAATGAATGAATGAATGAATGAAAATTTGCCCTTCTCCTGGGCTCCAGGACACATTTGACGATTTTCTCTGCATTGATGGAGAAATACCCCCACTTCATTTCCAAGGACTGCAGAAGGGAATTTAAACGTACATACTCCCATATCGTTGGCATCTGCCAAAAATGAGGCTGAAGCTTGCTTGGACAAATGAAATTCTGACAAAGTGTGTCACAGGCTTGAAGCATCTGTCACTGACTGGGAGAGACGCACATTTGAATCTGAGAGAAGTGCCGCTCGCCTGCGAATGACAATTGTGCAGTCAGGGCCGACTTTCCCTCTGACCTTCTGGCCAGCTCCAAAGGGCTCTCTCCTGTAAACATCCTCCAAATAGTTTATCTTAATAAAAGCGCCTGTAATGGAGACGGAGTTAATTTGAAATGGTTTCCTTGGCCGTTTGTCTTGTCGGCCAATTGCTGGGAGAAGGCTGAAGTCAATATTGCCTGAGCCGCGGTGGGGTCCTGCAGGCCTCGGACTCATCCTGGGATCATGCCACTGATGTGACAGCCGAGAATTCCCTCCTCCAGTGCCTAATCCAGCGCCTTTTCACCCAGTTCTCTCTGTCTTCCCATTCTACTGAGGCCTGAGCCTCCCCCGGCCCGACCCTGGACCTTGCAGATGTGGCAAACGTGGAAAACATTAGGTTTGCTGGCGATTGTCTGCACAGCCGTGTTTATGTTTGCAATAAAAGCAAGCAGGTGCTGGCAATTTAGCTAATCAGGTACCATCCCGGCCCCAGACGCCTGCCCGCCTGCCCGTCGTCACTGCTCAATGTGGCTCTCTCCAAGCCTGCAATTAGCCTGGTCCCCCAGCCCTGCATACGGCTCGGATCACCCCCACAGGATGCACAAATGGCCCAATGGATGGTCCCTTGGCAGTCCATGACCAACGGCGTGGGGCCGAAACCTCTTCAGGCCTATGCCCTCTGCAACATCAAAACAGGCCTCTCTTGCCCTCTACAGAACCATTTTTGGGGGTCAAGCCTGCTAAAGGAGTGGGCTCTGTCTGGAGTTTTCGCAGGGGAAGATGAGCAACGTATAGAAGTGGTACAGTCATCAGACCTTCAGACTCCCCCCAGCCTGGGTCAGGCTATGTCCCCCAAAGTCACTTGATCACATTGGCCTGCAGAATCTGACACAACAATCTCTAGCCCTGAGCATTTAGCAGTATCAGGTACACCACCCAGGGGTGGACGTTCATGAGCCCTGCCTGCCGGGCCCTGTGTGACCCCAGACACACCCCACTGGCCAGTCTGAACCTCCGTTTCCTCATCTGTCAAACAGGTAGATTAGACCAGCTCAAGGTCTGTCAACCACAGCACTACTAATGCTTTTTTTTTTTTTTTTTTGAGACAGAGTCTGGCTCTGTCGTCCAGGCTGGAGTGCAGTGGCCGGATCTCAGCTCACTGCAAGCTCCGCCTCCCGGGTTTACGCCATTCTCCTGCCTCAGCCTCCCGAGTAGCTGGGACTACAGGCACCCGCCACCTCGCCCGGCTAGTTTTTTGTATTTTTTAGTAGAGACGGGGTTTCACCATGTTAGCCAGGATGGTCTCGATCTCCTGACCTTGTGATCCGCCCGTCTCGGCCTCCCAAAGTGCTGGGATTACAGGCTTGAGCCACCGCGACCGGCCAACACTACTAATGCTTGAGCTTGGAGGGTTCCTGCTGGGGAGCCGTCCTACCCATCGCAGGATGTGAAGCAGCATCCCTGGCCTCTACCCACTGCATCCCAGCAGCCGCCCTCACCAGTTGTAACAACCAACAACATCCCTAGACATTGCCAAACCTCCTCTAGGAGCAGAGACAACATCACGCCCGTAGAGACACTGGAGTAGAGCCATGGCTGCCAGCCCCAGCGGCACAGCAGGCTCCCTTGGGAGGACTTGGACAGGTGAATCGTGCTCTACCCCATAGTTCCAGATGCAACCACTCTGTGGGGCAGCCCAGGCATTCCTGCTGTCGGTTTCAAAAGTTCCCCAGGGATTCGAATGACCTGATAGGGTTGAGACCCACTGGGGGCTCAAAGATCTATGAGGACCACCACCCCCACTTTTTCTGGGCAGAGATGTCGTTACAGAAGTTCAGCCCAGCCTTTCGCAGTCCAAGTCTAACCCATTTCCCTAGCTGCACCACAGGCTTCCAGCGACCCCCACCTGGAGGGTCTTGTGTGGTACTTTTATTTTTCTTAGCAGACATTATTTAGCCAATTCCAAGTTGAACAGAATCCAACCAAATGCAGTGCCTACAACACTTTTACGGCTAATTGGTTTGACTGGTACATTGTAAATGTGTGAAGGGACTCTAGTGAGGGAAGTGGGGACCTGGTTAACCTTTCCGTGGGGCTTAGCTCTTTGCTGTGAATCTCTTAGGCCTGTCCAGCCTAGGGAGCACCTCCTCTTGCCCACTGAGGGGACTCCAGCCCTCAGAGCTTCCAGCTCTTCTCCCAGGCAAGGTGTCCTAGGACCAAGGCCTTCTGGCAGCCCTGAGCACTCAGGGCTGAGCCTGATCTCATCCCTCTGAGACAAAGTCCCTTAGGGAATCCTGGCCTGGCCCTCCCTTCCTCCTTCCTCCCTGTTTCTCTGCTCCATCCTCCCTGTCTCCCTCTTCCCTATCTCCCTCCTCCCTCCTCTCTCCTCTCCACCTCTCCTCCTTCCTCCCTTCCTCTCTTCTTCCCTGCCTCCTCCCTTCCCTGCTTCTTCTTCCCTCCTCCCTTCCCTCCTCCTTCCTTTATCCTCCCTTCTCCCTACTCCCCTCCTCCCATGTGTCCAGCTACACTGGTGTCCAGGCTGTTCCTTGGACAACCAACCTCTTTCCCTTCTTATAGCCCTCACCCATGCTGTTCCCTTGACTTAGACATCTGTTCCCAGCACCTCTGCTGGCTTCATGCCCCTCCATGCCCTCACAGGTCAACACAAATGTCACTTCCTCCAGGAAGCCTTCCCTGTCACCAACTCTCAGCACAGGCAATCTCCTTCAGAGGACCCATTACTGACTGTAACTAGGGAAGTTTATCTGGGCAATTCTCTGTCTCCTCAAATTCAACCAGGGAGACAGAGGACAGGCTCTGATCTGCCTGGTCAGTTCTGCTGTGAAGGAAGGTCACTGTGGCAGCGCAGGAGCTGGGTACCAGGAGTAGAAAGGTGGTGGGGCCCAGCCTCTGCCCCCAGGAGCTCCCACCAAGTGTAAGGTCAGATGAGCCCAGAGTCGGTACCGGGGAGGCTGAGAATCCGTGCTAGCTCTCAGCCTGGCTGCTTCTCGCAAATGTGGAAACCACCACCATGTCTGTTATTGGGGAAGTCACTCTGTGGGCCAAGATGTGGCCAGGCTGGAGGGATGCCGTGCAACCTTAAAACTAGAAGTCTGACCTCCATGGGCCGGGCTGGGACCCAAGCTGCTGAGAGCTTCCTTTCCCCCAAGGACCTTGAAAACAGTTTAGATAGTCTTTTATGGGAAATTGTCACTTTTTGTTATTAATCTTTCATTTTCCATAAAAGGAATGTAGGCGGCTAGGCTCGGTGGCTCATGCCTGTTATCCCAGCACTTTGGGAGGCCGAGGCAGGCGGATCACCTGAGGTCAGGAGATCAAGACCAGCCTGGCCAACATGGTGAAACCTTGTCTCTACTAAAGATACAAAAAGTAGCCGGGCATGGTGGCGTGCGCCTGTAGTCCCAGCTGTTTGGGAGGCTGAGGCAGGAGAATTGCTTGAACACCTGGGAGGTGGAGTTTGCAGTGAGCCGATATCACGTCACTGCACTCCAGCCTGGGAGACAAGGGTGAAACTTCATCTCAAAAAAAAAAAAAAAAAAAAAAACAGGGAATGCAGGCTCGTAGTTAAAAACAAAATCCAATGGCACTGTAAGGCGTGTAACCTAAATGAGGGGTCCCCACCCCGCCCCCACTCCTTCCCTCCTCATGCTGCTTCCCAGAGGCAGCTACTTTCCATACTTTCACCCACTTCTTAACTCTACGTTTCTCAATAATATGTATCCTGCATATTTGACTCCTTCCATTTTAATTATGTTAAAAAAAATTACATAGACATGTTTTCCCTAAAAGTACAGGTTTAAAAATCCGACAGACACAGTGCTTGAGACCCCACTCCACTGCTTCCTGGCTGCGTGGTCCTGAGCTGATTTCTTGACCCCTCTGAGAATCCATTTCCTCGGCTGTCACATGGGAATAAGAACACCTGTTTGGTTCAATCGCTGGGGTTTAAAATGGGATGATTGTGTAAACCTCGGAGGCTCAAGGGATGTGCAATAAACCACTGCTGTAGCTTGAGGACCTGCTTGCTCGTCACCCCTTGTGGAAAATGAGTAGCTCAGTACACAGCACTTAGAAGGGAAGATAATAACAGATCCACCTCCCCAATGCTGTGAAATCTGAGAGAGGAGAGAGAGTAGTGGAAAGGCTGGCAGATAGAAGCAGAGCAGAAGGAGCAGTCTGATGAACATTCTGCTATGAGTTCCATTTCTGTGCAGCCCACATCAGCTCCTTCATAAGGGACTGATGGTGTGTGCAGCGTTCAGGGGCCCCAGCCCCTGGCAGCCCCATCCTCCAACCTCCTGTCTCCCCTGTTCATATTGCAACCTAGTTTTGGCATCCGCCCCAGACCCCCAATTCACTGGACAAATGGTTGCCTTTGACTTTGTCCTGAGCCCGAGCCAGCCCATCTCAGAGGTCCCCTCCTCCGGGAAGATGCTTGTGATCTTCCCAGCACTCAGCCACTCTTCCCCTTCTGTAGTACCTACATGTCCAGTGAGGACACTGGCCACTCTTCTCAGGTGCAAGTCCTCCCACCCAGATCCCGTTTTTCCCCAGCACTACAAGCCCTGAGTACAGAGGTCTCTGCTGTTCCCTCTCACCTAGAGAAGTTCAGCCCAGCTTTTTGTTGGGAGACCAACAGAGAGACCACATAGTAGGACAATGGCCAACATGTGTCAACAGAGGAGAAGGGTCCCATGTGAGATCCGTGTGGCACTAAATGCCTATTCTGATCAAGCCACTCAGAACTCTGGCCATATATCTCCTCTGTACCTACATTCCCTCCTCCAGCCAAGTTTCACTGAGCACCTACTATTTGCCATGCATTGTCCTGGAGGCTGAAGAAGAGGAAACTTTTATTCACAACTTTTAGACACAAACATTTATTAAGCACCTACTACGTGGTGGGCAGTGTGGGTGTATATTAGTCCATTCTCACACTGCTAATAAGGACGTATTAGAGAGTGGGTAATTTATAAAGGAAAGAGGTTTAACTGACTCACAGTTCTGCCTGGCTGGGGAGGCCTCAGGTAACTTACAATCCTGGGGGAAAGTGAAGCAAACACATCCTTCTTCACATGGTGGCTACAAGGAGAGCAAAAAGGGAAGTGCCCCTTATAAAACCATCAGATCTCATGAGAACTCACTCACTATCACGAGAACAGGATGGGGGAAACCGCCCCACGATTCAATTATCTCCACCTGGTCTCTCCCACAACACATGGGGATTATGGGAACTATAATTCAAGATGAGATTTGGACGGGGACACAGCCAAACCATATCAGGATGCAACAGTTGCAATGCAGTCAGTGCCCCTGCCCTCCTAGGGATGCTTCTGATCACATCTAAGAAAGGAGGCTGTAGGCCGGGCATGGTGACTCACGCCTATAATCCCAGCACTTTGGGAGGCCAAGGCGGGTGGATCACCGGAGGTCGGGAGTTCGAGACCAGCCTGACCAACATGAAGAAAAACCCCGTGTCTACTAAAAATACAAAATTAGCCAGGCACGGTGGTGCATGCTTACAATCCCAGCTACTTGGGAAGCTGAGGCAGGAGAATCGCTTGAACCTGGGAGGCAGAGGTTGCAGTAAGCTGAGATTGCACCATTGCACTCCAGCCTAGGCAACAAGAGCAAAACTCAGTCTCAAAAAAAAAAAAGAAAGAAAGAAAGAAGGCTGTATACCAGCCATGGGCACAGAGTTAGAACTCAAGATACAATTGCTGAACTGAATAAGAAGTCTTTATCTTCACCTTGTGCATATGAGAACCAAATGGCTGTAAGCTGGTCGTGAGCGTTCACTGAGTGCTGATGCACACCACCGAGCTGGACTCCGGACATGCTGAGACCATCACCAGCCTTCCCACTTTGCAGGGAGGAAGCTAAGGTTCAGAGAAGCTGGTGTGTCCAAGGTGACCCAGGTAGAAATGAAATACAGGCCAGGCTCAGTGGCTTATGCCTGTAATCCTAGCACTTTAGGAGGCCAAGGCGGGTGGATCACTTGAGTTCAAGAGTTCAAGACCAGCCTGGCCAATATAGTGAAAAAACCCTATCTCTACTAAAAATACAAAAATTAGCCAGACGTGGTGGTGGGCACCTGTAATCTCAGATACTCGGGAGGCTGAGGCAGGAGAATCGCTTGAATCCAGGAGACGCAATTTGCAGTGAGCTGAGATCGTGCCACTGCACTCCAGCCTGGACAACAGAGCAAGACTCTATCTCAAAAAAAAAGGAAAAAAACAAAAAACAAGAAAACCACAGTGCTACTCTAAGTGTAGGCACCTAGTTACAACATCATTTGTGACTCTTTTCTTTCTTGAGACTTTTATTTTTATATTGGGGACTTGTTGTCAGCTTTCTGGCTGTCTGGGGCAGAGAACTTCATGGACAGTTGGGTGGACTCTCAAATAAAGAAAAGGTTGAAGTTCTCTTTATTAAAAGGGGGTCAGAGACCCTAACAAGACAGCACCTAGGTCTGCCTGCAGTGATGGGACCATCCGGGAAAAGGAGAAGCCAGCGTGGACAGGGCAATCCAGGAGGCCTCACAGAGGAGGTGGCCTCAACTGCAGCCATGCAGAAAGCAAGGGAGGGCTTTATGAAGTCACAGAAGACAGAGGTGCCAACGGATGGAACAGGCTGACCCATGTGGAAGTGAGCACCCCATCACGGGGGTACCCAAGCCCTTGGCAAAGGTGCTGTACTGGAATCCAGCATTAAGAATTGGTCAGGCAGGCACAGTGGCTCAGGCCTGTAATCCCAGCACTTTGGGAGGACAAGGTGGGCGGATCACGAGGTCAGGAGAGGGAGACCATCCTGGCCAACATGGTGAAACCCTGTCTCTACTAAAAATACAAAAATTAGCTAGATGTGGTGGTGTGTGCCTGTAGTCCCAGCTACTCAGGAGGCTGAGGCACGAGAATTGCTTGAACCCAGGAGGCGTGGGTTGCAGTGAGTGGAGATACGCCACTGCACTCCAGCCTGGCAACAGGCAAGACTCCTTCTCAAAAAAACAGAATTGGAGTAACAAAGTGAAATAACTACATTTATTAACTATAGTAAATTATAACTAATAATGAGTATTATTATATAATAAATATGTAATAAATTATATGATTATACATCATATATATATACACACACATATACCTAAATTATAAGAAGGTGTTGGCCAGTCATGGTGGCTCACGCCTGTAATCCCAGCACTATGGGAGGCTGAGGTGGGTGGATCGCCTGAGGTCAGTAGTTCAAGACTAGCCTGGCCAACATGGTGAAACCGCTGTCTCTACTAAAAATACAAAAAATTAGCCAGGTATGGTGGCGCATGCCTGCAATCCCAGCTACTCGGGAGGCTGAGGCAGGAGAATTGTTTGAACCTAGGAGACGGAGGGTGCAGTGAGCCAAGATCACGCCACTGCACTTCAGCCTGAGCAACAAGAGTGAAACTCTGCCTCAAAAAAAAAAAAAAGTTGTCATTTACAAATGTGGAAACTGAGGTTTGAAGAGGCTAAATGACATAGCAGAGAGCCAGCCCTAAGCCATCAATCTAACTCTAAAACTAGGCTCTGAACATGATCTGTGAAGATTCTATCCGCTCTTAATGTTTGTGATCACCTTCTCGCTGTGGGCTGAGAAAGGCAAACAAGTTTGAGGGGTGCTGGAGGGAGAGCATCTAAGAGGTCTATCTTGCTGGACGGCAAGACCTTTGGGGAACCGTGGCAGAAACCGGAACTTATAGGCCCCAAGGAGACCATGAACCCCAGAAAGGACCAGGTTCAACTCAGGTTCTGAAGGTTTCCCCCGCTGCTAGGATCCTGAGAAGGTTTGGGGGCTGCTGTTCCCCACCCAAGAGAGGCCTCTGGGGGCCTTGGCCTCCCTGTTCAGCCCGCCTAACATTTTCTATTTAAATGCAAATTTTGACTTTTCACTTGGCAGCTAGGAAAAGTTTTTTGCACTGGAATGAGGGTCACGATAATAATTTATCTACAGGCCTTTTTCTAACAATTATTATTTGTTCAAGGGAGAAGGTGGAGGCCCCAGAGGCTGGGAGAAGGGGCTCGGTGCTGGAACACCACACACATGGACTGGCCTGCAGGTGTCAGGGCGGAGGCCAAGGCCCTCTCTCTGGGGCAGAGGGAACGAGGTGTAAGTAGAAGCTGCCCATCCTGGGGCCCCCGGCCCTGCGAGCTTGCTGAAAGGGAGCTGATATTTACTCAGCCCTCAGCTCTGCACTGAGAAGACTCTCCAATAAGCAAGGTATCAGGTCTCAAGTCTTGGGGAGCTGCCAGTCCGATGACAAGGACAGAAAAAGAAATAATCCATTACAATACAGGGTGCCACATGCCTGGCGCTGGGATGGGGTCCCAGGCAAGGCTCCTGTGCTAGCTTGAAGATCCAGGAAGGCTTCCTGAGGGAGGTGACCACTGCTCACAGTCTTCAACAACACTAACGGATCAGGCCATAGCTGGGGGAAGTGTCCATTGGTATCTTCTAGGGGGCATAATTAGATACAATCAATCAATATAATAAATTGGTAATTTCAGGCCTAGGAAAGAATGCTATAGTTTCTCCCCCAGATGCAGGCAGATGTACAATATTATTCAATGAAGCATTTTAAGTCATGGCGAAACACGAGAAACAGTCTAGATACTCATCAACAGGAGACTAGATCGATAAATGAGGCTGTGTCCATGCAGCAGAATACCATGCAGCTCTGTAAAATGAATGAGGAAGCACTTTATTTACTGATCTGGAAGAGTTCCAAATTATAGTGAGTGGGAAAAGATGCAGTGAGTATTATACATTTTGTGTAAAAGGCAGCAGGTGGATAATCTTTTTAAGATTTCCTTATATTTGCATAAAATGTCTCTGAAAGGATTCATACAAATTGAACACATGGTTTGCCTGTGAGGAGGGGCCTTAGGGGACTGAAGAATAAAAACGAGAGAGAGTTTTGCAGTTTCAGTTTTTGGTGTATGCATTTCTGTACCTTGTGAATTCCGATGCATCTGAATGTGATGCTGATTTAAAAACTGAGTTTAAAAAAAAAAGAACACAGGCGGGACACGGTGGCTCATGCCTGTAATCCCAGCGCTTTGGAAAGCCGAGGCGGGTGGATCACGAGGTCAAGAGATCAAGACCATCCTGGCCAACATGGTGAAACCCTGTCTCTATTAAAAATACAAAAAATTAGCTGGGCGTGATGGTGCACACCTGTAGTCCCAGCTACTCGGGAGGCTGAGGCAGGAGGATCGCTTGAACCCAGGAGGTGGAAGTTGCAGTGAGCTGAGATCGCACCACTGCACTCCAGCCTGGTGACACAGCAAGACTTCATCTCAAAACAAAACAAAAAACACAAAATCCAAAGGGCTGACCAGGCTATGGGGAAGACAGCTGGAGTCCCAGGCAGAAGGAACAGCATGTGCAAAGGTTGGGCTCACTTTCTGGAGTGAGAGAGAATCTGCAAAGAGAATGACTGGGAGGGTAGAGGTGAGGTAGGAGAGGGTGACCTGGCTCACTGGGCTCAGTGCTGGCTAGCTGTGCTCAAGTCTGCTCTTGTCCTAAAGACCCCAGGGGCCACTGGAGTGTTTTATATACAGGAGAGGCAGCCAGACTTGCTGTTTGGAAAAATTACTCTGGGGAAGGCATTTGCGGAGGACAGGAGGAGGCAGGCAGGCCAGTGGGAGGCTGCTGCAGGGACACACTCATTGCATTTAATCCCTCATGGTAACACTTTCATTTTAGAGAGGAGGACATTGAGGCACAGAGAGGGGAAGTAACTTGCTCAAGGTCACAGAGCTGGGATTAGAAACTGATCTGTCTGATACTTGGCTTTGCATGTACCCAGGATCTCCCAAGAGAAAACACTTTGCTGGGAAGTGGCGGCCTTGGTCCCAAGCAATTCGTGTGTCTCTGAGCAGGCTGCTGCCTCTGTCTGAGCCTCACTGGACTCATCTAAGGATGAGGGGCACTGTGCCTCTTGGCTGAGGTCACTTGGTTGTTGTGACAGCCCAGCACCAATGGTAGGGAAAGGGTTTTATAAACTGTAAAGTGCTGTGTTTCCTCTCCTTCCTGCAGGAGCCATGCTGGGGAGTGTCGCATCTGCCTGATCAGTGGCCTAGCCGCATCCCCCAGTGGGACACCCCTGCAGCTTGAGGATGACTCCCCTCTGGGTGTCCCAGCCAAACCTCCACCTGATCCGGCAGAGGGTGAAGCCCCTATCTTTGCACAAGAAAGCAGTTACTGAGACAACGACTTGGGGACTTGGGGAGTGGATTCCAGAAAAAAGCAACAAGGGAGTAGAGAAAGTGAGACAGGGAAGGAGGGAGAGCCAGGAAAGGGGTGATTTGGGGGATGACTCTGTGGGCACCCGGGGCTGTTCCTCTGGAGACCTTCCCAGAAACCAAATGCAGTATGCCTTAGGATTGTCCCTGCCAAAGGACAGGGGGCTAGGCCTTTTATCCAGGATCCCAGCTGCCCATGCACAGGTGGCATCCTACAGAGCCAGGCTGCACCTGCACAGGCTGAGGGGCTCCTTCAAGACCCAAGACAGACAACAAGGCTGTGCCAGGGCTCAGGTGGGGTGCCAGCACCACGCCCCAGTCTGTGCACACAGCCGCCCCAAAATCAGAGTGGGGGCCAAGGGCCTGTGACGCAGGACACAGGATGCACCTACTTCGCTGGGCGGGCCCACCTCCCCTCCCAGCCTCCTTTCATGCCCCATGCCACCTCCAAACTCTGTTCCCCAAGTTTCCCCATCTCAGCTGGAGGGCAGGGAACAACCACTGGGGGAGAAATCACACTAATGAAGGAAAACTTCAAAAACCAGATGCCAGAAAAGTGTGTGGCCAGAGTGGAGGGGCAATGAGTTAAACTCCTCCATGACAGGCTAACCTGTGTCCCCCTCAAATTCACATGATGAGGTCCTAACCTCCAGGACCTCAGAATGGGACTGTATTTGGAGATAATTCAGGGGAAATGGGTGGGCCTGATAATTCTGGGTCAACAGGGTGGGCCTTAATCCAATATAACAGTCCTTATAAGAGAGGACTAGGCCGCAGACAGAGAGAGACGCCAGGCCTGTGTTCACACAGAGCAAAGACCCCCTGGGGGCGCAGCGAGAACGTGGTCATCTCCAAACCTCCCAACACCTTCATCTTGGACTTCCAGCCTCCGGGTCTGCCAAAGACCACATTTCTGTTGTTTAAGCACCCAGACTGGAGTGTTTTGTCATAGCAGCCCTGTGACACTGACACAGCCTCCTACCGGAATGGGTGGGGCAAGTAAATGAGGGTGTGTTCTCATCATTCACCGTGGCCTCCGTGGGTGGGCTCTCCACGTACCTTCTCATGTATCCCTGTTGTGCTTTGTCCCTCATGTATCTCTGCCCAGATTTCATGTTGAAATGCAATCATCAATGCTGGAGGTGGAGCCAGAGGAGGTGACTGGATCATGGGGGCAGATCCTTCATGAATGGTTTAGCACCATCCCTGTGGTGCTATTCTCATAATAGTGAGTTCTCTTGCAAGATCTGGTTGTTTTAAAAGTGTGTGGTGGCCGGGCGCACTGGCTCACGCCTGTAATCCCAGCACTTTGGGAGGCCGAAGCAGGTGGATCACAAGGTCAGGAGATCGAGACCATCCTGGCCAACATGGTGAAACCCCATCTCTACTAAAAATACAAAAATTAGGTGGCATGTGCCTGTAATCCCAGCTACTTGGGAGGCTGAGGCAGGAGAATTGCTTAAACCCAGGAATCAGAGGGTGCGGTGAGCTGAGACATCACTATTGCACTCCAGCTTGGTGACAGAGCAAGGCTCCACCTCAAAAAAAAAAAAAAAAAAATGTGTGGGGTCTCCCTCCCCCCCTCTCTCAGTCCCTCTCCTGCCATGGAAGACACCTGCTCCTGCTCTGCCTTCTGTCATGAGGAAAAGCTCCCTGTGGCCTCCCCAGAAGCAGATGCTACCATGCTTCCTGTACAGACTGCAGAACCATGAGCCAATTAAACCTCTTTTCTTTATAAATTACCCTGTCTTGGGTATTTCTTTATAGCAGTGGGAGAACAGACTAATACAATCCCCATCTGCACCCACCCACCCACCCACACACACACACACAAACACACACACACACACCAGTCACTGGTTCCCTAAGCCCATTTAGGCCAAGACCATATTTTTAGTAAATGTCACCTCTTCTGCATCCTGCCATGTATGCCGTTAAAATAAGCAACAGCAGCAGCCGCCTTCATTCACACTCCTACTGCTACATGGTAGGATGAGAACCCAGAGCCATGACAGCTCTTCCTCAAACACCAGGATCATCTACAGGGTTGCATGACTTAGCCCCCATCCATCTTTCACCCACATCCCATGCCGTTCTCCTTACTCACCACACCCAAGCTACATCAGCCTCCTTTCTGTCCCCAAAACAAACTTTTCCACTTTGCACCTCAGAGCCTCTGTGCTTGCTGTCCCATCTCCCTAGAATTCTCTTCCTGCAGCTTTTCTCACCACTACTACTTTCTAATCCTTTGGGCCTCAGACAAAATGTCACCTGCTCAGACTGACCTTTTGTATCAGTTAGCTACTGCTGCATAACAAAACATCTCAAAACTCTGTGGCTTACAAAGAGCAGGCATTTGTATGGCTACAGAGCTTCTGTGGCTGCAGGTTGGATGGGTAGTTCTACTGATCTGGGCTCATCAAATGATTGCTCTGCCTTTGAGGTTAGCTAGCAGATCAGCCCAGTTCTGGTTGATCCAGGTTGGCTTCAACTGGGACAGCTCATCTCTGCTCTATGTGCTTCTCATCCTCCAGCAGGAGAGCCCAGGCTTATACTCAAGGTGGTCACAGGGTTCCACGTGAGTGAGCAGAAATGTGCAAGGCCAGGCCAGCACAGTGGCTCACACCTGTAATCTTAGCACTTTAGGAGGCCGAGGCAGGAGGATCGATTGAGGCTAGGAATTCAAGATCAGTCTGGGCAAAGTAATGAGATTCCCATCTCTACAAAAAATATAAATTAAAAAGTTACCCAGGCATGGTGGCATGTGACTGTAGTTCCAGTTACCTGAGAGGCTGAGGTGGTAGGACGGCTTGAGCCCAGGAGTGTGGGGCTGCAGTGAGCTGAGATCACGCCACTGCCCCCCAGCCTGGGTGACAGGGCAAGACTCTGTCTCTAAAAAAAAAATGAAAGAAATGTGCAAGGCCTCTGTGGCCTCGGGTCAGAGCTGGACCTGTATCACCTATACCACATTCTATCAGCCAAAGCAGGGGACATGGCCAAGCCCAGGTTCAAGGGATAGAAAATAGATTCCCTTTCTAGGTGGCAGAGTCATGTGGCAAAGGGCAGTGGCTACCAGGAGGAGTGAAAGGTTCAGGGCATTTTTGCCATCAACCTTCTCTGACCACTTTATCTAAGAAATACCCTCAGAGAATGTCACTTTGCCTATTTAATTTCCCTCCTTGCAGATGTTCCAATGTATTATTATTATTATTATTATTTTTTGAGACCGGTCTCGCTCTGTTGCCCAGGCTGGAGTGCAGTGGCCGGATCTCAGCTCACTGCAAGCTCCGCCTCCCGGGTTTACGCCATTCTCCTGCCTCAGCCTCCCGAGTAGCTGGGACTACAGGAGCCCGCCACCTCGCCTGGCTAGTTTTTTGTATTTTTTAGTAGAGATGGGGTTTCACCATCTTAGCCAGGATGGTCTAGACCTCCTGACCTCGTGATCCACCCACCTCGGCCTCCCAAAGTGCTGGGATTACAGGCTTGAGCCACCGCGCCTGGCCTATTATTTTTTCTTTTAGAGACAGAGTCTCACTCTGTTGCCCAGGCTAGGGTGCGGCAGCATGATCTTGTCTCACTGCAGCATCTGCCTCCCCAGTTCAAGCGGTTCTCCTGCCTCAGCCTCCCAACTAGCTGAGCATACAGGAGCGCACCACCACACCTGGCTAATTTTTGTATTTTTTAGTAGAAATGGGGCTTTACCATGTTGGCTAGGCTGGTCTTGAACTCCTGACCTCAAGTGATCTGCCCGCCTCGGCCTCCCAGAGTGCTGGGATTACAGGCAAGAGCCACCACACCCAGCCCCAATGCGTCATTATTTTGTTTATTTAGTAGTTAACTCGTTCTTGTGTGTGGCTCCTGAGGGCCTAGACAGAGAGACAAGCACAGTGTCTGGCACATAGGAGTTTAGAAAACACTGCCCTGTCCCCATCTCCACCAGCACAAACACTTCCTCCTATCCCAAGAATAAGCCAGAATAAGCCAGATCCTAGCAAGCTCAGGGTTGAGGGTGCGGAGGGTGCTGGACCAGTTGGGATATTTCCTCTGGAAAGCAGGGGTACAGGGTTCAGCTCAACCAGGACCACACTGCCCAGCCTAAGAGCCGCAAATCCTGCTCCCCTTTCTGGGGCCCGCTCTGAGGAAGCCGTTTCTTGCCTCATAATTGTATCTGAATGCAAATAGCTCTGCCAGTGTGAATATATTAAAATCTGCGTCGTCAGCAATCACAGCGGAGGGCGGGGAGAGGAGGGGGCCACGCAGAACCCAGAACACAAACGACTGGATGATCGCTCCATCCCAAGGAGGCTGGGGGACAGGAAGCTCATTGTGTGCCTGTGTGGGGAGGGGGTGGCTCTTGCTTTGCTCACTAAAAATGCTCACGTTTAAGGCTGAACTCATCCTGGCTGTGGAGCTGAGGCACCAAGAGAAGGAAGAGGGGCCAAGATGGTGCAGGTGGTGCTTTCAAAAGAGGACACCTGCCAGGTGGGGCTGATGTTGGGGGAAAGGGATAAAAGAGAGTAGGACATCGAACTCCAGGAGGGCACACTGTGTGTAGGGCGCTCACTCACCAACTCACTCACTCATTCTTTCATTCACTCAGCATTTCCTGGGCACCCACTCAAACTTCTGACTGTGCTGAATCCTTTCCCTAACACATCTCCCTGCAGCACCAAAGACCAAGCCTACAATCCTCCCTGGGCCTGTGAGACCCTCTTCTAACTGACATCTGCTTGCCTTGCCTCACCAGTCCCCGCACCAACCAGCCCCCATCAGCAGCACTGCATTCAAAACTGCTATGGTTGCCTCCTTCAGGAAGTCCTCCCTGACTGCCCCCTTGACAATAGCATCATTCTCAATACCTTGCCCTGTTCTGTATTTCTTCGTAAACACTAACACCATGATGTATGATTTTTACTTTTAACCTCAATCTCCCCACTTAAAATGTCAGCTCTGTGCCCATCTTATCTGAAAGCCAGGTCTCAGACACTTGCACCTTGCCTGGCATAAGACAATAAATGTTTGCTGAGTGACTGAATGAGCGGTCAGGATGAGAGGTGGCTGTTACTCATCAATGCTACCCAGCTCATGTTGCTTTTTAAAAGAGGGGGCAATAATGGGACCACCCCTCGGCTCTGAATCAGGAGGTCGGTGGACACAAGCCCCAGGATGAGATCCAGGGATGGCCCCACCACAAGCCTGGAGGTTATGCGTGAATATGTGTGAACCCATTATGAACCTGGGGACACAATGCCTGATGTCAGGAGCTCACAGGCTGGCGTGGGAGGCAGAAAATGATCCGTTGAACAAATACGTGATGTAGTATAAAGCAGTGATTTGTGCAGAGAAGGAATATAAAGCTGAAAAGGGGGTTAGGTAGTGATAGATGGGGAAGCTGGGAAGACTTCTCAGAGGCAGTGTTTCAAGCAGAAATCTGAATGGAGAGGGGGCAGCCCTGTGAGGACCTGGGGGAAGGACATTCCAGGCAGAGGGACCAGCCAGCACAAGGGGAACACAGCTGGCATATTCAAGGGACAGCAAAAGTTCCGGGGAGGTGTGAATGAAGCAAATAGGAGGGCAGTAGTTGTGGTAACAGGGGTCGGGTTATGAGGGCCTCGAAATGGGGGTCAACAGAAAGTTCCGAGCAGATGGGGGAGATCCGACACGTGGATTCAAGGCTTCCCTCTGCTTTGTGAAGAGGAAGGACTGAAGGGTCCAGGGGAGAAGTAGAGAGCCAGAGAGGGGCCCCTGCAGGTGCCAGGTGAAAGGTGTAGGGAGGGAGTGAGAGCTGGTGGCCTTGAGATGTGGTTTTGTTTTTTTGTTTGTTTGTTTGTTTTGAGCCAGAGTCTCACTCTTGTCACCCAGGCTGGAATGCAATGGTGTGATCTCGGCTCACTGCAACATCTGCCTCCTGGGTTCAAGCGATTCTCCTGCCTCAGCCTCCTGAGTAGCTGGGATTGCAGGCACCCACCACCATGCCCCGCTAATTTTGATTTTTAGTAGAGATGGGGTTTCACCATGTTGGCCAGCCTGATCTCAAACTCTTGACTTCAAGTGATTTGCCTGCCCCGGCCTCCCAAAGTGCAAGGATTACAGGCGTGAGTCACTGCATGGGCCGAGATGTTTTAAAGACGAAGTTTGCCCAGGTCAAGAATGGGGTAGTGGGTAGGAGAAGATTCAAGGATGCCTCGCAGGTATGGGGCCTGTGTGATGGAAGCAAAATCAGGCCAACTGCTATAGGGTCTGGGGATGGAGTGGGTTGTGTAGGGAACAAAGCAAGACTGGAAGTGGGCTGGTTGCAAGGCTGGTACTGGTTCTTCAATCCACATGGCAACTGTTGGAACATCCTCACCAGGTTGGCATTGGTTTTGGCTTCCACTTACACCCCTCGGGTGGCGGGGAGCTCATCACCCAGCCAGGGAGCCGGTTTCACTGTCACAAACACATCACTTAAGCTGCACTCCTCACTGCTCTCCTGAGCTCTCCCTCCACCCCGCCCCAGCATAGCACTCGCCATGGAGTTCTAGAATCCATGAGAGAAAACAAAGAGAGGAGGTAAAAGAGGGAGAGAAAGAGAACGGGCCAGGGACTTCGGCTCGCAGAATCTCCCCTTTTTCTCCATGCTACTCCACTACAAAGATGCTGCCACCCTCACAGAACAGCCAGGGGGCTGTGGTTCAGAGAGGTGAACCGACTCGCCCAAGGCGCCTCAGGAAGTAAATGGCAGAGGTGAGATTCCCGCCTCAATATCCTATGCAGTCTCTGAACAGAACTAACTGGGGTGTTCATGCTGTCCAGCCCCCTGCCTCCCACCAGGCACAAAGAAAGATGAACACAAAACCCAGGGCAGCCTCCTCCTTCTCTGTGCAAAGATGGGGCCAGTTTCCAGGCCCCTCTGCCTTGGGGGAACCTAGAGGAATGATTTGAGGCCCACAGTCTCCCACATCAGTGGGGCCCAAGATGACCTCTCCCGACACCTAGACCAACCCGGCCTGCTGATCTGTCTGCCCGTCCAAAGTTCCATGCCTGACCCCAGCACCCAGCAGAGACCCTTGGCACACAGTAGACACTCAATAAACCTTGTTGGGTATGTATCTGAATCATGGGATGAAGTCACGACCTGTGTGTGTCCCTTCCTCCCTAGTAAGAAGAAAAGATCAAACCATATATATGTGTGTGTGTGTGTGTGTGTGTGTGTGTGTATATGTGTGTATATATATAAAGAAAATCAATCCATCCATCCCAGAGTTTCTATTGCAGGGGCCGAGACTGAGCAAGTACGCCAAGTTGAGCCAGGACAGAGAGACAGCGTCAGCCGCACTGTGAACCACTGATAAGAGGGGGTTGGCTGGGGAATCCAGACGGCTTGTCTATCAGCCTATTAAACACCATTCTTACAAGTTTTCTTCCCTCCCCCCTTTTCATTAATACGCAGGGTGAATAGAACATTGAATAAAAATCAGCCCTTGCCACACAATTGTGGGATTGAAAGGTAACTGTCAACAGAAGGATTTGGGTGACAAAGGGAATGGTTTCGGCGCTTAGCAAATGATTTTCGGCTTGTCATTTCAATGGGCTGTGTTTTTCAGAGATTGTGGGGTGGGTTTTTCTCTACTTTTTTTCTTTTTCTTTTTTTTTTTTTGAATGGCATTTATTACCATGCTTTTAAAAATTGTGCGTCTGTGTGTGTGTGTGTGTGTGTGTGTGTTGTCTTCTTCCAGACGCCCTTCCTTCACAGATGCTGTGCTCCCCTCCTCCTGGGTCTCACAAATGCGTCTTTCTCCAAAAATAAAATGAGATAAAATAAGACACACAACAGCTCTGGGAGGCCAAGGAGGGGAGAAGATGTTTTGTGAGGAATGGACAGTGGCAGGGTGGGGGACAGAGGGCAAGGAGGCCCGGAGAGGGAGAAGGGCGCGGCTGGGGGGCTTAAACCCTGACCTGTGGCTCCCAGGTCAGCTATAGCCTCAAGCCTCGCTGGTGGCCATGTCCCTCTCAGGGTGGAGATTAGTGACACCCCCTTAGCATCAAGATGCAGCGCCTCTGTTGGCTGGGTGGGCCAGTGTCAAGCAGCCCCCACTCCCTGGCCAGACTCCACCATCGCCCTCAGGCAGCTCAAGAGAGCTCTGGATCTATAAAGAAGAGGTGTCCCTGCATCCAGCAACCATTGTGTGGTGACAACACATTCCTCCGAGACAGCTTGAAGCCAGCACTCCAAGTGGACAGGAATCCTGAGGGACAGGACTTCACAGAAAGCACACCCGCCTCAGTTAAAATACCAAAATAATGCTTTCCACACCTCCAAGTAAAAGTACACATGCTTTTAAAGAGCTTTTCAAAATCTCTCTCCTCTCTGAATGGCCTATGATCAGGGTCAAAATCAGGAGATCCAGCTGCAGCTGGCCATGTTTATTGCAGTCTCTAGGTCTCGGTTTCTCACATCTGTGAAATGGGCCAGTGGGACCCAATCATGGTTCAAAACATTAAAAAATAAAAAACTGCAGACCCGTTAGAGAAATGCAAATTTAAACCACAATGAGCTACCACCACGCCCCTGTCAGAATGGCTAAAATAAAAAAAAAATAGTGGCAACACCAAATGCCAGTGAGGATGAGGGAAAACGTGCTCCCTCTCACACTGTACAGTGGGAAAGATAGGTGGGCAGTTTCTTTAAAAAGTAAATACTCTACCATGCTACCCAGCAATTGCACTCCTGGGCACTGATCCCAGAGAAATGAAGACTTATGTTCCCATAAAAACCTGCACATGAATGTTTATAGCAGTTTTATTCGTAATAACCCAAAGCTGGAAACCACCCAGGTGTCCTTCAACAGGTGACTGGGCTAACACACTGTGACACAGCTACATCGTGGAATATGACTCAGCGGTGACAAGGAACGACTATTGATGCACATGACAACCCGGATGGATCGATGGGAAATTACGTCCAATCCAAAAAGCAAAACCCAGAGAAGTTACATGCTGCATATACGTTTACATTCCATTTACGTTCCATTGTGAAAATGACAAAATTATGGACATGGAGAACGGATTAATGGTTGCCAGGAGTTAAGGAGGTGGTGGAGGCAGGAGATAAGTGGGCGTGGCTACTAGAAAAGGGCCACCTGAAGGATGGAAATGTTTTGTATCTGTATAAAGGTCAATATCAAGGTTGGGACATTAGACTATAGTTTTTGCAAGATGTTATCACCAGGGAAAACTAGGTAAAGGAAACACGGTGTAGCCTGTATTATTTCTTACAACAGCGTGCAACTCTACAATTATCTCAAAATAAAAAGGTTTATTTAAAAATCAAAATAAAACCCACAGAGCCCATTTTACAAGTAGAATGTTATGCGGCCCCTATGTGTGCCAGGTTCACAGGAAGATACTCTTGTTGAACTGAATACCTGGCCCACGGCCCCCACTCCGTCTTTCAGGGGCACCGGCAGTTTGGAGACCCACTGGATCTAGGGTCCCCAGGGTATTCCCCAGCTCCAGAATACGCAGGTTCCGGGAAGCGTCACTGGTGGGCGTGCCAGGCTTGGGTTTCCACAGCTTACATGTTTGGGCTCCAGACGGCCAGAAACTTTTGGTACTTTCAGCTGGTGTGGTCACTCACCATCCAGGCCCTGTGGGGGTTGTGGGCTGCAAGGGAGTGAACAAGGCATGCCAGGCCAAGGCAGAGGGGACAGCATGGTCCCTGGGGTGCTGAGGTCTGTCTAGCCTTTCCACGTGGGTGGGCCACACCATGCCCACACCCACACCACACCCCTCTGGAGCTCTCTCTCCAGCACCACCCTCCTCCCAAACCTCCACCCACAGAGCCACATCCTCGCCTCTCCAACCCAGCTGCCCCACCTCCCAGTGGGCTGCGAAGAGACTGGCAGAGAGTTACAGGAAAGCCCAAAACAGGGCACAGGAGAAATCCAGCATGTGGGGAATCGGGCACCTTCCTCCTGCTCCAGACTCTCCCACCCCCTCACTCACTGCCCAGCGGAGCACAAGACACATCCCTTCTCCTCTTTGAGCTTCTGTGTCCACGTCTGCAACTGAGCACGCACTCAGCAAAGAAATTCATAGTTATCAAGCACTGCTTCTGTGTGGGGCATTTTTACCGAGGCCGGAGGGGCCGCATGGATACAACAGGCTCAGCTCACTCTCCACTAGGGGAGTAGGCTATTGAACCAGTTATTACATAAACAAGAACATTTCACAACAAAACTAGGTGATGAAACAGGAGTGGTGTCAGGGGCCTCTCTGGAGAGGGGAGGTTTGAAGAGGAAGCAGACCTTGTTCACTCCCTATTGATACACACGACAACCTGGATGGATCAATAGAAAATTACATCCAATACAAAAAGTAAAACCCAAAGAAGTTACACATTGCCTGATTCCATTTACATTCCATTGCGAAAATGACAAAGTTACAGAAACGGAGAACGGATTAGTGGTTGCCAGGAGTTAAGGAGGTGGTAGCGGCAGGAGGCAAGTGGGCAACGTCAAGGTCTGGGGGAAGGAGGTTCCACAGAAAAGGAGAGTATGTGCAAAGGCCCTGGGGTACAGGCAAGCTCAGCATGCTTGTGGTACAGAGACAGGGCTGGTGTCACTGGGAGTGAGTGAGAGAGGACAGAGTTGCAGGACCTCAGGTCCCACAAGAGGAAGGGGCCTGATCCTGAGGGGTCTGGGGGCCAAGCATGGGGAAGAGTCTGGTTTTCCTTCTCTGCAGAGGTAGAAGGCATTGCCGGGCTGATCTCACGTGTGCTGTAAAAGGGTCACTGTCTGCAGTGGTCAGCAGGAAGACATGAACAGAGCAGGGAAACCTTACCTGGTTACCTGGGACCTTGGAGGTGAGGTTATATGGATCCCACAAACTGCAAAGTATCGTTAACACATGTGACCTCCAGCCAACCTCCAGCCCAACTCACCAGCTTGTTGGTCCAACCCAGCTGCTACCAGTGGCTTGAACCTCCGAGGTGTCCCAAGGACATAAGCATGACAGCAGCCCCAAGGGTCTGCCCCAGTGGTCACAGTCCAGAGTGCCCGTTGCTGAATTCGGGCTCATCTTTCAGGACTTACACATTATTTCTGAATGTGTCTGTGAGGCGTTTCTGCAAGAGACTGCCATTGAAATTGGCGGGCTGAGTAAAGATGGCCCTCCCCCAAGTAGATGGGAGGGCCTGGATAGAACAAAAGGGTGGAGGAGAGTTGAATTCCCTTGGCCTGACTGATTGAGCTGGGACACTGGTCTTTTTCCCGCCCTCATGCTCCAAGTTCTCAGGTCTTTGGACTCCAGCGAGAATCTATACCATCAGCTTTCAGGTCTTCAGCCTACGCCACTGGCCCTCCTCCATCTCCAGCTTGCAGATGGCAGATCCCCCCGGGGACTCCTCAGCCTCCACAATCCCATGAGCCAAAACCTTATAATAAATCTCTTCATGTATGTTTATATATAAATCTTATTCTATATATAAACTTTTTAAATATATATTTTATATAAAAATCTCTATATATATTCATATACATGTTTATGCTTTTCTATCCATAATCTATCCAGATTTTGGTTTTCTGGAGAACCCTGATGAATACAGCTGCCTTTCTGGCCCAGTTGTGTTTACTTCACGTAGCCCAGAGCAGAGAATTCTGCCTCTGAAGTAGGGCTTGGCTGTAAGCTTCAACTTCACCCTGGAGAATCCTGGGTTCAGGCTTTTAACTTAGAAAGAAAAGTTGGCCGAGTGTGGTGGCTCATGCTTGTAATCCCAGCACTTTGGGAGACGGAGATGGGCAAATCACGAGTTCAGGAGTTCGAGACCAGCCTGGCCAACACAGTCAAACCCCGTCTCTACTAAAAATACAAAAATTAGCTGAGTGTGGTGGTGGGTGCCTGTAATCCCAGCTACTCGGGAGTCTGAGGCAGGAGAATCGCTTGAACTCAGGAGGCAGAGGTTGCCATGAGCCGAGATCGCGCCACTGCACTCCAGCCTGGGTAACAGTGCAAGACTCCATCAAAAAAAAAAAAAAAAAAAAAGAAAGAAGAAAGAAAAAAAAGAAAGAAGAGGAAGGAAGGAAGGAAGGAAGGAAGGAAGGAAGGAAGGAAGGAAGGGAGGGAGGAAGGAAGGCAGGCAAAGCTCTGACCCTCCCTAGGCTCTGGAATATGCCTTGGCTTCCCCACCTGCAAGGGGAAGAAAGGTCAGATGATCTTCCAAGCCCCTTTGCTGAAATTCCAAGAATTCTCCATGCATCTGTAGTAATAAGGTCTGTCACTGAGTGAGCACCTACTGTATTCCCCTCATACTACCTGCCCTGCATGCACATGCTCAGTCTTCACAAGCTCCTCCCAAGGCAGGTGAGGCTGGCATTCTCACTGAACAGGTGAAAACACCAAGGCACAGAGAACCTGAGTCACTTGCTTCAGGTCACACAGCTGATCTGTGGCACCACTGGAATTTGATCTAATTTCTACCTGACCCTGAATCTGTCCCCTTAACCACTCTCCTACATGGCTCCTTGATCATTAACCAAAACCCCCAAAATTATGATTGACACCCATTTGTTCATCCATAGAAGATGGATTGAGGTCCACTAGATGCCTCATAGGTACCAAGACTCCTGGATGTTTAGCAGTGAACACAGCAGAGAGAACTTTCTGTCTCCACAAAACTTATATTCTAGTTGAGAGGAGGAAGAAAATAAATAAGTAGGTGATAGGCAGAAGGTGAAAAGTGCCATCAAGCAGGGAATAAAGCAGGGAAGGGCGACGGGAAGTCCTGGGGCCAGGACAGTAACTTAAGAGAGTGGCCGTGGAGACTGTGTGGAGAAGATGGCAGAAGTCACATCAGGAAAGAGATGAGGAATATGGCCCTGCAGATGTCTGGACCTGGAACAGTCATGGCAGGGGGAACAGCAAATGCAAGGCCTGAGGAAGAGGGTATCAGGGAGCCAGGAGGAAGCTGAGGTGTTGGGGTGGGACCCGAGAGATGGTGAAGGCAGGGAAGTGTGGGTGTCTGGAGCACATTGGCGCTGACTGTGGGTGCGAAGGGGCTCTAGGAAGGAGTGCAGCAGATGATGTTACATGCAGTCTCATGCCTTAGGGTCCCTCTGGCTGCTGGAGCTGAAGATAGGCTACTGGGAGACAAGGATGGAGGTAGGAACACCTTCAAGGAGGCTGCCACAATAATCCAGATGAGTGACAATAGTGGCTCCAGCCAGGGTGTTCAGGGGCCTCTCCACACAGCTTCTCCTGCCTCCATCCCTCTGCCCTGGGAGTGGTTTTAAAGGGGCCTCCGCTGACACTCACTCCCACTGTTGCACCGTCTCCTAGGGCTTCCCCCTCCCTGCCCTCCCCATGGCATCAGTGATCAAGGCCACAGCCGGAGTCTCTTCCAGACCTTTCAGCTCCACGTCAGGCACAGAGCAGCCACTTGGCAAATGTCGGTGCTCGTTCATTATTATGGAAGGTCCATACCTTGGCAAGAGAGAAAGACATGCAGAAAGAATCCTAGTCCCCAAAAGCTCTGGAGTCAGACAGATCTGGGTTCCAATCCTGGTTCCACTGCATCCTTCCTGTGGGACCCTGGCCACATTGTTCTTCTCTCTGAGGCTCAGTTTCCCCATCTGTAAAATGAGGAGGGCCACGCAGGGTCACACTCTCCACCCAGAGCTCATCTTTGACTCCTCTTTGGAGATAACCTGACTCACCGGCGCCTACTCTTCAATGTCTTCCCAAACAGGCCCTACAACGTATAGAGTGCTCCTGCCGCCCCCTGGCCAGAGTTTGTGGTCACCTCAGGGCTCCGGGCTGCTGCAGCTGAGCACCCCACGAGAACAGGACATGGGCCTCACTCTCCTCCTCTGTGCAATGGGCACCGCACCACCGGGCTCACAGCTGTCTTCGATGATTCCTGGGGATGATGAACACAAAGTGCCTCATCCTGGGCTCAGGATCAGTGAAGCTCCCCATGAGAAAGCCACACAAAGATGGCGGTGGAACTAGAGTGATGTGGCTACAAGCCAAGGAATGCCAGGAGCCATCATAAGCTGGCAGAGGCCAGAAAGGATCCACCCCAGGCCCTTTGGACAAAGCACAGCTCTTCCAGCATCTTGATTTTGGACTTCTGGCCTCTAGAACTGTAAGAAAATTAATTTTTGTTATTTTTAAGCCACTAACTTTGTGGTCATTTTTTATAGCAGCAACAGGAAACTAATAACAGTTTTGGTTCACCTAACATTCCTGCATCACTATGATTGTGAATTATAGCTGCTGGCACATCTGTCTTTCCCTCTAGACTGTGAATGTCTAGAACACAAGGACTATGTCTAGGGATCTACAGATAAGTGTGGTTGCCTAAACACTCTGTGTTAGAGAAAGTCAGCCCTTGATGGGTCAGGCTGGAAAAAACTTCAGAAACCCTAGGAACAATCTACTTAGGTCAGGACCAGAGAGTGGCAGGTCTTGAACCCAGAGCCCTGGACCCCACCCACAGCTCCTGCCAAGCAGACCTGCAGCCCCCAAGGGCACATCACCTTTTCAGCCAGCAATTTAAGGCCCTGCCTGAGTGCAGACTCAGAGAGAGGGAGAGAAAGAGAGAGGAGACCTGAGGATCTCGATGGACTTGTGGTTCTTTCAGTCAAGTCTTTGAGAGAGAATGCATTTTATTAGTACCAAAGAATTTAGAGCTGTAATTCATGAGACTTAGAAAGAATTGGCTCTGTGCCCTGCACCTATTGACAGGTGAGCTGGAATTATAGGCTGGTGGAGAGAGTTTGCCTGTGGGTTTCTGGGAGGGAAGTGAACTACTTATGCCAGCCACTCTCTCCACCGCCTACACACACCATCTTCCAAGCACATCTTCTGATGCCACACTCCAATCCCCATGCCAGGTGGAAGATGCCCTGCAGCTTGTTGCTTCCTGCCTCTTCCTAGCAAAGCTTAGACTAAGGTCTCCAGCATGGTTCAAGTGTCCTGTCATGATGGCTTCTGGTCAGCCCCAGGATGTAGTAGCCCTGGGGATAGCCTTGGGGTCCCCTCTAATCCTCCAAGAAATCACTCATAGTGATTAAGGGGGGTTACTGCCCAGCACGTGCTTGATTGACATTGGATGGATGAATGGATGGGTGGGTGAGTGTGTGAATGGGTGGATGGATGGATGGGTGGGTGGATGGATGGATAGGTCGATGGATGGATGGATGGATGATGGATGGATGAAAGGAAGGAAAAATAAATGGATGGATAGATGGGGGTGGATGAATGAATGGATGGGAGGATGGGTGGATGGATGGATGGATGGATAAATGGAAGTAAGGAAAAATAAAAGGATGAATAGATGGAGGGGTGGATGGATGGATGAAGGGATAGGTGGAAGGAAAAACAAATGGATGGATGGATGGATGGATGGATGGATGGATGGATGGATGGATGGATGGATGGATGGGTGAGTGGGTGGGTGCATGGATGAACAGAAGGAAAGAAGGGAGAAAGGAAGGAAGGATGGAAAGATGAATGGGTAGGTGGGTAAGGGAATGCATGAATGAAAAAATGAGTGGATGAGTGAATGAGTGAATTATTCTAAAGTTAAACAACCCCAGATTCAAATTATTTTCCCACTAACATCTGTGTGACTTGTTCAAGTTACTTCCCACCTCTGAGCCTCAGTCTCTTCGGTTGTAAAATGGGAGTCATATTGCTCAGCTGGTGATGCTCATCCATAAAATGAGAGTGATGGTGCTGGGAGTTCTAACAACATTGTGCATATAAAGAGACTGGTTCAATTTTCATCACACCCTTCTCAGAGTCTCCCGGAAGTGGCAAATCTGGCACACAGTAAGTCCTCAGGAATAATGAGTTAGCCTTAAGTCAGCTTAAGGGGGATGACTTTTAGGCCTCAGATCACCTGGTTCCCCTTAGGTCTCTGAAAGCCCTTTCCTCTGTGAAGTTGGAGAGAATTTCTGATGTTGATTTCCCCTGTAGGGTGAGAGGAGCCAAGCTGGAGCATGTACCCTGCTTCTCTCAAGGTCATGTCCAACACCACCCCAAGCCTTGTCTTCTAGGGGACCCAGAGCATGCACTTCCCAGCTGACCCCTCCACAAGTAGGACCTGTAAAAGTAGCAGCCCTTTTCCTCTACCACCCCCAGAATTGGAGAAGGGGGCACGGCAAGAATAGAAACAGGCCAGTGCACTCTACCACTCTAGGGGACCAGAAAAGTTTCCTACCATCCAACCATCAGCAAAGGGAATATTTGGGGGCTTGGAGAATTTTCCAATTGGGCTTCAAATCCACAATTCTTGTACACGATGCAGGAAAGCGTACGGGCTTAGGAGTCAGGCAGAACTCGCGTTGGCTCACAGTGTATACGCCACTCTAAAAGACTGTGTGAGCTGTCATGTGTCAAAAAGATGTGAGCTATGAAAAGCATTCTACTGCGTAAGAATAGAAATTCTCAACCCATCACCCAGGACACAGACTGAGTGTCCCCAGTGTGAGCAACAGAGGTCATGTGAGTGAGCCTGGTGGATGAAAAAAGGTGTGAAATCATTGTTCTCGGCTCTCCGCCTGTTCTATTACAGCAAGCATCAGAGGTTCTGCTGGGAAGACCTGCCGTATTCTGGGATAAAGCTGCCCCATTGCAAAGTCCCGAAGGGTTATCCCACGAATGGTCCCAGCTCTTCCTATCCAATCCTTCCTTCTAGAATAAAACAGCAGAGAACCTTCTTCTCCTCCAGACACATCCTCTAACAGGGGCCCCAGGAAAGGGCTCCCAGAATAATTGAATAATCCCAGACGAGTGTGAACAGCAGTCAAGGAGGTGTGTGGAGGAGGAACCCAAGGTGAAATTTATTTCTGTCAACTGGTGGTCTATTTCCCTGATACCATTTCCTTGTATACAGATAAGGAGTTATCTTAAATGACCATGTCTTTTTCAATTTGTACTTAACAGTCAATCCCATTTTCCTTATATGATACTATCGCAGCTGGATGAAAAATGCATTCAATAATCCCTAAGGATCTTCATATATCAATATCAAATGGTCTGAAATTGACCTGTTATAAAACCAGTCCTTCAAGCTAGCAAGAGACTAAATCAAAAAGAAGCAAATTTTAGCACTCACCGCGTTTTGCGTAAGCTGAATGCTCCAGCACCAAAGCCCCTGTTTTCCAGGGCCTTAAAGTGAATAAATGCTTATCCATTAAAAAAAAAAAAAAAAAAAATTGTCTGAAAGATATATCTGGATTATTGATACATCTGCCTAATGAATGAAGATTCTTCAAGGGTCACGCCTGGCAGAAATCCTAATGAGCAGGGGGTGTTAACAAGATCCTTCCAGTGAAAGTTCACAGGAACCCCATGTTTATGCTCCATGCTGAAGAATGTTGTGGAGCCCTTGGGGAGGGAAATGTCTTGGGCTCAGGAGAGAAGGCACAGATGTGCACTTCACAGAATTGTCTGTTCCTGTGTCTTGATCCCTTCTCAGTAGTAAATACGTAATAGGTATTCTTCCAAAGCTTATTTGATGTCTTGATGTGAGCGGTTAAACTAAGAGGGGTTAGTCACCATTCACAGCTCCTCATCCACTCTTAGCAAGTCATCAGGAGTTCTACTGGGGAGAGCGATTTTCTTCCTGGCTATATAGCTGGTGTGCTCTAAAGCCTCCCAGATTCACTCCCTTAACTGTTACAGTGAAACTTCTGGCCAGGTGTGTCTGGCCGGGTGTGGTGGCTCGTGCCTGTAATCCCAGCTCTTTGGGAGGCAGAAGCGGGTGGATTACTTGAGGTCAGGAGTTGAAGACCAGCCTGGCCAACATGGTGAAACCCCGTCTCTACTAAAAATACAAAAATTAGTCAGACATGGTGGCGTGCACCTCTAGTTCCAGTTACTCAGGAGGCTGAGGCAGGAGAATCGCTTGAAACCTTGAACCCGGGAGGCAGAGGTTGCAGTGAGCTGAGATCTTGCCACTGCACTCCAGCCTGGGTGACAGAGCAAGACTTTGTCAAGGAAAGAGAGAAAGAGAAAGAAAGGAGAGGAAGAGAGAGAGAAGGAAGGAAGGAAGGAAGGAAGGAAGGAAGGAAGGAAGGAAGGAAGGAAGGAAGGAAGGAAGGAAGGAAGGAAGGAAGGAAGCCACCACGCCTGGCTAATTTGTTGTATTTTTAGTTGAGATAGGGTTTCACTATGTTGGCCAGGATGGTCTCGATCTCCTGACCGCATGATCTGCCCACCTCGGCCTCCCAAAGTGCTGGGATTACAGGCGTGAGCCACCGCGCCCGGCCAGCCTTTTCACTTCTAACCATGCAACACTCTCTGACAGCTTCTTGTCTGATTCAGAATAAAACCCAGACTCTGCTGCAGTCTGCATGTGGTGCGCCCCGTGCCCATCTCATGGTGCTCTCCCTTTACTTACTCCACTCCAGCCACACTGGCCTTCTTCCTCCGCCTTGAACACTTCTGGGTCTTGTCTGCCTCTGGACCTCTACACATGCTGTTCCTCCTGCCTGGAATGGCATTTCCCCAGTTCTCAAGTAATCAACCTTCTCTTGTCTTTGGATCTCAACCCAAAAGTCCTATCCTCGCGGAGCCCTTCTCTGCCCAGCCTTATAGTGGAAAGTAGCTGCCCCCCAGGTCCCCATCTATGTTTATGCCCTTGGGAAACATACAATTTGCAGATATTTTATAGAGTTGTGTCTTGGCTTGTTTGATCTGTCTCCCCCATTAGACCTTGGACTCTGGAGGGGGCAACAGTTACCAAATCTGTCTCAGTCATTGCTCTGTCCTCAGTGCCTGGCATGTAGCAGGTGATCAATACAGACTTGGCAAATGACTGACTGAATGAATGAATGAACTAATAGCTTCCACATCTGAAGAACTGACATCAGGCAGAGGACTCAGACCTCAGGCTCCCCTTGTGTAGTTCTGAGAAACTGAGGCAGAAGAAATAAGAGGGGTAGGCGCAACAGGGTCATTATGAGTCTGACTTATTCTGTGAAATAGGGGATCAGGGATGACTTCCTGGAGACATAGCCCAGCTGGGCCCTGACATGACCAGGAATGTGCTGGGCCAAGGGAACAGAGGCCACAGGGTCTTTCTTCCACATCACGTGTTTTTCCAAGAGTGTTTCCCCAGGACCACCTGCATTAGTATCTGCAGGAAGGGGAAGGCGGTATTTTTAAAATGCAGGTACCTAGGCCACCCTCCCTGGCCTTATGAATTAGAGTCTCCAGGGTTGGGGCCTGGGCATCTGCATTCTCACCAGCTCTCCCGCGAGGCTCTGAGCACAACAGAGTTTGAGGAATACTGCAATTCTGAAAGTCAGCCAGAAAATCGGAGCCAAAACTATGCCAAGGAGCAAGCTGATGACACCCGATCCAGAGGTCTAGTACCCCTCACCCCCAGAGCTTTCTCTCTCTCTCTTCCTGACAGTGGTACATCTCAGCACAGCCCTTCCTCCCTTGGGTCACTGGAAAGAAAATCTGAAAACCCTTCCCTGCTTAGTTCAAAAGGATTTGGGCTGCCCTGGGTCTCCACAGCTGCACCCCAGGAACCTGCTAAATCAGAGAATGATCTGCAAACACAAAGCAAACATCACTCATCCTGTTTGGTAGTAGGAGAGATTTTCTTTTCTAAAGAGAAAAAAAAAAAATCCCTGATGATTGACTGCGTTTTTGCATCTTCCAGCCATTTGTTGCCATGTAATATAGACATTTGCCTGTCAACAAAAACGCCGTCAGTTTTACAAACATGCTTCTTCTACCGGTTTCGTCGGGGGGAGTGTTTTGACTGGCTTCACTTGTTGAGTGTCTGTGCACTGCTCTGCCCCAACCAGCTGCAATACAGACTCAGGCTGCCCAGAGTTTCTCTTCCCAGGAAGTCTCCCTCCCTTTGGAGCAGCAGAATCCAACGCCCATAGTTACTGGGTCCATGAGAAGCAGGGGCAGGAGAAAGAACTCAGATCTGGAATTCAATGCTTGGGCAAATTGCTTTCCTTTTCTTGGCCCCAGCCTCCTCTGCAAAATGGAAATCAGCCTTGAATCTCCCTTGGGAAGATTAAAGAAGATCATAAAAGTCATCACAGTGTGCATCTTGCTCTCTTGGATCATGCATTCTGGGGAAAGCCAGCCGCCATGTTGTGAGGATGCTCAAGCAGCCCTGAGAACAGACCATGTGAAGACCCAGAAGAACTGAGGACCCTGATCAAAAGCCAGCCATGAGTGAGCCACCTTGGAACTAGAGCTTTCAGCCCTGGTCAGGACTTCAGATAACTGTAGCCCCAGACACACGACTGCAACAGCAAGAGAAATTCTGAGCCAAATCCATCCAATGAAGCTGCTACCAATGCCCAATACACAGAAACTATGAATGATAATAAGTGCTTATTGTTGTTTTAAGCTACTAAGTCTTAGGAGTGATTGGCTTCACATCAATAGATAACTACACAGTAACTGACAGATATATACCCAAAGATAAATCACCAATATTGATTGTTTATTGTGTGCCAGGTACTGTGCTCAGTAATTTACATACATATCTCCTTCCATCCTTACCCCACACTGCGAGGCAGATGCCAGTATGAGACTTGTTTTACAGATAAGGAAACCGAGGCTCAGAGAGATACAGCAAACTGCCCAAGGTCACACAGCCTGAAATTGGCAGAGGCAGGGTTTGAACCCAGGTCCCTCTGACCCTAGAACCAAAATTCTGAATTACTACACTACACTGCATTCCAGATATCCATATAAATTATTATTATCACTAGTATTAACTTTTAAAGGGGTGCTTTTCCCAATGGGAGGACTTAGAGAAAAAGCAAATTGCCTTTGAGTCCTTCAATCCTCCATGGTTAATCAGACAAACTCCAGACCTCTCCTGCTCTCAGAACCTGAAGTCGGGCAGCGGCAGGTGACTGTGAGGAGGAGGAAGGAGGCACAGAGATGGGTGGGGATTCCCAGGACAGCACAACAGGAGTAGCCTGTCTGCTCCCTGCCGGGGCTGCGGGGGTTAAAGAGAACCGCCTAGCTGCAAGAAAATCTCTCCAACGGTGTTAGAGCAGGGGAAAAAGGCAAAATGATTGTAAATTCCGCCAGGGGAATTCTGCCATGAATCCGGCTCACCTTTCGAAGACCCCCCCTCCGCTGCCTCCCCCCGCCCCGCCTGAGAGGATAACTGACCTTTGGAGGGAAATAATGAAAAGAAAAAATTCCTTGGAGAAAATAATGTGTCCGGGCCCCAGTAATGAGATCGGCTCCTTTTATGTTGCCATGGAGACAGCAGTCATTTTATAATACAAAATACATGAATGGGTGCGGGCGGGCGCAGCCTCACCAACCCAGAGGGGGGTCACAGGCAGCGTTCGGGGGGGCAGGTTAGCCTCTTGCAGGCTGTGGTCTGGGGTCAGGCAAATGGCTGGGGTCAGGGGCCACCGTGCCTCACTTCCCCAGAGAAGCAGGCCTGGCTCCTGGGGCCTTCTCAGGCTGGGGCCTTGGGACTCAGAGAGGGGCTGGGAGCCTGACGGGTGACAGCAGCCTCCATGACTGCTGGAAGCAGGGGAGGCCCAGGCTCTGGCACACTCATAACACTAACCACAAGGCCCACCTTGCTCATCTGTGCCTGCTGTGTAACCTAAGACAGGGTTTTTCTGCAGCTGTCCTACGAGGGAGAGGATTGTAGCTCTATTTTACAGATCAGGAAACTGAGGCACAGAGAGGCAAATCAACTTGATCAATGTCACACAATAGGGATTTCAGCCCAGATACGGCTAGAGCTGAAGTTCTGAGTTAAGACCAGGGACTCTGGGTGTCAACTGGGAGGCTGGCACAAGGGAAATTTTCCGGGTGCTGAAAATGTGCTATTTTGTAATGGGTGGTGTATACATGTAAAAATGCATTGAGCTGCTCTCTTACACTCTGTATAGTTGAAAGTTTGTAAGTTAACTCTCCTTGTTAAAGCTTGAGTGTGTGTGTGTCTATTACAACATGAAGTCTCTGATGTCAGCCAGATCTACACTGAGACCGCAGCCCAAGCCCCAGCTTCATGTGGGACCTTGGCAGGTGGCTTCCTCCTCCGGGTCCCCCTGTCCTGTCCTTGCCTGTAAAGTGGTGAGATATGGTACCCATCTCCTAGGGTTGTTGAAGGACGTTATGCACCGGATGGCCTGGGTGCAGGGCTTGGGCGGGGAGGAACCCAGATATGTCATCTCTCTCTCCTGATGCATTTCCAATGTTATAATGATGATGGCGATAGAAAAAGGAGTGGGGTAGGAACTAGAGAAAAGCTTGGAAGAGAGGAGGCAAGGGAAATGAGCTGAGAGAGGAAGAAGGGGAAGAGGAAGGCGACAGGGAAGAGAAAGAAAGAAAGGAATACAGGAAGGGGAAGAGGAGGAAGAGCTCAGGGAGGGGAGAAAAGGCAGCAGATGAAGAAAAGAGGCAAGCAGGAAAAGCGTTCGGAGCCGGGAGTCCAGGAGAACCATGCACTTTTCTGCTGTGTGTGCTTGGAGAAAGTGCTGTCCCTCTCTGAGTCATGGCTTCCTCATCTGTGAAAAGATTACCTGGGAGGTCCTTGGAGCATAGAGTAGGTACTCGGGCTGCCGAAAAATAAGAGAGACAGTAGAGGAAGGGCTACGGGTGGTGAGGCTGCTTTTCCTCAGAGCATGAATTTAGCCCCCATCCTCAGGCAGTGGCCACCACTCTCTGTCCATTCCTTGTCCTTGAAAGCCAGCTCAGAGATCTGCCACCAGCCATGGGAACAGCAGGCCAGTTCCAGCAGAGAGCCTTGAAGGGAAATGCAGTGACAGCATTTAAAATAACAGCCCCGGTCAGCTTTTTATAGGTCTGAGACTGAGTAGGTAGTGTAGGAACTAGTTACAGGGATCTTTGTCTGCAAAGAGAAATTAGGATAGGCAAACGTGGTGGCTGCAGAGAAGCTGAGGTCTTTTCCAGAGGGAAAGCATGGAAAAACGAAGTCACAGTCACCCAGGGGGCCGACCTACAGCCAGAGCCAAGCTTCGAAGGTGGCCTACCTGGGACTCATCCCTTTGTCTCTCTGGAAAATGAGCTTAACTGCCAAGCACTTCCCGTACCAGCCCTGCTGAGCACTGCACATCTGTTATCTTATTTAAGCCTCATGACATACGTTCATCCCCATTTTACAGATGAGAAAACTGAGGCTCAGAGAGGTTAAGAAACATGTCCAAGGTCACTCAGCTAGTGAGAGGCCTGGCTGGGATTTGAGCTCACATCTGCCTCACTCGAAAGTCCATACTCCTGACACTGACATTCTCCCTCCTTGCCACCTCCCTGAGAGGAGAGAGACAGCTCAAACCCAGCCTATAGTCGCATCAGTATGGGGCACTATGATGCAATGTCCTTGTCGTTGACCCCAGGCCTCTGAAATCTGGATCAGGGAGTCTGGGGTGAAACAGACCAAAGCCCAGGATTTGGGAGAAGTAAATGTTATATTTGAGGGCACTGGTATTTGGACCAATTGGATGTGTCTCAGAAAAAATTCCATTTTGTTCATCAGTAACCCCAGAGAAAAATGTCTTGGGGCAAAAGGAAATGTCAGAACAGGCCTGCTAGCAAGAAGACAGAACAATCCTTTCATTCCTGTGTTCTGCTACATGGTGCTGATGAAGAAGCTGGTTAAGTTAAATATGAGACGCTTCCAGCCAAGATTTGTAGGAACCAGTTTCCAAGCTCAATTTTGCCACTGACTCTCAGTGTGATACGAGTCTCAGTTTCCCCATCAGCAAATTGAGAACTAAAGAGATCTTTAAGATTCCTTTCCATTTTAAATGTGTTCAGTCCCCATGATACCCTCGAGAGGCCAACCTGGCCTGGCTGTCCCCATTGCACGAAGTGGAAACTAAGGCTCAGGAGGGGCAGAGGGCTCGCCCTCAGTCTCATGGTGGCTTCAGGCTGGACTCAGCCTTAGAGTTCCTGCTTGGACCACAAAATTCAGCTCTCGTGGCTAACTGCCCCCTGCACCGTGAGAGCCCAGCAACCTTGCAGAGCAATGGGTCCCTTTCAAGGGTCTGGCTCCTCTGAGCCTGGGGCCGGATGGTGTCACGGAGACATCTGGGGGCAGTCGGGCAACCCCCTCAGCCTCTGGGTCTCTGAGACATCCTGGGCCATGGTGCACATCTGGCTAGTTGGCCGGAACCACAGCAAACATCTGTGGGAAGGGAGGGAAGGGAGGAAGGAAGCTGGTGCTCCCAGGGTCTGACGGACTGTCCTGGCCCTGCTCCAGAGAACCAGGTAAGCACTCTGGCTTCAGGTTTTGAAATGTGTCTATGAGTCAGTGCATGCACGCACATAGTGTACGTGTGTATACGTGTGTTCGTGTGAGCACTGTGTCCATCGTGTGTTGTATGTGCATGCATGTTGTATATGCATATGTGTTCTTGTGCTGCATCCATGTCTTTGTGTGTGTGTTGTGTCCATGTGTTTGTGCACACACATGTATTGTGTCCATGCTCGCTTGGCTGTACATACATGGGTAGGTGGGTGTGTCTAGGTGTATGTAACAGGGATGTATAGCAGCAAAAGACTGAACTCAAATTCCAGCCCCACCACTTTCTGGCTGTGTGACCCTGAACCAGTTAGTGTACCTCTCTGGGTCACTAACAATAGCACGTACCCCATTCAGCTCATGAGGCTTTGGGGAGCTAACTGATGAAGACCAATAACACTGGCCCACAGCAAAAGCTGTGTAACTGGCTGCGATTATTCCTCTTCTTTTCCTGCCGTCTGCGTCTCTGGGTGCTGCAAAGATCCAGCCATCAGGGCTGGCTGCTTGTTGATGGGCCTACATGCGGCCCCCCGTAAATTCAGGAATCGCCTGCCGCAGGAATGCCATATTTCTATCATCTCCCAGACAGCGTCAGCCTTCTCTTAGCTGTTTCCCTTTGGCTCGCAGCCAGGTTTAAGAGTTTTACAAAAATTCCCAAGACCTTTAGCCGTCTCGCCTTGAGAAGACAGGGCTGCTGGGCTGGGGAGAAAATCAGAGGCTACTGAAGGCAGGAAGCAGGCTGCATTCCTGGTCCCAAGGAGGTACGGCTGGCGGGAGGCTCAGAAAGCCCAGGACATTCTTCTCCAAGTTAAAAATACGCAGCATGTCAGCTACAGCAAAGGCCTCTGCAACCTAAATCTATTCCAGAAAGCAGAAAGGTACAGCAGCATTGACGTTTCAGGCTAAGAGGAAAAGAAGGTCGTTCGGTCCCAACACTGAAGGCTCCCAGCCGGCTTGTGTCCTCCGCACCGTCACCACCGGCAGCGGCGTTCCTTCCACCAAGTCCACGCGTCCTTAGCCACATTCTCCAATGCACAGCACCCGGATCTGGGGTTCAAATCCCAGCTCCACCCCTTACTCACTGTGTGTCCTCTGGAGACTTGCTGTACCTCTCTGAGCCTCAGTCCTTTCAACTTTAAAATGGGAACAAGAAGGCATTCCTGAAGAGGTGCGCTGAGGGTTAACAGAGATGGTGTCTGTGAAGCGGAGCCTTGTCTCCTTCCAAACTCAGGCAGGGCCTACCCCCGGGTGAGCTCCGCCTCTCCTGACATACACACTTGTTTGAGGGGCAGGGAATGCCCCAGGCTTGGGAGTCAGGAGGTCTCAGCTGTGTTTGCTGTGTGGCTTTAGGCAAATCACTGAACTTCTCTGTGTGACACTCCCACTTCCCCACCCATGAAATAAGATGGTTGAACTGGATCAGTAAGTCCCAAAAAGAGGTTTAAACACCCCAGTGGCTGGGAAATGGTGGTACACAGGCATAAAACTTTTTGTTTTTAATTCTCAAATATTTATTTTTATGTGTATTAAAAATATCATCATCACTTCAAATTTGGGATGTCATGGATATTGTTGCTAAGGCTGAGGCTAAAATCTTTTTTAAGCAAGTTAGTGTAAAGTGGATTTAAAGAATGATGTTGGGTTAATAATGGGGCAAAAACTACCTAGGTGGCCATGAAAGACCGAGATTGGGGGATATTCCACAGAGAAGGTAGTCTCAACCCCTAGCTTCTCTCCTTCTTGGTTTTGATATTATGAGTAAGGACCTGGCACAGTGGCTCATGCCTGGAATCCCAGCACTTTGTGGGAGGCAGGAGGATCACTTGAGGCCAGGAATTTGAGACCAGCCTGGGCAACATAGTGAGACCGCATCCCTACAAAACACTTTAAAAATAGCCAGGTGTGATGATGTGTGCCTGCAGTCCCGGCTACTCAGGAGGCTGAGGCAGGAGGATCGCTACAGCCCAGAAACTGCAGATTGTAGTGAGCTAGGATTGCACCCCTGCACTCCAACCTAGAATACAGAGCTAGACTCTGTCTCTAGAAAAACTAAACATTAAAATTATGGGTAAGTCATGGCATCTATGAGCCTTAGTTTCCTAGTCAGTGAAACGGGGGTAATAAAAGTGCCCCCCAAGGCCACGAGGAAGGTCTAATGAGAAGATGGCTTGCAAAGCACCCGAGGAGATGCCTGGCAAATAACAGACGCCCAGAGGAGTGACTGTTATTGCGGAACTTGTATCATAAGCCTAAAAAATTAATCGTCATATCCCGAATGACGATTAATCGTATTATTATTTTCCAGACCGTGTTCCGGGCACTTTACATGAATATAGCAGTGATCATTTATGAAGCACCGACTGTGGAACAGGCCCTTACCACATTTTATCTCATTTAACAGCTCTGCAGTTCACACAAACAGCTCTGTAGTTCACACTTCCAACAGATGGCTATTGAGCATTTACTCGATTCAAGACACGGAGGATTCCAGAGTAAACAAGCCAGGAGAATCCCCGCCTGAGGAGGCTTCAGTGATACAAGGGCTATTTTACAGCTGAGAGGTCTTGGAGACGAGATGAAGCTCTAGGACAAGGCAGAGGGCAGATGTGAGCCTGAGTCTGTCTGATTCGAGTATTCGGGCTCTCCCCACAGGGACTCCTCATCCCCTGGGTACAGTCAGAGCATCTTCACACCAGGCAGCTGTGAAGGAGACTGGAGACCCATTCATGTAAAACACAAGAGCGGGAGCCGACAGTTACCCTCATCTTCGATGCTCCCTCCCTTGGTCCTACTGGAGGACGAGTGTCCAAGAGGCTGAGACAGCCCCAACTGCCATCATCTGCAAACAGAGAGATGGGGTTACTGTCACCCCTTGCCCATGTAAGGGGGATCACCATGGGACAGAGAGACCCCAAGGGCATGTTAATGAACCACCAATGCTGAACTTGACAGACACACTGGAGGCTCCAACTCATTCCTAAGGGACCTGGACCCTAATTTTTGCCCATAATGGGCTCCAGGTACTGTCATTCAAAAGGAATCAGTTTGTCCCTTACAGAGCACTAAAGATTGAGTGAGATGGGGCTAGGTGTGAGGAAGGAGGAGAAGGCAACTGCAGGAGATGTGGACACTGTGTGGGCTCCTGCAAATCGGACAGCAGACCTGACATTCCTTCCTTGGCTTTAACTTCCCAGCTCTTTGAAATGGTCCATAAAACCTGAGCCTCAGCTTTGCCATATGTAAAATGGGGATAATCCTATCAACCTTACAGGGTCCTGTGTGTGGAACTGCACATCGCAAGCAGCAGCTCAAAAGTGGCCCAGGGTCCTGCTGCTGCTTTCCCAGGCAGACACAATGAAGGGCAGCTCGGTTCTGGGTTCTGCTTCAGCAGGAATGGGCTATGCACTCTGGCACAAGTGCTCCTCCTCCAGGAAGCCTTCCTTGACTGCCTCTTGTCAGGCTGATTTCTCCTGCCTTAAATCTACTGCAGGGCTTACATCAAAATCACAGGTCATTCCACTGCCTCATCCCCAGGTCGTGGTAGCGTTTAGTGGCACATGATTGCTCTGCTCATCTTGCAGATAAGGAAACTGAGGCCCAGCAATGGAAAACAGAGCCAGTGTGGCTCTCTCCACCTCCCTGCTTCTCTGGGCTTTGCATCCCCACCAGTCTGAAGAACAACATAAAGCAAGCAGCCGCTCACTGAAATCAGCCTTAAACCTGAGCCAATGCTGCCCCTTGACTTCAACCAGGAACCCTGAGTCATGCCCTGGCCTCAGCCCTGGTGGCTCCAGATGGGGGCACCAAGGTAGGTCGGCAGTTTGCCAAAAAACACCAGCAGGAAAGGGGTGAGGCCATGTGTGTGCCAAGTGGGCACCACACATGGGTGTCCCTCTGTGTGCACTGCGTGTGTGCCTAAGAGCTCACCCACATGCATGTTACAACAGGAACCACACATGGGTGTGCACAAATGAGACCGGATCACGTGTGCGTGCCTGAGGGTGTCCCGCATACATGTGTGCAGGCGTCATATGGTGAATATGGAGGTCTTAGAACAATCTCTAAGCTCACAGTCACACATGGAAGAATCTGAACTCCGCACCAGGACGGCAGAACCCTGAATATGCTGCCTTACCACTACCACTGTCACTGACCTCATTTCCACCCGCTCCGTCCTGCCTTCCTGCTACTCCTCAAGGCCTTGTTCCTCTTCTGGAGCATTCTGCCCCCAGATCTTCCCATAATGGACTCCTTCTCGTCCTCCGCTATTTCAGTATGGCCTTCAATATGGGATGGGGGAGGCGGGAAGATGCCTCTTTGATGCCCCCATTGTACCCGCCAAGACCCTCACCATCATACCTCAGGTCATTTCCAGCACAGCTCCTCCTCGGTCTAAGTGATTTGGTTCTATGTGGTTTGGTTTGGACTCTCTGAGAGTTTGCCTCCCCCATTAGACAAGACGTTCCATGAGGATGTGGACTTCATCTGCCTTTCTCAAAGTTAGCAAGAGTTGTCTAACATGACCTGCTTGAAATACACTCATTTGCTGGGCGCGGTGGCTCAAGCCTGTAATCCCAGCACTTTGGGAGGCTGAGATGGGCAGATCACAAGGTCAGGAGATCGAGATCATCCTGGCTAACCCAGTGAAACCCCGTCTCTACTAAAAAATACAAAAAACTAGCCAGGCAAGGTGGCGGGCGCCTGTAGTCCCAGCTACTTGGGAGGCTGAGGCAGGAGAATGGCGTAAACCCGGGAGGCCGAGCTTTCAGTGAGCTGAGATCCGGCCACTGCACTCCAGCCTGGGGGACAGAGCGAGACTCCATCTCAAAAAAAAAAAAAAAAAAAAAAAAAAGGAATACACTCATTGGCTAAATCGTATTGAGTGTACACATGTGTGCATGTGTGCAAAGGGGTGTGTGTGCCCAAGTGTGTAAGGCTAGCATGTGCACCTGTGTGCTAGCATGTCTGCATGCATTTGTCTGTGTCCATCTCTGAATGGTTGTGTGTCCATGCCATGTGTGTCTGAGAGAGTGGGCATGTGTATTCGGGGAAGATGCCCCAGAACTAAAGGCACTGGCCAGAGTCCAGGAAGGGCCTTGCCCCTTGGGTAGGTTTCGTGGTTCCATCTCTGCAGAGCCTCCAGCGTGGAGAATAAAAGGTGGCCAGACTGCCGTGCCTTGAATGTCGGGGTGCATGGTCTCATTTCATCTTCCCTACTATAGAAGAGGTGGGACTTACCAGTCATTCCCATCTTACAGAAGAGAACCTGGGGATGGGGGCGTCATGCACACAGTCCCCACAGTCAGCAAGTGGGAGTCAGAATCCAAACCTGGACCCTTGGGCCTGAGCCCTCTGGGTCCCACTGCCTCAGCCAGAGTCTTCCAAGAAGACCAGAAGAGGCAGAGGGAGCGCGGGAGGAAGAGAATTCAGAAGGCTCCAATCCCCCCCCAGCACTTGGCAGCGCTTCCCCACACATGACAACAGTGTGAACACAGAGCTGGGAGTAACAGCTGCTCTCTGCCCCAATCCAGATGTGGGAGAGACAGTTTCTCCCAAAATACTCTCGCTGTGAAGTCAGAAACCCTCCCAGTATAAACAAAATGTGCTGCTCAGTGCTGGGAAGGAACTGCTCACATCTCCGCCAAGGGTCCACCTGCTCCCGAGAGCTCACCCGGCTCCCCAGCCCTCCTGTCATTCCCTCTTAGGGTCATCTCCAGCTAAAAGTCTCTGGGAAGCCCCTGTTAAAATCCGAACCTATTCATCCTGGTAGAACCAATTACAAATACTCCTTGACTTACATTGGGGCTGTGTCCGAATAAACCCATGGTAAATTGAAAATATTGTAAGTTGAAAATGCATTTAATACGCCTAACCGACCAAACAGCACAGCTTAGCCTCGCATACCTCCAGCGTGCTCAGAACACTTACATTAGCCTACAGTAGGGCCAAATCATCTAACACAAAGTCTGCTTCATAGTACAGTGTAGAATGTCTCATGTAACTTATTGAACACTGTACTGAAAGTGAAAACCAGAACGATCGTATGGGTATCCAAGGTACAGTTTCTACTGAATACGTATCATTTTCAAGCCATCTTTATTCTATGTATGTATTTATTTATTGAGACAGGATCTTGCTCTGTTGCCCAGGCCGGAGTGCGTGGTGCCATCACAACTCACCGAACCCTCAAACTCCTGGGCTCAAGCGATCCCCCCACCTCCGCCTCCCAAGGAGCTGGGACCAACACGACTGGCTAATTTTTGTTTTAATTTTTTGGTAGAGACGGGGACTTACTATGTTGTCCAGGCTGATTGTAAATTCCTGGGCTCAAGCAGTCCTCCCACCTCATCCTCCCATAAGTTCTGGGATTACAGGCATGAGCCATCACACCCAGCCTCGAGCCACATTAAAGCCAAAAATGTATAGGTTCAACCAGGGACCATCTATACACGATCAGTTCTAAGCAGAGGACAGGAACATGAGAGAATGGGACGTAGGACAGACATGTTTGGACAGGGCAAGAGGCCCAGTAGGTGATCTTAAATTTTAACTGTTCAGCCTCTTTCCTTGCCAGTCCCTAATGCTGCCTTTGCCTCCAAAGGAGAATTTTCTAGATCCCCACCTGTGTCTTGGTCTACCCCCTTCTTGTTCACGCTGTTTCACCTAAGATTTTATTCAAAGGAAAGATGTTGCTGAAAAAAAAAAAAAGGCAGGGTGTCAGGGCAGGGAAGATAAAGTCTAAAATGACTGACCTGACCTAACTCAAACATTAGACAGGAAACCAAGGCCCAGAAAGGAGCTGTGACCTGCTGAAAGGTAAACAGTAGAGTTTAATAAAATTGAGCAGCATTCAGGTCCCCTATCTGCTGAGTCAATGGGGTCTGGCCCTCCATTGGCGGGGTGGGAGGGACTCTGGGTTCCTGGCAGGGTGGAAGGGACTCTGGGTTCCACAAGGTCCAGGAGGGACAGGGACATCAGAAGGACAGGGCATCCTGGACACAAGCCCCACTCCAGGCCTAAGGTCAGGTGAGAGATGGGAGAGAAATGACGGGAATGTCGAGGGAATTTTGGGAAACAAGCAAGCCCATCGGTCATCGTGGACACCCAACCTTCAGCCTGGAGTCAAAGAGAAATCCACTAGGGTGGGAATGTCAGGGTGGGTGTTCTAGGATCTGTTCCCTCATCCCAAGAGGGTTTCCTCACCACCCAAGCCTGTCCAGGCTCTCCAGTAGAGACTAAGCCTTGTCATCATTGAGATAGACACAGGGAGGGTCTAGACACTCTAGCTAAGCACGTCCATAGGGAGGATTAAGGATCGGGCAGGATTTGAATTCATTCAGCCCAGCCATAGAGCCTGGGTTTGAACTCCACCCTACATGACTAGGAAGAAGGTCTCATGGCTGGAGCCAGAAGGAAAACCAGGAGCTCCTGTGAGCCCAGGGTGCTTGGAAACACCCTCATCAATGGGTTTGCATCCAAGACACCTGCTCAGACGCTCAGACAGGAGACAGGAGCAGCTGCTGTGTTCAAAAACCATGGAAAAGCCCAAAAGTCAGTGGGCTCCGAGTGGGGCGTGGATCCAGCGTCGCTCCAGCAACCCTGGACAACAGCCTCATACAAAGGAGAGGCCCAGGAGGAGGCAGCGGGGGAAGGGCCCCTCCCAGCTGGCCCCAGGATCCAAGGGTGCCCAGCAGAACCAGACAGGTTTGAGGAGCCAGAAGTCAGTGTGATGTGAGCTGAGAGCGAAGAAGTCTGAGTGCAAACGGGCTCACAGCCATCAGGCTTCGGACAATTCCATAGCAGGGGAGCCTGCAGAGCGTCCAGCCCATAGTCGTGGACACCTGGAGCTGGGAGGGGCTTTAAAAGTCTCCCAGGCCAACCCCATTAAGAAGTTGTCTAGGATCTGCTTGCACACTTCCCAAGACAGGAAGCTCATTCCCCGTTTTCGGTACAGACTAATGTGCTGTCTTTCCATTGAGCTTAATCATCCTTCCACTCATTCCTCCACCCCTTGGACCACACTGAACTAAGCCTGAAAAATTCCCAAGTCCCATTTATGATTTTTTTTCTATCTGCCTATGCCTTCATTAAAAAATACAAATACCATGAGAACTGGATGAGTGTTTTTACTGTTAGCTTCTTACTTCCTATAACAGTGCCTGGCTCATGGTATAATAGATTCTTAATGTATATTTACTGAAAGATTGAACGAATGAATGAGATTGGAGTGAACATACAGAGAGCATTCCTCCTTAGGTGTTTGAGCTAAAATGCCTAGGCTGGACTGGTTCAGGAAAGAGTAATGTATGTATCCAGGGCAGACAAAGACACTTAGGAGAAGGGATGCCTAGATGTCAGTTCCAAGGTAAGACAAGGACCAGGTGAGAGGAAAGAACAATGGAAGCACGCGGAGGCAAGGAGGGTTGAGTGTGTGGTCCAGGACCAAGGCTGGGAATAAAGTGGGAAATCAGGGTCTCTTGTTATGTCCTGTGGGGGCCATCCTAGAGATGATCCCAACAACTTCATGAAGCCAGATGCATGACCCTGCAAGGTAAGCAAGAAAGATTCTGCAGGGGCAGGGATAATAATCTCTCTCCCAAGAATACAGCAACCTTGTAGTTCCTCACAGCATCCTTCAAGGGTAGATAGAAACCCAGTTTGCAGATGAGGATGCTGAGGCCCAGGAAGTAGCAGAAGCAGAATGAAAAGATGGGTCTCCTCTCTTCATGACACACTTCCCTGCCCTCCTACCCACTATATGCCTCTAGAGGGCAGAGGAGGCAGAAAGAGGCTGAAAGCACCCTGGCCCTTTGGCGAAGATCACCTGGGGATGCCAAGTAGGTAGGCTGAGGCCGGAATGTGAAGCGGCAAGTTTGAGCTCCCTCCTGCATAGGTAGGACACCACTGGGCCGCCTTAGAGAAGCAACCAAGAGCAGTGGATTAAAGTTATGGCTGAAGCTTAATCAACTGCTCACTTCCTTGCTGTGTAATCTGATAACTAAACAAGCCTCTCTGAGCCCCCTTTTTCTCATCTACAAAATGCCAATAATAAGAGTAGCTGCCCAAGGGGTTGGCATGTACACAATGAGATGTATGTAAGTCACAGCCCCTTGCACACAGTACGTGCCCAATAAATATTGGTTACTTTTTCTTTTTCTTTCTTCTTTTTTTTTTTTTCAGGCAGAGTCTCACTCTGTCACCAGGTTGGAGTGCAATGCACAATCTTGCTCACGGCAACCTCTGCCTCTCGAGTTCAAGCATTCTCCTGCCTCAGCTTCCCAAGTAGCTGGGATTATGGGCACACACCGTCACACCTGGCTAATTTTTGTATTTTTAGTAGAGACAGGGTTTCACCATGTTGGCCAGGCTGGTCTCGAACTCCTGATCTCAGGCAATCCACCCGCCTCAGCCTCCCAAAGTTCTGGGATTACAGGCATGAGCCACTGTGCTCGGCCAATACTGGTTACTCTTATCAGATATTGAGAAGTGGCATCTCTCCAGCCTCTCATCACAATATGGGCCCTCCAAGGGGAGCCTTGTCTTCAACCTTCAACAGCCCTCTCTCTACCATGGGGCACATTTGGGCAGGGAGGTGTCGTGGATGTGGCTGCCTGTTGCTGCACCCCGAGAGTCTTAAGCCAGCCCCAGCAGGGCAAGGTAAACCAACTCACTCTGTAATCTTCACAACTGCTCATTAATTCTCCTCTCAGAGACAGATTTTTCCCTGCATTCTGCCAATACTTGTCCTGCTATATTTCCTTAGTGTGAAAGGAAGAGCAAATAGTTTACTAATTTTGGTATTTGTTCACACCCAGGACTGGAGAAAGATGGAAGTCCTCAGAAATCATGGTTCGCTCTCAGAATTTATCCATCCCTCCATTCTTCCACCCATCTAGCCACCCTTTCTCCCATCTACCCATCCTTCCTCCCTCCAACCTATCCCTCACCCATTCACCCACCCACACACCCATCTATCCATTTCTTCTTCCATTCCACCAATATTCATTGAGCACCTTCTCTGTGCCAGACCATGTGTCAGGTACTGGAGGATACAGGAGTGGACTAGATAGACCAGACTCCGCTCTTGTGGAATTCACAACGCAGATATCAATGGAATAATCAACTACATAAATGCATCTCACCTTCTAACTCATTCCCCACTCTGGAGGCAGAGAGAGCCTTGGAAAACCCAAATCTCTGGTTCCCATTAGCCTGGAAACAATGACCCCCACTAGACTGGGAAGAAAACATCCCTCTATCATCTCATCGCTGCTGGAGATGTAAAGTGTTACAGCCTTTTAGAAAAGCAATCTTGCTACATTTCTGAAAATGTAAAATCTACCTTATGCCCTAGCAATCCCCCTCCTGGGGATCTCTCCCACAGAAACAAACACACAGCACTTAAAGCCATGTGCTCACGAATGTTTCCTGCAGCATCATTGGTAGCAGCAAAAAGAAAGGAAAGGCAAAGCCAAACAGATGCCCTCAGTCAGGCAATGGTGAAAGCATCAGGGTACACCCAAGCCATGGAGTATTATGCAGCCAAGGACAGCAGGGAATAGAGTTGTACCAATCAGCTCAAGAGATTACCAGGAGATGTCTGGCATGGAAAAAACACTATGGAGAAATTGTGTGCAATGTGATTCCGTTGTTGCGAAAGGAACATCAATCACAATGCTTCACATACGTGATGACATGAGTATGGGGAGAACTATGATAATTACGGGAGAATTCAGACTAAGTAGTTAACTTAGGTGACCGGGCTTGGGAGGTGGTCTGCAATGGGAGGAAGAAGTGGAGGAAGCCAAGGAGAGAGAAAAAAAGGAAGCAAAACTGTCAGCACTAAAGAAACACATAAGTGACATGACATGTATGCAGGTACATGGAATTACATATTTGGTGTCTTAGTTCATTTCTATTGCTATAACAGCATACCAGAGACTAGGTAATTTATGAAGAAAAGAAATGCATTTGGTTCATGGTTCTGGGGCCTGGAAAGTCCAAGATCAAGGAGCTACATCTGGAGGGCCTTCTTGCTGCATGCCCCCTGGCAAAAGGCAGAAGGGCAAAAAAGTATGTACAAGAGACAGACAGCAAGAGTCAGACTTACTTTTATTTATTTATTTATTTATTTTTTGAGACAGAGTCTCACTCTGTCACCCAGGCCGGAGTGCAGTGGCACAATCTCGGCTCACTGCAAGCTCTGCCTCCCAGGTTCATGCCATTCTCCTGCCTCAGCCTCCCCAGTAGCTGGGACTACAGGCACCCGCTACCACGCCCGGCTAATTTTTTGTATTTTTAGTAGAGACAAGGTTTCACCGTGTTAGCCAGGATGGTCTCGATCTCCTGACCTCGTGATCCACACGCCTCGGCCTCCCAAAGTGCTGGGATTACAGGCGTGAGCCACTGTGCCCGGCCCAGACTTACTTTTGTAACAAATCCACTCTCATCATAATGAAGCCATTCCCCATGACAACGATATTAATCCACTCATGAGAAGAGAGCCCTCATGACCTAATCACCTCTTAAAGGTCCTACCTCTCAACACTGTTACATTGACGAGTAAGTTTTTAGCACACGAACTTTGGGGGACACATTCAACCCCATAGCACATTACTAGTATATAAAGGAATTAAACAAAATAAATATTTAAGAAAAAGAAAACCCTGGCCGGGCGCGGTGGCTCAAGCCTGTAATCCCAGCACTTTGGGAGGCCGAGACGGGCGGATCACGAGGTCAGGAGATCGAGACCATCCTGGCTAACACGGTGAAACCCCATCTCTACTAAAAAATACAAAAAAAAAAAAAAACTAGCCAGGCGAGGTGGCGGGCGCCTTTAGTCCCAGCTACTCGGGAGGCTGAGGCAGGAGAATGGCGTAAACCCGGGAGGCGGAGCTTGTAGTGAGCTGAGATCCAGCCACTGCACTCCAGCCTGGGCGACAGAGCAAGACTCCATCTCAAAAAAAAAAAAGAAAACCCTAATCTGATTGTACCTCCCCATGTGCTACCCCACCCCCTCCCTGCAGTCTTCCTGGCCTCACTCCCTGCAATACTGACCCCCCTTCTTGTCACCCAGAACATGTCATGGTTCCCTAACCAAACCCAGATTCCATCCCACTTCCAGGCCTTCACATATGCTGTTCCCTCTGCCAGGGATGCCCCTTCTCGCTTCTATATACATCATGGCCTCTTTTTCAGGTTCCCTAAGAGATGTTTCTCAAGCCTGAAGACTAGGCATGAGCTGACACTGATGGGTGCCTACTGCATGCCAGGCATGAGGTGGGCTTCATCCTCACGGTGCCCTTGGGTTTCTCTTCTCTGCTCTGCTACCCAATATTTGTACCAAGCACAGTCACCTCCATCCAATTTTGGCTCCTCTTCAGGAATCTTAGCTGCATTGATTCATTCCAGTTTGCAGAGGAAGATACTGAGGTTGAGTGGCAAAATATGGCACCCAAAATCACACAGTTAATGAGGCAGGATTTGAATCCAAGACTGATCTGAGGCCCAGCCTTCTCCTACCCATTCCAGGCTGCTCTTGGGGAGGAAAAACAAGATGTGAATTGGATTCAGGTACTGCAGTTTGAGGATTAGTATCTCCCTTTCAGGTGAGTTGATTGCTCAGATGCACACTCTGGAGTGAGGGATATGGATTGCAGCAGCTGTCACAGGGCCCTGCTACAGTCAAGACCTCTCAGGCTTCCCAGCTGAAGAGACACCCTCAGCCCAGCTCCTAGCCTACGGTCATTGCCACTGCTCACCTAATATTTACCTAACTCATTAAACACCTTCTTCCTGATACCTTCCTGGCCCCCCTGCCTCCTACGTCAAACAAGTGCAAACATCACAGCCTCCAGGGCAGGTACATAAATCACCGGGTCTAGCAAAAGAACTATTATGTCCATCTCACCTCTGGGAGGCAGTGGCTGGGCCCTGCCAGGTTTTAACCAGATGTTCGCATTTTGGGGCTCTGCCTGGGTATTTACACCAGAAGTTTCCCCCAGGGTTTGAGGACGGAGGTTGCCTCAATACAGCCTTACCATTCAGAACCTCAGCAAAATAGGCAGGCCTAGGAGCCATAGGAGATTAAAGGACATTGTAGTCCACTAACATCTCCAAGTGGGTGAGAGGTCCAAGCCCAGAAAGGGGGAGGACTTTGCCTGAGGCTGCATAGTCATTTAATCAAAAGAACTGACATTCCTCAATAACACAGGAGGTGTCCCCTCAGCAACAAAAAGCCACCAGCACCATCTTCATTATCATCACCATCACCATCATCCTCACCATTTTCATCATCATCCTCCTCATTGCCATCATCACCCTCATTCTCCTCTCCTCCTTACCGGCACCATCACCATCATCATCACCATCGCTATTATCATCACCCTCACCATCATCACCATCACCATTGCCATCATCATCATATCATCATTACCCATCATCATCATCATCATCACTATCATGATTACCATCATCAACATCATCATTGTTTTGTAGCCACCCATCCTGAAGGCTATGCTGAGCTCTTAGCATGATACTAAGTACTTCACATGATCTCCCTTGGAACCTGACACACTTTGGCCATTCATCCACTGTCATCATTTCTGCCCCTTTAAATAAATCCTTCCCCCACTATTTGTCCGTCATTTTTTAACTTTCGGGGACACTTTTTAAATCTCAGTGTCATCTGAGGCAATAACATCCATGAAAGTACTGGTAGAATGTGCTCATTCTATCTGTGTCCAATATACACTAGAACAAATACATGAAAGTAGAAACTTTGCCCATGTCTTGCTCCTTCTGCTGATGAAATTCAGACCACCCCTTGGCAAATGCTGTGTCCTCTGGTTTAATCTTCAGGACGACCTTTCACATTTAGTAAGCTGTACCCTTTCTCGGACCCGGTGAACTGAGGTTAGGAGGGGTAAAGTAGCTTGGTCAACCAGCCCCAGAGCAGCAGAGCCAGAATTCAGACTAGGGCTTGTGTGATGCCGAGACCTGAGTCAAAACTCCTCCTTCTGCTGGCTCTTTAAGCCAAACATGAGAGGAACCTTGAGCTCTACTCAGCAACTAAATAATAATAGAGATGAAAGGGACCACCCAAATAGAAGTCACCCATTGTACAGATGCAAAAACTGAAGCCCTGATGGCCAAAGTGTAAAATCTCAGGTGGGCCAAGATCCAGACCAGACTGAGGTGGCCCAGGAGGTCAACAATGAGCCTCTCTCACCCCCGGAAATTCTGGAATCACCATGGCACCCCTTTGGAGTCTTGACCATCCCACCATGGACCTTGGCATGACCCAACTTCCACTGGGATGCTCCTCACCCCAATTTGCCCACCTCCATTCAACTTAAATGTACCCTCAGCCAGGTGCAGAGGCTCACACTTGTAATCCTAGCACTTTGTGAGGCCGAGGCAGGCGAATCACCCGAAGTTGGGAGTTCGAGACCAGCCTGACGAAAATGGAGAAACCCCATCTCTACTAAAACTACAAAATTAGCTGGGTGTGGTGGCGCATGCCTGTAATCCCAGCTGCTTGGGAGGCTGAGGCTGGAGAATTGCTTGAACCCAGGAGGCAGAGGTTGTGGTGAGCCGATATTGTGCCATTGCTCTCCAGCCTGGGCAATAAGAGTGAAACTCTGTCTCAAAAAATATGTATATACCTTCCTTTGCAAGACCTCTGTCTCCAGAGAGGGCTACCTGCTTTTCTCTTGTATCTCAGACTTTTTAGTTTTTCACTATATAGCTCTTTGACACAATTAATAATCATGACTTCATTGGTAGATTGATTTGATTAATGTCTCCCACTGAACTGTGAGCTCCAGGGGGGCAAGAGCCCTGTCTTCCCAGTGCCCTGCTGTTTACCAGAGTCAGGCACAAGGTCAGGGCTGAGTAAATATTTGTTGAAGGAATAAATGTGTGAAAATTTGCCTTGAGGGCTAGGACCCTTCCCTTATAAGACTTACCTAACTCTTAGCACCCAGCATAGTGCATAACACTTACAAGCTTTCATGAACATCTATAGGTAGAGGGAAGAGGAGGGAGGGACGAAGACAGGCAGGAAAAGGAAAGGAAGAGGGAGGGAAGGATGAGAGAGAGAAAAGGAAAAAGAGAAATAATGAACTTCCATATTTTAAAACAAGGAAGACTGAGGCCCAGAGGGGAAAAAGATGTCCAAGGACACACAGCAAGACAGCATCCAGGTCCCCAAGTGTCACAGCCTCTCAGTACAACCCTATTTGTCCACCTGCTCTCCCGTCTTTTGTGCACACACCAGGAAAGCCTGCACCGGCCTTGAGTTAGGTGCTGGCAAGGGCGTCCAGAGCTGGGGGAGGCACCAGGGCAGGCAGCCAGTCCCCTTGCCGGGTCTGCCCAGGGGCTAGACCTCTTGGAAGCAGGACAATTGCAAGCCAGAGGACTTCCAGCTCTCCCTCCTGTGGGCCACAGGGTCCCAGGAGGAAAGCAGTTGGGGAGATCGGCCCTTTTGTCACAGACAATTTTCTGACCAATTTATCTGTCAGGATGGTACTTGCAGACCCGAATCCCAGAGCTTATGACACTGTAGTCAAAATACGCTCCTGACACCTTTCCTGTGTGAATTATGCCCGGCGTCCGTCCACAGGCAGAAGCTGCCATTGCCCTACTTTTGTCTCATTGCCCCAGCTGTCCTGAGCCTCAGAGTGGGAGGCACACACAAGCAGTGGCCAAGAGGGTCTTAACTCACTGTGGACAAATTTCTGCCCATCATCTGCAGGAAGACTGAGCCCTGGGGTGATACCTGCTTATTCCCTGCTTGCTGGTGTCCTGGCAACCCCAGGTAAGAGTGCCTGCCAGGGCTGAGGACCCAGCATCCACATCCAACAGGTAGCTCTGACCCAGAATTCAGCAGCATCTAGACAAGCAAACGGAGTTGTGAGTCAGGGGATGAATGGGACTCGCCAGGAAGTCAAGGCTGCCCGGGGCCCCTAGAGCCACATGGCTGGAGAGGGGACTACAGCATCTGTCTTGGGGTTGGTGGCATTGAAGGGGCTTGCTGTGAAGCAACCCACGTGTGGGTTTCTGCATCTTCTGTTCTTTACTTAATTCATTCATTCATTCCACCCGTCACTTATTCAGTCAGTCGTTCCACCAGCCATTTATCATCAAGTCAGTCTATACATTGGCCATGGGATACAAATGAGACTCAAACACTGGAGTCAAGCAGGTATCAGGTATTGGGAGACCCTGGGCCCTCCACTTCACCTCCCCATGTCTTGCCTTGCTGATCTGCAAAATAGGATAATAAGAGTTCCTACCTCATGGTATCAGTGGGGGCATTTAATGAGATGGTAAAGGCACTATTTAGCACAGGGTTCAGCAGGAAGCAGCTGGTGTCAGCCTTTACAGTTATCACTCATCCTATAATTTGGTGACAGGAAAAGAGCACCATCCTAAGAATAGAAGGCTTGAGATTTCAACTTGCTGGGCTCTGCCGGTTGGTTCGTTGGCTAATCTCTTATTAAAGGGTGTAATGGAGTGAGTAATTACTACACACAAGCCACTGAAGATTAATGGAGAGAGATTGGCAAACAAATAGATGTGGCAGGGCGTGTAGGTGAGCCTTGCAGTTGAAGGATGATCATGAAGGACCTCCTTGAGAAGGTGACTCCTAGACTGGATTTTTTAGAAAGAGTAGGAGTTTTCTCGAGAAATGGTGGGGAAGCTCATTCCAGGCGGTGAGAACAGCGTGGTTAAAATCTTGGAGGCCTGAAAGCCGTACTGGGCTTGGGATCATAAATAGTTCCAGAGAACTGGAGCATGGGCTGTTCCCAGGGACATAGAGGAAGCGGCAGGTGCCTGATCAGAAAAGGCCTGAACAGCAAAGCTGAGAAGTAGTGACACCTTTCAGCATCATGGCTCCTGGTGATCTGGTCATTGGTTCCAAGAGCCACCATTTCCTAAGTCTCATTTTGTGCTTAGTTCTTTATCGACATTGCCTTCCCTAAACACACAGCCACTCTGAGAGATGATGGTTCTCATGACACCCTTTGGACGGGTGGGAAAACCAAGGCCCAGAGAATTAAAACACCTACCAAAAGCCAAATAGCTAGGGAGAGGCAGAGCTGGGATTTGAACCCAGGTCCATGTATCTCCTCACTCAGGCCCTCCTCACACCTGCAGGCCAGTTGTGGAGAAGCAAAAGGGCTAGTGTGGGGGAGATGTGCATGAGTGTGCACACATCAGAGAGGCATATGTGTATGTGCATATATATGCATAAGCATCCACAAGTGTGTGGGCATGCCCACAGTGTGGATGTAGGAGGGTACAGTGTGTTTGGCAGTTTGGCATGCATGTGTACGCATAGGCGTGCATGTCTACTGGGTGTGCTTGCATGTGTTTGCGCAAATGTGCCCATGCACTAAGTCTGGGTATATACCTACACTTATGAGTGTGACTGGGTGCATCCCTGAGCACATATGTATGGCTTTGTGTGTGCACATGTGGATACATGTGGGCATGACTGCAGCATGTACACATGTGTGTACAAGTATGCACATGGCCTCCGGCTGGGTGTAAGCATGAACATATGTGTAACTGTGTACATTCCCTCCTTCACATGTGTGCGTGTGTGAATACATGTGGGCATGCCAAAAGCAAGTGCACATGCATGTGTAGGCATGAACACGTACTACCAAGTAAACACATACAGGTGCATGCACTTCCAGAAGGCTGCGGGACTCCCTGTGTGTGCCTCTCCTGCCATCCCCAGGCAGCCTCGGCCACAGCCACCAGACAGAGGCCACAAAACAAGTTTCTCCTTTTCTCTCAAAGCTTCTCAATCAAATGGCCCATGAGGCAAGGACCTGGCTCTGCAAAGGCCCAGAGTAGGAGCACAGCCTCTGTCCTCTGTTGTTGTTGCCAAGGAAACTAGCCACGATCTGGAAGGAAAGCCCCACCTTGGGGAGAGGACCTGCCTGGCTGGCTTATTTTGTCTGAACCAATCCCGATTCCCTAGAACCTATGTATCTCTCAGGCAAGGGAAGGGTCACATGTTACTGGATGGTCCAATCAGCTCTGGTTCTATGCTGCCTAGAGTCTGTGGACAGGACAGATGGCCCAAGGAGTCACATTGGCCATGCCCCTGCCTCTGTGTGCTCCTGAACCCATGACAGAGGAGGTGGATCTTGCACAGCATAGGGTGATGTGTAAGTGAGGCCAGAATCCCAGGCCCTTCTCTTCATCTCTCTAAAACTCAGTTTCCCCATCTGTAAAATGGGGATTATAAATATACCTGCCTCCTAAGACTGCCGTCTGGATTCAGTAAGATAATCCATGAAACACACTCAACATAAGGCCTGCCACAGGCACAGCGTTCAGACAATGCCTGCTCGTTATCATTATTATTTTTGCCTGTGTCCTTGGTGAATGTAATTCTGTTTGCTGTTCCTTTGAATTGCATGCCATTCTTCCTTATCCTCCTCTCCCATCTTATCTGTAGTTTGCAGCTTCCACAGCCCCACTGGTCAAGCTGGGTCTGGAGCCAAACGCTGCAGAGGTTACCTGGAGGCATCGGTGACAGTCAAACTCTCAGATCCCAAGCTGCACCCAGAGACAGGGACCCACAAAGGTCAGGGGCAGTGGGGAGGGCTCTTTCTGAGACAACAAAACAACCATGCGCCCCCATGGGAAATGGACCCAGGGCTCTCAGGCCCTCAGGGGAAGCAAGAGGGCAAGCTCACGGGGGTGTCCAACATTTTGGCTTCCCCGAGCCACATTGGAAGAAGAATTGTCTCAGGCCACACAAAAAACACACTAACAGGATTGCTGCTGAGCTGGAAAAAAAAAAAAAAAGTCTCAAGAAAACCTCATAGTGTTTTAAGAAAGTTTACAAATGTGTCTTGGCCGCATTCAAAGTCGTCCTGGGCTACAGACAGCCTGTGGGCCATGGGTTGGGCAAGCTTGCTCTAGAGGTCGACCCAGGATCAGATTCCAACCTGTCCTCCCTGAGTCTCGGTTTCCTCATCTATAAAATGGGGTTAGTGCCAGTACTTGAGTCACAGAGCTCACTGCAAGTCACCCTGCTGTTTGTGCTCACCTGGGGTAAGAGTGAGCAAATGCACCATTTGACACACAGTCCCCCCATTTCCCAAGCCTGAAGGGCCTCAGATGTTGGCTTTGGACAGTGCTTTGCCTGGAGCTCATATGCTCAGTCATAGAGTCTTTGAATTGCATGCCATTCTTCCTTATCCTCCTCTCCCATCTTATCTGTAGCTTGCAGCCTCCACAGCCCCACTGGTCAAGCTGGGTCTGAAGCCAAATGCTGCAGAGGTTACCTGGAGGCTTCAGTGACAGTCAAATTCTCAGATCCCAAGCTGCGCCCAGAGACAGGGACCCACAAAGGTCCGGGGCAGTGGGGAGGGCTCTGTGCTGGGCAGGGTGGCTCATCCCTGTAATCCCAGCACTTTGGGAAGCTGAGGCGGGCGGATCACTTGAGGCCAGGATTTTGAAGCCAGCCCGGCCAACGTGGCAAAACCCTGTCTCTATAAAAAAAAAAAATACAAAAATTAGCCAGGTATGGTGGTGTGCACCTGTAGTCTAAGCTACTCAGGAGGCTGAGGCAGGAGAATCACTTGAACCTGGAGGCTGCGGTTGCAGTGAGCTGAGATGGTGCCACCGCACTCCAGCCTGGGCAACAGAGCAAGACTCTGTCTCAAAAAATAAATAATAAACAATAAATAAATTTTTAAAAGGAACAAGTGACATGTGAACAGAGCTGAAAGGAGGCCACGATTGGCTCTGCCTGGTGTCCAGACCACACCCCTCATGGTGCCCTGCAAATTATTATTTTTTTAAATATAGTCATTTTCCCCTAACCAATTTCCCTGCCTTGCAACCTTACTGCATTAAAAGCTGCATTTTGGTCAAGGTGAGCATGGAAAAGACACCTGTGTGCTTGTCATCCTGGAACCCCTCTCCTTGGTTGAGAATATACATCAGAAGGCACAGAAAGCCAAAGAGCTAGGGCTGGCCACTGCCCTTCTCCCTGGAAAGCCCTGAGTATCAGGCACCTTTTCTCCTACCACCACCTCCCCTCAGACTGTGGGCCCAGGAGCCCCGGCTTGCTGCACCCCCATCTCTTTCCCACTCATCTTCCTCCTAACACAGATACTCCCTGTCTTTACTTGTCAGCCTGCACCTTTTTCTTTTGCTTCTTACCTAGAGCCTCGTGGATATTTTACAAATAGTTCTGTTTCTTCCTCTAAGACTCTTTCAATTGAGGATGCCAAGATGTAACTCTATTTCTCTTCCTCCTCATAATCCTCTCCTCTCACCTCTCTGTCTCATCTGTCCCTTCTTACTCTTCCTCTTTGCCACATTTCTGGCCACGGATTCCAGCCAGGCCTTCCCAAATCCAAGGCCTGTTCCCTCCCACACAGCCCTAGGTTCAAATCCCACCTCCTCTTCTTCACAGCTATACTCCTTACGCAGATGACTTCATTTCTCTGTACCTCCTCCCCTGTAGGGGAGATAATAAAAGTCTCTACCTTGTAAGAAGGTAAATAAAAGATAGATAATAAAAGTCTCTACCTTGTAAGATTGCTGAGAGAATTTAATGAGAAAATGCATGTAAATATTTAGCACTGTACCCGCGCATAGTGGGCATGCAATACACGTTCACGGCCATAGTTGTTGCTGCTGGTTCTCTGGCTATTATTGTTACTATTACGCTGGGGCATGAAAAATCTGGGAAGGGTGATCCAGAAGATGGAATGGCATGAGTAAAAGCCCCTGAAGTATAATGTATCATAGCTCATATGGTGAATTTGGGGAAAGGGGCCATCAAGGGAGAGGAAAACAGGGCCCTCGGAACTCATAGGAATTTTCATAATATCTTTAGACTCAAAGTCCCCACTGCGGTGGGAAAGGAGTGGTTCCCCCTGGGAACTACTGCAACATCTCCATAAATCACATCCAGTTAAATGGAGCCAGCAGAGTCAGGAATTCCTTCCCCATCCTCCTAATTGCCACGAAGCGGCCTCCCAGGCCCCCTCCTCAATGGAGTGCTCAGATTCCAGTGCTGAGAATGGCGAGGCCTAGCCAGCTCTGGAATGCAGGCTATGGAGAGCTGGGATCCTTCCAGAGCTGAACGTCTGATCCTCCTCACCTCCTGCCTCATACAGAAGAACCAGAAGTCTTAAGCACCGCCACCCAGAGAGACTGATTTCCCTCCCACAGTCTCTCCTGTTCCCAGCAAACAGCCCTCCATGGGCCCTGCTCCTCTCTTGCTCAAGAATTTATCACGGCTGCCCAGTGGCTGCCAGCTATGATCCAACTCCTCACTCTGACATTCAAGGCTCTCCACAGTGGGCCTCTTCTGCTTTTCCATGTCCTTCCCTCAAGCCTCCACCCTCTCACCACCCACAGGCTGCTTACTTTAGCCACACCAGATAATCTAGTCTTCTAGTCTTTCTACCTTGAGGTCATCTGCACATGCTGTTCCCTCTGCCTAGAATCCCATTCACTTTCTCTTTCTCCCTGGAAAACTCCTATTAATCCTTCAGGATGCACTTCAAATGGTCCTTCTTAGTAAAACTGACCTGGAGTCAGCCCTCCCTGCTCTGTGTGTGTCAGCACCTAATTCATATAACTGTGGACACATGCACACACACACACACACATACATATGCACGCTCCTATGTCATTACCTAAATATCTCAGCAAAGCAAGCCCGCTTGAAATCATCTAGTCCTAGTCCTACTCTTTAATGACAGAATCCTGTGTTCAAACCAAATTTTGAAATGGAATTCCAAAGTATAAAGTGGATAAATATAGATTGGATCCATTTGAAGTCTGATGAGAAAACGGCAAGAGATGAGATTCTTTGCGTCAAAAGTTACAGAAATTCAACTGGAAGTTGCTGAAGCAAAAAAAAAAGGAATTTAAGGGCTCATATAACAGGAAAGCTCAAGACATCAGGTAGAGCTGGATTCAGGAGTTGAAACAATGCATTGGGAATCTGCCTTGTATCTTGGCTCTCCTCACCTTTGCACTGGCTTCATTCTCAGACATTCTCTCCCCAAATCGGGACCCAGATGGCCTCCAAAGCTGTAGCCTCCCATCCTCCTTGCTCAGCTACCCCCAAAGGAAAGAGTCTCGTTTTAGACAGTTTCAGCGAAGGTGCTAGGCAAAAGGTTCATCAGCTCTGACTGCCCAGGCTTGAGTCATGTGATTGTTCCAAACCAATCACAGTTACCAGGGCAATGCACTGATCTCATTGGCCACTCCTGAGTCCTATGGAACCCTCTGGAGTCAGAAGTGAAATAATCCCTCCAGAACCACATGGACTAATGACAAGGAAAGAGAGATTCCCTAAGGTAAAATCAGGGTGATAGCACCCAAAAAGGGAATCTTGGTAGGTTTCCAAAACTGATGCCCACTCCACCGAAACCTTACCCCACCTGCCTCTCTTTTAGCCCTCATGACATTTTCTGAATCCCTAGGGCTCTGCAGATCATGGCTTGATCTCATCTGGTCCTGTTTTGTAGAAGAAAAGTGAAGGCCCAGAGAGGGAAAGTGTCTCCCCAAAAGTCACACAGCACATTCTATCATCAAGCTCCCAATTCCTTGAAAGTGCCCATGCCTCCTTGATGAGTCTCCTTCCCACTTGGTCCGTAGCATCTCCATTACCAAGTTTGGCTGAAAGGATTTGTCAGTTGTCAGCTTGCTTGTCTAACTAAATTAATGTTTTACATTTCTCTTCCAGTTTGCAAACTTTTTAAAAATTAATCCCATCATTTCAACAAGTGTAACAACTAAATTATCATCTTTACATGATTAAGGAGCCTGCCGCGTCTTCTCTTGGCAAACACTGCATGCACATAATTTTACTAAATGTAATAAACCAACCATAGAACTATTAATTTTGCCATGGTATTCATAACAATTAGAAACGCATGAACCTTAAAATGATAAAAACTGAATGGAATACTGAAATTGCAGGAAATCCCCAATCCTTTCACTGCAGGCTGAAGCCGATGTCATGAGATGCAGATTAAGGTCTAGAAACAGAAATTGGACGTCATTTGCCTCTTAGCTCCTCCATTGTAATACACCCAGAATGAGATAGACCAAGATGGGAGCACTTGGCTAACTCAATGAAGCTTCCCCCAAATCTAGACATCTGTGAGGAACAAAGCATGAGGAAAAACTCTCTGCCTTTCCAGAGCTTGAGGAGCCTCTAAGAGTGTCTAGTCCTAGAATAACAAATACATGGCAAAAGTACCACCATCCTACTTCCCACACCTGTGGCAGACATTATTAATTTATCACAGCGCTCTTTCCTGCTGAGTTCAGACAGCTTGACAATCTCAACACAGACCTCCAAGACAGGCACTACCAATCAATCATGAGGTGATCTTACTTGCCATTCCAGCTTTAGCTCAATCTTACAAGTTTGCAGGAAGAGAAACTTGGCTGCAGAGAGGAAAATGACTTGCTCAAAGTCAAATAGAGATTCAAGCCAGAGTAGAAGGTAGAGGTTGGGATGCTGTGGCTTTATTACAACAGACCAGGAGGCCGCACAGTCACCAACAGACGGTTTTTCTCTCAACCTCTCAAAGAGGAAGCCCACTCCACAGAGCCCTAGCAGGTCAAATACCCTCATGACACCCTCTCCTTTTCCTCCTCCCAGCGGTTTTTTTTTTTTTTTTTTAAATCAAATTTACCTTTTCTTTCCTGCATTAATGGTGGAACAACACACTGCTGGAACTTTCCTAGAGAAGAATTTGGCAGCTTGTATCAAATGTCTTAAACATCAGCTCTCTTGCTTGAAGTATATATATAATTTATCTCAAAAATATAAAGGACAAATGCCCCAAAAGAATGTTCATCATGATATTGGAAAGAATAAAATTAAAAACAGCCTAGTAATTTATTTTAAACATTATAAAATAAGATTTGTATTAACACAAAAGATGATGACAGTATTTTTTAGTAAGAAATACAATTTTTCAAACAGCATGTGTAGTGTGGTATCATTTTTGTAAAGAATAAATATTGACAGACATATACACATCCAGGGTTGCCATACTCAGTTGCCCAGACTGTGAAATGGATTACTATAGCCACTCAAAATTTGACACGTATGGTGGCTTCCGGAGTCGGGGGAATTCGACAACCCTGCATATAGCTTAGAAGAATTGAAAAGCTATTTACCAAAATAGTAATAGTGGCTATGGTGGAGTAGGGAGGGTGAGTGTGTAATTCTTGCCCTAATTTTCTAGTATTTCCATAATGAACATGGCTCACTTGTGTAAACACAAAATAGTAGCCCTTTCAAAGCACTTTCCTGATTATAATCTACTTATTACATAACCTGGCTTACTTAATTACATATCCTGGCTTACTTGCGTGTGTGTGTGTGTGTCTGTGTGTGTCTGTCTGTGTGTGTGTCTGTGTGTAAGTGTCTGTGTGTGTGTTATGATATTAACCAAGAGTTGATGGAGGACTTATGAGTGCCAGGTACTGTGCTAGAGATGCAGTCCCAGCATTCATGAGTTTCAAATCTAATGAGAGCCCAGGAAGGCATCCTTTGGGATGTTCTGTAAGGTATATTATGGGAAGCCTGGCCTTCCCAATAGACCAAGCATCTGGGGGAAGATACTATGCCTTGTCAGTATCCTTAGACCACAGAACTGAGATGCCCATACACACTGCAATAGAAGCTGGGGGCCAGCTAGTTTCTAGCATGCACCGGCAGTGAGAACATGGAGCCTCAGTCTCCAGAAGGTCCATGACACTCAGAATTTAATCCCTGAGATCTTCAAAGCCAGAGCACCTGGATTTGAATCCAGACAACTGAACCTCCACTTCCTCATCTGTGAAATGGAGAGAATCACAGATCCCTAACTCCTGAAGATTAAAAGAAGTCTCACAATGCACAATGCCTGGCTTAGAAGCAATGTTCAATTGATGGTAGAGATTATTATGTATTGTTATGATGATCACGTCTGAGCCTCAGCTGATGAAGGGTCTAGACAGAAGCCTCATCCAGCCCTTCAGGACAGGGCTGGAACAGGATCAGAAAGAAAGCAATTTTCCAAGCTGGATATCTCCAGTTGCCCTGGCCATCAACAGCAGGTCTGGCCCAGAGGACACGGGCAGCTGCTGGCAAGAAAAATGACATAGAGTTTTGTAAGGTTCACTTCTCTTTGTTCCCCCCTCTCTGCTTCAGGTCCCCAAGCATTCAGCCCCAGGTCTTTTTCTCTGTAGACGACAGCTTGTTTCCTTTGGGGAAACTGCAATCTGTGTGTCTACAATACCCACCGCCCTTTAAGCAAAATGGAGATGATCTGAACGGGTCTGAGAATTGGCAACTCCATTCCTTGGCCTCCACATGCTTTCTTCTAGGCCAGGAATCTCCCAGTTTCCCCTGAGAAGGAATCACAAGCCTATTCCTGAATAAACAGAGCTGGACTCAGAGTTGGAACTCCTGGCTTTCAAGTCCAGCTCTGCTGTGTGACTAAGCAAGTTCCCCTACCATGGGCCTCAGTTTTCCACCTGTCAATGGAGGATTAGAGACAAAGTTTCTTTTTCGTTTTTTGAAACAGAGTCTCACTCCATCACCCAGGCTTGGGTGCAGTGGCACAAACTTGGCTCACTGTAACCTCCGCCTCCCAAGTTCAAGTCGTTCTTGTGCCTCAGCCTCCTGAGTAGCTGGAATTACAGGTGTGCACCACCACGCCCAGCTAATTTTTATATTTTGAGTAGAAATGAAGTCTCACCATGTTGGCCAGGCTGGTCTCGAACTCCTGACCTCATGTGATTCGCCTGCCTCAGCTTCTCAAAGTGTTGGGATTACAGGTATGAGCCACTGCACTCTGCTTGCTAGATAGAATGTTTCTGCAGATTCTTTCAGCTTTGACAGTCTTACTGACATTGCACCAGTTGTGACTTCAGACAAGCCTTGGTGTTTGATGTCTACCTCCCTGCATCCTCAGTGCCTTTGCACAAACCACTGCACCTTTCAAAACATACCTTTCCCAGATAAGACTCCCTTCCCTTTCCCCTAAACAATACTCAAACCACCTTAGCCTGACAATCTTCCCTGAACAACCATGTCCTCACAGCTCCCAGATGGCAAGCCCGTTTTACCCCCAGCCCTGAAGACCACCTCCCCACAGCTGGACTGCATGATACTCCTGTGCTGAATGTCCAGGCCCCTGGAACTCACCAAGTGCCTTGTCAAGCCCCAGTGCTTGAGACCACCTCTTCTTAGGACTTGATTGACCAGGAAGATGAAGTCATTCACTCATTCAATGAGCATGCAACCAGCCTCCAGGATGTGTTAAGCTTAGTCTCTGATGGATGCTGGAAATGCAGAAGTGAGTGAAGCCCAGACTCTGTCTCCAAGGAGTCACAGCCTGGGGCAGGAGAGCAACAGGAAAGCAGATCATTTCAATGTATTGTGGCTTTCCAGGCAGAAAGGGCAGGGGGTTGCAGGTTTGAGGTATGAGAAGGGAGCATTCGAGACCAAATGGTCTTCAGAGAGGTGAGATATCCGGAGGTGGGCGGGGCTGGGGGTTAGGTGTGGCCTGGAGGGCAGGATGGGGCTATTTGTGGGCGGGGTCTAGGAGGGTGGGGCTGGCAGTGGGCGAGGCCCAGGTCCTGTAGATCCTCATGAGCTTTAAGGAGAAGCTGGGGCCGAAGAACCCGTGGAAGGACTTTAAGCAGGGTGAAATCTGCATTTTGAAGAGGTACCTCTGGCTACTGGGTGGTAGATAGGTTGCACGAGCAAGAACGGACTTAGGGAAGCCATTGCAGTCACTGAGGGGAGAGAAGATGGTGGCCTTCATGGAATGTTGACAGTAGGGTGGGGAGGGGCAAGACGGATTCCAAAGAGATTTAGGTGGAAGAATCTTAAGGCTTTGAGGTGGTCTTGACTGTGGGTAAGGGAGAGACGAGTCGAGGGGGCCTCCAGGAAAGACTGAGGTGGCCCTGCTATTTGTGAGACAGCCCCAGAGGAGAGCCAAGTGGGTGACGGTGAACTCGGTTTGGGACGTGGTGAGTTCTAGATATCAAGTGCCCACAGCTAAACATATAGCCAGTGTTCCAATAGAAAAACGAAAAAGTTGAAAATCACATTGGTCAGATGACCCAGTAAATGAAGGACCAGAGAATTGACATTTGCAGCACAAAAGAGGTTAGGAGGTGTGAAATGCAGGTCCCCTAAGCAGCTGTTGAAGCCCAGAAAACTAGCTGGGATGCCCTCATTTACCCAGAGACTGCTGCCATTCAGAAGACACAGTGGCCCAAGAACCAGAAGACCTGGGTGGCATTGGGCCAGCCACTGGCAGATCGATCGTGTCAGCTCAGGCAAGTCCCTTAGCCCTCTGAGCCTCATGGGTTTGCTAGAAGGGTCAGAAATAAGACTGTGTAGGTGAGAGAGAGCAAGACAGACAGACAGATAAACTTTATCAATGGAAAAATGAAAAGTGCTGGGCAAATTGTGTCAGGGATGGGTATCAGTTTTATAGCTTATCCCCACAGTGCCCTTGCCCAGCCAGTGCCCTAGACCAACAGCCCCCAGGCACCCAACTTGCTTGGCACTTCTCTATGAAGAGCCTGCTTGGCCTCCCTGATTCGATCCCTGAAGATGTCTTGAGTCTGCATTTGCTGAGGAATTGGAGGAAAATCAATGTGAACAATGTAGTCAAAACAGTGTCGGCAGGCATTGCGCCGGGCCGGGAGTGAACATTGCCGGGGACTCGATTGTGCCCCTTGTCTAGCAGTTTGTTCTCAAAAGTGAGCTCTACTCTCACTGCGAACCCAATAAGTCTTTCAGCTTGACTGGAAACTTCACATTTTTCCTCTTTAGAAAAATGTCACCGACATTCCTCTGTTTCATTACTCTTGGTTGCGGCTGCTCTGGCCAGAGGGAAATTGCTCAGAGGGGAAGCTGCCTATACCAGCCACAGCCACCGCCGCCAGACCAGACCCCAGCTGGCTGTGGTCCCAGGCTCCTGCTGGACGTGGCCTTCACTTGCCTTGACTGTGACCCGCCTCCCTGGGCTGGCACCACCTCAGCTCACAGGCTGCAGTCCCCAGAAGCTGCCCCACTCCTGCCTGCCCACAGCAGGCCCAGCAGGCACCCTGCCTCCCCCCAGGCCTCCTTTCCATTAGACCAGGTACCCTCAGCCAGGCCCTGACCATATCTCACCAAGTCTATCTCTCTCTGTTTCCCCCTTTCATGTCTCTGTCTCTCTCCCTGTCTTTCTGCACTTCTCTGTCTTTTATAATTCTGTCTGTTTTTTCACTCATCTCTCCATTTAGGTTATCAGCAAACATTTATTGAGCACCTATTTGACAGGCTCTGTTCCAGAATCCAGGGATATAGCAGTGAGTAAGACAAGGTTCCAGAACTAATGAGGCAGACAGTAAACAGAGAAGCGAATAGATGCATGCAGATTGTATTTTATAAAGCTGGTTACAACAGTATCTTCTGCCTCGTGTTCAAGAGGTGGACCCCTTATCCCCATTCTTTTGAAACTGGGCAAGCCTTTATGACTGCCTGACAAACTATGGGTATTTTACTTCCAAGGCTGGATCATAACAATGTCGTGTACTTCCACCATATGCTCTCAGGAGACTCACTCTTGGAAACCAGCCTCCATGCTCTGAGGAAGCTCAAGCAGCTCATGGAGAGACCCACATGGAGGAGAACAGTTGAATGCTAGTCAGCATTCAACATGTCAATCATGGAAGTGAGCCATCTTGAAAGGGGATCTTCCAGTCTCCAGTCAAGCCCCCAGCCCACACTGCTTGGAACAGAGGAGCCGTCCGTGCTGAGCCCTATTCAAATTAAAGATTAGCGAGCCAAATAAATGATTGTTGCTGTTTTAAGCCAGTAAGTTATGGGGTAGTTTGTTACATAGCAACAGATAACTGGAACAGCATATGAAATAGTCATAGTAATGAGTGCTAAAAAGTGCTAGAATGCTAGAAAAATCAAGGCTGGGCATGGTGGCTCATGCCTGTAATCCCAGTCCTTTGGGAGGCCAAGTCAGGCAGATCACAAGGTAAGGAGTTAGAGACCAGCCAGGCCAACATAACAAAACCCTGTCTCTACTAAAAACACAAAAAATTAGCCGGTTGTGGTGGCAGGTGCCTGTAATCCCAGCTACTCAGGAGGCTGAGGCAGGAGAATTGCTGGAACCTGGGAAGCAGAGGTTGCAGTGAGCCGAGATAGTGCCATTACATTCCAGCCTGGGCAACAGTGTGAGACTCCATCTCGAAAAAAAAAAAAAAAAAAAAAAAAAAA